>NW_017728964.1:9488383-9497510 GCF_001723915.1 Gavialis gangeticus
CCAGAATCAAGCCCAGCCCTGGGTGGTGGCTGTGGAACCCCCAGGCTTATGGGTGTGCTCCAGGAAGGGGGTTGGGCAGACATGAAGTGCCCCCGGGGAGGCACTGAGAGCCTGGAAGGTGGTCGGGCGTAGCGAAGTGGGTGGCTTAATGCAGGAGTGCCCCCTACTGGCCTGCCACACCGTTGCATGGTAATGAAACATAGGTGCTGAGGCAGGACAAAGAACAATAGACTGATGTTTTCAGTTCTCATGGTCTATGTCAGTTGCTCTGTAGTAAGTGGCAGGATGAAAATGGCAATGAATATATTTTATAGAGGAACCCAGTAATTGTCTCCGTCAGCCATGGTTCAGTTATAGAATCCTTATTGTCACAGACATGCTATTTGATGGGAAAGCAATGCATTACAAAGTGAAGTTCCCAAGAAATACCTCTACATAGTTGGTGATCACCAGAGATCCTGGTTTTCTCTGATTTTAAAAAAAAATCCCCAATCTTCAGGTTAAAAAAGTAATTCAAAATCCATATTTTCCATGATCAAAATGAAACACCTCTATCTATCTATCTATCTATCTATCTATCTATCTATCTATCTATCTATCTATCTATGTATTAATGGTGGTTCATTTTAATCATAGAAAAATGTGGATTTTGGGTTACTTTCTTAACCTGAAAATTATGGACTTTGTTTTTAAATCAGAGAAAACCAGGATCCCATCCAGCCAAATCATCTCAAAGATTTAGATTCAGGTGGTATTCAACCTGCAATGGAGTCTATATCCCTATAGGATTTGCCTTGATGATCTTTCAGGATTATAAATCTGTCCTTTTTTATATGGCACTAACCTTTTTCTCCTGACCCAGGTAAACAGACCTGCCAAGCTACTTTATGTAGCAGAATGAAGAGTAGCAGCATGATAAACTATTGGTGTTATATATAACAGACTGTACATGTGCCCAATAACAATGGATTAAAAATAATTCAGTTAAAGGATATGGTCATAGATAATAAAGACTTTGTAGAAGAGTATTTCATTTAATATAATACAACTCCTACAGCTCAATGAGCAGAACATGTAGAATGCAATTTCTATATAATACCCTTGTAATAGGGAACCCCAACCCTATTAACTGCATGGTGAGAGGGAGCAGGAGGAAAGAGTGGGGTCCCCAGGGGAATAAGATTTTCATGACCTACAAGGGCAGAACTCTGCAGCAGCCAGCAGCAACAGAGACCCAAATCTTGAAGTCTTGGACTGTTACATAGGTGAAGAGGACTGCAGAGCAGGGCAATCTAAACTCTTCATTAGGCTTGGCAGAAACCCTTGGCCCCACCTTCAAAGGCAGTGCTCAGGTGACCAGAAGGGGTAGGGCTAGGCTGCATATAAGCCCATCCTTTGGGCTGATGCTAGTAGTCTCTGCTTTCAGGCTGGGGTGAGGAGCTGAGAATAGAGCTGGCTACCAGGGAATAAGAGGCACCTTGTGGTCTGGGGAATCAAGCCAGCTCAATGTGTGGCAACTGTTATAGCCCTAAAGGGATTTCGATTTGAGTTCCCACTCATTGGTTTCTGCTTTGCGTTCTAGTTATTTTTCCTTTGGAGGTTATGTTCTTACTGGAGGACCCAATGGGGGTTGTGCCAATGGGGGAAGGTTTGAAAGCCATGCAGCAGAGCATCAGGGAATGCTCTGTGTTTTGAGACTGCTCCCGGCAGGGAGGTGAGGAGTTGAGGCCCAGGGTCTAAGGCAGTGGACCTAGGCTAAGAGGCTCAGTCAGAGAAAAAGGGGCCATAGCTGGGAAGGCTGCAGCCCAGACAAGAGGCCAAGTGTTGGTTTGGGGAGCATCCTCCAAATGGCAACTGATGATGTTCCGATATCCTGCATAGATGTGTATTAACCCACTGTACTGGCTAAGCTAATCTTGCTTCTGGTTTTCTCTTGCACTTCTTTTCCCAGCAATGCTAACAGGGAGCAGCTGATGATGATAGTTTTCCAGGTGGAAAAGATTGTTGGCAAAACAAGCAAACAAACCTCACAGCGTATTTCAGATGCTCACTTTTTTTGCTCTAAAGTGAAAACCTGAAAAAATAAATATCTTGAGGTAAAACATGAAAAACCTGAGGCTTGAGCTAAAATTCTAGTTTTTCATAGTTTATGGCTAAATCTATTTCAATGTTTGTTTGCCAAAAGTTGAAGTTTCTAATGAAACTGGGGAGGAAGAGGGTGTTTTTTGTTTTGCTCGCTTTTTTTTTTCTACAAGAATAAAATTTGAATTGTTCAAATCTAAACCTCTAGGGGGGAGATCTTGGAGAAATAGTTATTATCTGCTATGATGGAGTTGGTCATAAGCCAAACATCACGAGTAGTGTGTGTTATCTCTGCCTAATTCTCCAAGTTGTACTTATGTTCATACAAATAAACAAAAGGCTCCCCTCCTCCTTCACCAGGTCGTACTGCCTCTGTCCTATGCTTGGTAACCTCTTGAATTGTGTGTACTGTGTAGCCTACTGGTGTCAGAGTTGGAAAACTGGGTCCTGGTCCTGCTATTGGCTTGCTGCTCTGCTCATTGCTCTTTACCTCCTTTTTCCTATCTGCAGTGGGATAACAATGCCCAACTCCATTGTAAAGTGCTTAGATTTCTGCTGAGGTAAGGTAGGAAAATAATCGTCATTATCCAGTGAACCCCTCCTATCTCTCAGCAGTTCTTGTTGTTGCCATTTTGAGCTGCCTCCCCATTTCCATGGTGTATTTGGTAGTCATATTGGTCTGAGATGAAAAGAAATGCAAAAATCTAGAACTCTTGGTTCAGAAATGATACCTTGTATTAGACCAACTAGGAAATTGCAAAAAAAAAAATATATCTCTTTCTGCAAGCTTTCCAGCTCAGACGCCCTTCATCAGGCTCTGGGAAAATTTAAAGATGGTAAAAATGAAGTTTATTTCCTACCTGGGGACTTTATACCATGTTTAATTTTCTCACAGCCTGATGAAGGGCATTTGACCCTGAAAGCCTGCAGAAAAAGATACCTTTTATTAGGCCAACTAGGAAATAACAAAAAAGTTATCATTTCTGAACCAAGAGTTCTAGATTTTTTGCATTCCTCATTTCCATAACATTTTTATTGCTTGGACAAATGAGCAATATCCTGAGTCTAGGAGAGGAGCTCACTTGTGAATGTTTCAAACAGACTTCAAAAAGGCAGAGAAGTAAGTGACAATAAATGTCCATATACAATCATCTCGCCACACACCTGGAAGAGAACCCCTTGGGAGAAGCTGCCTGATTGCAGTGTCCTGGCAATTCAGGCTATTTCTGCGCCTAAAAGAAATAAGCAAGGTTTTGGTTTCCTTTTCAATCTCTCCATATAGTTCATTCTCGATTATCTGTATTTAGCTCATTGATGTTAAAGGGACCATTGCATAGAGATCTGGGTGAGGATGGGATAGTTTTATGATGTTTGCATAGAATAGATCACATCACAGTAAGAGTACTGCAGGTGCTGTGCTCATCTACTTCCTTCTTTATAAAGAGTGGGGTGTCAGACTTGTCTGCATCCCCAGGCCAGATCCAGACTGTAGGGCTCCACCCAGGTCAGGCCAGACCTCAAGAAACTTCCTGGGTTGGATCTGGATCCAGTGATGATGCAAGTGGCAGCTGTCACTCGCCCCTCTCCCAGCAGATCTCTGTGACTGCCTCAGGTTGGCAAGCCCACACATGTGATCAGTGGGCTGGCCCATCCCAGGTATTGAAAGACCCTGTTTACATATCGAGAGATGTGGTGATTTGCTGAGGGAGGAGAAGGGAGCAAGTGAAGTTTTATCTCAAGTACCTTTTGTTACAGTTCAAAATGAAGGGTGGAGGGGAGGATGGGGCATGTTCTCTGGTGACAGCGGAGTTGACCCTATCCTAGATGCTGCTAAATCAGTCACTCGCGTTGCCACACATGATGTGGCCCTGAAGCTCCTACAATATTTCTGAAGGGCATGAGTTAGGTTTGGAAATGGACCACATTGGGTCAAGCTGCAGTTGCAGCTGCTTAAACATCCTGGGGAGGAGCTTGCCTAACTCGCTTCCCTTGCTTTTTGCATCAGAGGAACCCTTTGTGCATGGGATCTGTCAGAGGCTAAGACATGTCATGGGTGCCCCTTGTTACAGCAGTGGCAGCAGGTACTTGCCTGCTTTCCCACTCTGCTGAGGCCATGCTGTGTAAAGGAAACCATTCTTTCCACCTATGAATGTGTGTGAGCTCTCAGTTCTGCTTGGATGGAGACACCCAGAGTGGGCCAACTCCAACTGTCCTGCCATTGCCTGTGTTATGCTTAAAAATGGGAATTGTCCTGTATTTTATAGCACTGAGTATAGTGTTGGGGTTTAGGGAGCTGAGAAAAAGACATGGCTTACTACTGTTATTAAACAGGATTTACCTGTCAGCTTCCAGTTCATTTGAACGGCCAAGGACTTCAAATGGAAGCAAACATAACAAAGCCCAAGCCTTGACAACTTGCCTTTTAAAATTAGTCCTTGTGCAGTAACTAGGATTCAAATCTTCTCAGGCACACTGATCAAATATTAATAATCCAATCTGCATTTGCAACAGAGAGATAAATGGGAACTAGAAGTAGCTGTAAAGTGTCCAGATCTTCACATTTTTAGAGCATTAGCCTTTGCAGATTAGGCACCAGCAGTGTGCATTGCAACGTTTCTTTCATTATCAGCTTCATTAACCACAGGCAAGTTTTTGCTGCCAGCTAGAGCAAAGCCTTACCTTTAGCAGTTTGTTTTTTTGCAGTTCGTAGAGGGTTTTTTGTTTTTGTTTTTAAATAAAAAATGTTATTAGTCATGAAGATGGCGAACAGATAAAGGAGCTTTAAAGTGAGTTAGATCAGGCTTGTTACTCACCCACTCAAATACCAAGCTGTTTGCCTTTGAACTAATGGCAACAAGCCTACCTACCACCAAAGTCTCTTCTTATTAGGCTTGTGGGAAGCGGCTAATATTTGCTTCAGATTTGGCCAATTCGGGGGCAGTGATTTGATTTGGTGATTCGAATCACTGCTCTGAATCAGTTCGGCCAAATCTGATTTGGAGATTTGTCTCCTGTATCGGGCTGAATCTCCTCCATGATAGGAAGTAGGGCTTTGCACAGCCCTACTTCCTATCATGGAAGAAAAACTGTTGTATACAGAACCCTCCACCCAGTGGATCCCAAAGCACTTCAGAGACTTTACAGACACTCTCTTAGTCTCATTCTGTTACCATTGAAGTTAGTGGCAATGTTGCTGATATAGACAGCATGGATGATGAGTGGATCACTAACAGCTAGGCAATACAGACCTTGAAGAAGTGCCTTTACTTCATGCCAGAGGGTGGTATATTTAAGGCATGTAGGTGAAGGACAATTGGATCTTGTATAACCACCACTCCAGAACTGGATGGGGAATTTTGCATTGAAACAATCTTCAATTATGGAAGATGAAGCTCAAGCTTCTACTTTCCTTTTTCTGAGGTGGCCTCACTACATCTCTTGTCATGCCAAATGGACTCTGCTTAAACCAGATTGGTGGGATAGCACCTTTCAGGATGAATCTGGGGGAACACTGACCCAAGCTGTCACTCGTATGAGGCAATGAACCAGAATAAGGAGATGTTGTTTAATGCAGGCCTTGCTAACCAACCAGATAAATGAAACAAAAGAGTTGGATTTTGGATTGTTGAACTTAATATAAAATGCAAAAATAATCGTGAGAGTAAGGGCAGGAACCCCTCCCACTTTAGTCCCCTAATTAAGCTACTGAGAACATGGACTCTTTCAGGCACAGTGAATATTTAATTTTTTATGTAAAGGGGAACAGCAAAAGGCAAGACTGATACTCCTTTTCCCACTGACCTTGGCATGCTATAACATAGGGTCTAGAGTCTTAAAGCACTGCTTAATCCTTGCTAGACTGTGTGTGTGTGTATGGACAACAGTCAGGTTGGGACAACCATGGAGTTGCACATTGTGTTAACACTGCAGTGACAAACCTTCAGCTTGCTTGAAGGCAGTAATTCAATATCGGTACAAGTGTGCAGCTGTTGCACATGTGTACAAATAGCCTTCAAATGCATCAGTAAAATCTGAATCAATCCATTAATGAATAATGGAAAGATACAGTAGACACATCAGTGTAAGATACTTGTAAACAAATGTCTCTGCTTTCCCTTGGGATTTTCATAGCACTGGGAGACCAAGCCAGTGAATATATATTTGCCTTTGTGCTATAACTGTGGTTACAGGCAGCAACAAGGGGTTCCTACACATTTTTTTTCCCCCCATTGAAACCATAGTGCAGTTGTGAACAGGAGGGATGAGTGGGGAGGAGCCTCCAGACACCATGGAACTCAGTTTGATTTGTCTGAACACACAGTTGGATATAGGTGTAGTCTCTGGTGGTCTTTTGAAGTATGTGAAAAAGGTCAGCACTCAAGTGCCCATTTGTTGTGTGGAACAAGTTCTTTTTAGTTAAGGGTGGGGCATTAAGAGTACCCTGAACCTATGCACATCAGATTTAATTCACCTATAAAAGCTAAACCTGCCTCGCCCCAAAATACTGTCTCTATGGGTCATCCTAATTCTTCATACTAAGGAAGCAACTAGATCTCCAGATCCCAGCATAAATAAGTGGATGGATGGATGAATGTCCAGGGCAAAGTGGGGATCCACAATGTAGCAAGGTCAATGGGCTCCACTTGAGGCTGCGATAAGACTAGGCCAGTACAGCAGAAGCCAGGAGCTACCACATCCAAAACCTGGCCACACTTCTGGTGTCATTGGCATAAGAAGAAAGAATCCCTGACAAGCTGCAGCTTTTTCTACTTAATGGCAAGTACGAACAAGGTTCTGAGTCACCTTGCAGCCTTGATAAACACACTGGGGAACAATAAAGAGCTTGTAATTCAAAGGGAATGACCTTTTCTGCCTGAGGACCATGGTGGGATGTAACAATATTGTTGGCTATAGCACTAGGATTTATACATTCATCTAGATAATAAATTCTACCAGAATAAAACGTATGAAATGAGAACTACAACCCTGGAATGTGAAGTCCTTTAAGTAATTGGAACATGAGTTCAACAATGGCACTAGCAAGACTACAAACTCTCCACAGATTGTCCTACAGTTTTATCCCACAAAGGGAGACAGGATAGTTCCCCCTGCCCCCTATTCAGTCTTTGGTCTCTTTGTCAACTATGCCAGAGAAATCTCTAAGACAAGGTAGGTGCTAATTATAATGGGGTTGTGATGTGGTGGCTACCTGTCTATTAGGAACTGTAGAAGGCAGGGTAGATTTACCCCTTGTAGACTAACCAAAGTGTGTGTGTGTGTGCGTGCACCCCACCCCAGAAGCTTACTTCATCAGATGCTTCAGCTCATGAAAGCATGTGCTCTCTCCCTCTCTCTCTCTCTCTCTCTCCATAATTTACTTTGGTTAGTCTATAAGGAGCAAACAAACCTGCCTTTTGACTTCTGACCAACACAGATAACTAAGTCTCTTTGTATTAGGAACTGGGCTGAGACAATCTAGTTTGTTTATTTTTGTTTCTTGCCCACAGCAAAAGTTCATAATCCCTAAAGACTTCAGTTTTCTTTCATTCATTGCTGTCAGACTTGCAGTTTTTCTTTTTTGCATTTGGTAAATGATCAGAGAGATGCTGCTTAGCACAAAAACTGAGTGGTAACAGACTACAATACAATCCTGCAAATTCTGATGTATAAATGGCAAATGTTTCAAGTGATGTTGATGACTAAGTGGCTTAAGCATGCACAAATTAAAGGGATAGGACCTGTCATATCGAACCCTTGGCAATTATACAACTTGTTATCTTGAACAGAAAGGATGCGACTCTCCTGTTGATGATCCTGTGGCTTCAGTTCTAGGTTGGTTTGAAGTAGAAAGAGACACTGATGATGCCAAGCTGACAGAGATTGATCCAAATACTAGCAGCTCTAAAGGGCCTTACATTCAAATGTTATTGTTGTTTGGCTGTGTGCACCGTCTTAGAGCTCTCTGAGTATTGGACCTGTACTTTGGTTTATGTTTGGCCCTGTACCACTGCACTGTGTTGTAGTGTAATCACACCACTACAAGTGGGTCAAAAGTATCCTGCCATAAAGGTTTTCAGAAAGAGACACAGGAGTGTTTAATTTTGCTTGGTGAGGGTATATTGTATGTTATGGTCTCCATTTTATTCACGTGACATTATAACACAACATTCCTAGTATTGGTGGCAGAATTGGGAATGTTTTGTTATTGATTACAGTATTGGTATTGTAGAATAAACTTTCTCCCTGAGAGAACGTAGTCATGATATATCTTAAATCTGAGAACAAAATGGCCCTTTTTTCTGGCTATAAACACAGTTCTTAGAAATGTAAAGGTATTACAGTTTCAAGCTTTGTTCACCCTACTTGCTCAGGACTAACTCCCCCCCTATACAATGCCCCCCTCTAGAAATGTAGGGCTAAATTAATTCCTGGGGTAACTCCATTGATTTGACTGGACTTGTATCAGGTATGTGTTCACCTACCTACCAGAAGCCCTGAGAAGCAGCTCCACTCTTGTACAAGGTAGGAAACTGCAGTGATACCACCTGGCAGAGGACATAGGGAAGATCAATACACCTTTGTGTGGCTCCAGAGGAACTCTCCTTGCAGCAAAGAAGTATGTGGGGATGTGGGCACATTAGAAAGCAGGAGTAGGCTGCAATCGGACCTAGACAGGTTACAGGGGTGGGCGGATGAGAATAGGATGGGATTCAACACTGACAAGTGCAAAGTGATGTATCTGGGGAGGAACAACCGGCACCATACCTACAGGTTGGGGAACTCCCTTCTTGTCAGTACAGAGGCGGAAAAGGATCTTGGAGTCATCATTGACTCCAAGATGAACATGGGCCGGCAGTGTGGGGATGCAGTCAGGAAGGCCAATCGTACCTTGTCATGCATCCCGAGCAGGTCCAAGGAGGTGATCCTCCCCCTCTATGCAGCACTGGTCGGGCTGCAGCTGGAGTACTGTGTCCAGTTCTGGGTGCCGCACTTCAGGAAGGATATGGAGAACCTGGAGAGGGTCCAGAGGAGGGCCACTCGTATG
>NW_017728964.1:9498000-9498998 GCF_001723915.1 Gavialis gangeticus
ACCAACTTCCAAGAGAAGTGGTGCAGGCTCCTACCCTGGGGGTCTTTAAGAGGAGGTTAGATGAACACCTTGCTGGGGTCGTTTGACCCCAGTACTCTTTCCTGCCATGGCAGGGGGTTGGACTAGATGATCTACTCAGGTCCTTTCCGACCCTAGAAACTATGAAACTATGCAACTATGTATGTGTATGAGGATTTTTTTTATTGCTTGCCGGCTAGCCCCTCACTGAACCACCCTTATGACCCAGCCAGCCCCTTTGCAGCACATTAAGCTGGGCTGGAGCAACCCCGGGCTGGCAGGCTGACCCCCATCCAGACCCTCTGCCAGGCTGTAATCCAGTCAGCAGGTTAGCTCAGTGGATTCCATCCCTACCAATATGGAGAACCCTTAAGTCAAGGCACCTTTCCCTGGCTTAGCATTGGAGGAGATAATTTGACTTTTATTTAGGGCTGTGTGAAACAGCACAGTTCTGTTTCGACTTGCGTTTCAATGCTTTGATGGAACAGTGTTTCATTTTGAATTTCATTTCTTTTCAAAAGCACTGTTCCATTTTATTTCATCAAAACACTTTTTTGCTGTTTCAACCCTGTTTCGCCGTTTCGTCCATAGGGTATAATGGGGAAGCACAAAACAGCCTATAACTGTCATTTTTTTCTGATTTGGATAAAACTTACAGGAATGGTAACCCCTTCTGAGGCTGTAGAGCCTACCAAACACAAAGGAGACAGATGCAGGGGTTTCTGGGAAACTGCACCTCAAAGTCTTAAAGGCAAAACTCATGTCACGTGTATGTGTTAAGCCACAGTGGGGTGAAAACTGCAGAGATGGTAGCCCCTGCTGAGGCCAGGAAGTCTGCCATGTTTCAAGGAGATAGGTGCAGGGGGGTTCTGAGGCCCTGCACCTCAGGCTGCTGACAGGCAAAACTCATGACATGGGTGGGTGACACTGTGTGTGTGTGTGTGTGTGTGTGTGTGTGTGTGTGTGTGTGTGTGTTAAGG
>NW_017728964.1:9499253-9499602 GCF_001723915.1 Gavialis gangeticus
GGAAAAACCCTTTGTCAGGCTGAAGCACATCAGCTTACTTCATCAGTGTGAAAGAACAGGGGATACTTACCTGACGCCTCCTCCCAGCTCCGAGCTCGAGGTCTCCAAGAGTAAAGTCTCCATGCTGCAGGAGGAGCTGCCACGCCGCTTAAACACTCCGCCAGTTGAAGCAGACTGGGGAATCACACCAGCCGGAGCAATATCTGGCACTGGGCAGAGGGCCCAGGGGAGGGATGGAAATTGGAAGCTGACGGGAGGAGTAACGCATGGCTGTGTCTCGCCCGAGACCGAAGAACCTTCGGGAAAATAAAGAAGAAACTGGTAGGCTCGAGGGCACGGGGAGGGGGGG
>NW_017728964.1:9499802-9506196 GCF_001723915.1 Gavialis gangeticus
TAAGGTCTGCTCCTCCCCTACAGCCTCAGTCTGGTCCACCTAAATAACAACAGGTAAGGTCTGGTGTCTTTTTAAGTAGGCCAACTGTATAGTTAGAGAAATCTATCTTAGCAAGCTTTTGGGTGGAAAAACCCTTTGTCAGGCTGAAGCACATCAGCTTACTTCATCAGTGTGAAAGAACAGGGGATACTTACCTGACGCCTCCTCCCAGCTCCGAGCTCGAGGTCTCCAAGAGTAAAGTCTCCATGCTGCAGGAGGAGCTGCCACGCCGCTTAAACACTCCGTCAGTTGAAGCAGATTGGGGAATCACACCAGCCGGAGCAATATCTGGCACTGGGCAGACGGCCCAGGGGAGGGATGGAAATTGGAAGCTGACGGGAGGAGTAACGCATGGCTGTGTCTCGCCCGAGACCGAAGAACCTTCGGGAAAATAAAGAAGAAACTGGTAGGCTCGAGGGCACGGGGAGGGGGGGAGGGGAGACCTCATCCATGGAGGGGGAGCGTGTAGAAAGAAGAATATGTGTACTGTCTTCCTCAGTTTAACTTTGTTTGGTTAATTGATCACCGGCACTTGCTAATGAAGGCAGAGAAGCCGGAAATGCAGATCAGAGGATGAGAGCCGTGGGGTTTGCTTTGGATCCAGTGCTGTTCCCTCTGTGTTTTTTGTTTTTACTTTCCCTCTCTCAGAGGAATAGCAAGAGGCTCTTGTCCAGTGTCTTATTGGTGCCAAGAGTGGCAAGGATCCACCAGGAACAGGGAATAAGTGGGTGCCTCCACTCAAGGTATCCCTTGCCCTAATTGCCTGCCTCCCAAAAACAGTCAAGCTGGGTGGGGCAGCAAAATAAGTAAAGAAGAGACCCAATTGGCCCCAATGGAGAAAGTGCAGCCACTCAAGGGAAGACAGACCGAGTAAAGGAACTGGCTAGACTCTGACAAACTCAGAAAGGGACCCTGTTGGTCCAAATAAAATCTCTTTTCATTCCTTCAGTTCATTTGACACCTTCTCTTTTTGCCAGGGCGGAGGTCATAATGTGCAAAAGCAACCGGTGGCAATCGAGTGGTGGCACCAGCCTTTCCCGCTCTCTCCCTTTCCTTTACATCTTCAAGAACCAGCAAAACAAGAAAAGTCGTGGCAGGAAGGAAAAAGAGAGAGAGAGGGAAAGCCACCCTGAGGCAGCTGCACATGGGGAAAAAGACCTGCAAACAGCTGTCGGGTGTGAAGGCACTCTCCTCTTTGCAGTAATGACACGACAATCAGCCTCCTAGGTAGTAGGTACAGAAACTCACGGACTCAATATTGACAGTGGAATTCTGACACACTGCAACCTGCCGGACATCTGACTCCCCAGGTACCTCTGCACTTTTAACTGCACTGCTACATCCCCCTTCCCCACCTCCCCCACCCCAGCCTGTACCTCACCTCCTGACATCTCCATTTCCATTTTCACTGACTGGCTTTCATGCCTGCGTTGTGTGCCAGGCCAGCCTCTGGCTTCTTTACTATTCCTTCCATCCAGAAACAGCATTCATACCAATTGCAGGTGCTTAGCCTGACAAATAGTTTTTGAACCCGAAAGCGTGCTAAGATACATTTCTCTAACTATACAGTTGGCCTACTAAAAGACACCAGATTGTCTTGTCTGTTGTCATTTAAAGTGGTGGACTTGACTGAGGCTGTAGGGGATGAGGAGCCTCATTGGGGCACACTACTGTGTTGTGTAGATGCCCCAGCACCAGTGAGAGTGCACCTTAACACACATACACACACACACAGTGTCACCCACCCATGTCATGAGTTTTGCCTGTCAGTAGCCTGAGGTGCAGGGCTCCGGAACCCCCCTGCACCGATCTCCTTGAAAGCTGGCAGGCTTTGTGGCTGCAGCAGGGCTTAGCAGGCGTGCAGTTTTCACCCCCCTGTGCCCTAACACAGACAGTCACACAAACACCCATGTCACAAGTTTTGCCTGTCAGAAGCCTGAGGTGCAGGGCCCCAGAAGCGCCTGTACCTCTCTCCTTGAAACTTAGCAGGCTTCATGGTCTTAGAAGGGGCTACCATCCCTGCAAGTTTCATCTAAATCAGGCAAGAAATGAGAAAGTTATAGGCTGTTTTATGTTTCCCCATTATAGCCTATGGGTGAAATGTCGAAACAGCATTGAAACAGTAAAACTGTTTCAACGAAATAACATGAAATGGAACAGCAGTTTCAAAATGAAATGAAATTCGAAATAAAACACTGTTCCGTTGAAACGCTGAAATGGAAGTTGAAATGGAATGGTGCCATTTTGCACATCCCTAGTAAATACCATGCACTTTAATTTTCCTAGCAACTTGTATCTGTATCGCTCATTGACATTAAAAACAGTCGTTATTCATCAAATAGATCTCACGATAACTGAATATTTATTGCAGGCTACTTTAAATAAGGTCTGGGAGTGATCACTGCAATGTGGCAGCTGCAAGCTTTAAGACAAAAAATAAATGATTAGCTGGTACTTAACCTGTAATTACGTAAATAGAACATAGCATTACTATGTAATTAAATGCTCAACAGTTGCTATGTAAATATAGTAATCTACCTGGCTAACATGTCAGGCAACCTGAGACAGTGCTTTAATGTGCTTTCTTTGCCAACCTTCAATCCTTGGGTACCCAGGTGAGTTCCTCATCAAGCTAAATGCAGAGATTATATACACTGCATGAACATTCATTTGTATGCCTTCTACTGTGGGCCACATTCCCCCTTTGTGCTACCCCACTGGTTTTTATGGCTGTAAGGCCAGTGAGGAATGTGTGTCAATTAGTGCATTGGAGCCTTGCAACATCATGTGCTCTCAGATCAGCAGCTGCAGTCACTCAGAGTTTTTTAATTTAAATGTCTCTTTAATAGTAAGAAATGTTTTTTGTCAGTCAAGCTGATTAACATTTTATAGAAAGCAAACTCCCTTCTTCTCTCATGGTTCTTTGCACTGCACCTCTTTGATTCACTGCTCTGTCATTCATGTGGTGGATAGGAAGCTGAGGATGCTGTTTTGGAGATGGCCTTTAATTTTCAGGAAGATGGAGCTAATTAAATGGTACATTTAGAACTAAATAAAAGGCTCGTGACTTGCTTGGTGTCGACAGAGAGTAGGCTCTCCAGCATGCAGCTGATATACCTGGTAGTTCCATGGCTTGGGAAACTGCTCTATCCATTGGCCTTTTAAGAACTTGTCCCTCTGGCATATCAGCACTGATCCATTTGCATTGTGTTTGTTTGAGTTGACTCCTGCCCCAGCTTCCCATAAAACACTTAAAATGTGGTACAATATTGTACTGGTACAATAGATACCTGACCAATCTAAGGACATGGAAGCAATCACACTTTAATTTTATTTTTGCACAGGTAGATGTATGTTGGTATCTTCAAAATTAGAGAATGGTCCTGATGCAGAACAATGCACCTGAATTCTTTTTGGACTTTGAATATGTTTAGATACAGTTAGAATATTCTTTATATGGACACATCTCTGTTCAAAATATGTGTACAATATGCCACCTCATATTTTTGGTTTTGTAATGGTGACTGTGACAGGGTAATAAGCCAACCCTGTCATGAAGCACCAAAAGAACAAAGGGGAAAGAGAAACTTACTGTGGTGGTGAGCCTGGATGGGGTAAAAGCCGTGCTGGAGTTCCCGAATTCTAATTAAAGTGATCAGCTGTGAAAGCCAGCACAGCAGCAAATGGGTTGCTGCAGCTGAGCACACAGCTGATTGGTGTGGGAATTTAAAAGATTTTTAAATTTAAAAGACTGAGCAATCGACTCTCCTCCAGTGAGGGGAGCAGAACTATGGGAAGCTCGGGGAAGCATGGAGCTGTGGTGTCAGCATGCGGCCAACTGGGGAGACCCCGAGGAATAGTATACCGAAAGACTTACTGGCAGAGCAGGGATGACGGAGGAGCCACTGCATCTGAGCCAGTGAGTTTGAGTCAGATGGGTGCAGGGGATTCGTCCCCCTGGATAGTGAGGAGAAGAAAGCAAGACTGAGCTAAAACATGGGTTTGGGGCTTTGGCCCAAGATAACCCCTCCCTGAAGGATAAGGGTAGGGGGAAATTTGTCTGACTGTATATTTGTGACCAGTGAGGTGAAGAACAGGACAAGAAGCTGATGGCAAGGAACCAGCTGCCTGGACATTAAGCAAGGCAGCATAGAACTTGCGGCTCCCGCAGAGGAGCATATTGAGATCAACTCTGAAACATCTGGTGTGGTAAGGACAGGGTATGGGGGTGATGGAGCCCTGTGAAAAGGAGCCAGCCTTCTAAATTTCAGAAATTAACATTAGCTTTATCTCCCAGGATTGTATTTGTTTGATTCCTTCCTTAACATCTAAGTCGTGGCAGACAAATTTTAAAGGAGACTATCCGGTCCAGAGGAAAAGACTGCAATTTTATTTAGGGTAGCACAGCTAGATCTTCCACAGTGACCCTTCAGTGGGAAGTATGCTGGCTAGATACCATACACAGCCCAAACCTCTTCTTTCTGGTGCCATCCCATCAATGACTAGTGTGTATTAATACACTATTTTTTCTAACATAGGATATACCCACAAATAGGACATACACCTTGTTTTGGAAAGGCAGAATGAATCAAAAATAAACCCACTGTCCAAGTGGGTGTCTTTTCTAGAGCTGGCCCAGGTAGAGGGCTGACAACCTACTACTGCCAACAGTTAGCTCAAGTGGCACAGGTTGGTGCAAAGGCTTGAATTCTGCTGACAGCTCATCTGGGTGTCAGTGATGCTGTGTGATGGAATTCCTGGTTTTTAAGGCAGTTTGCTTTTTTAAAAAGTGAGTTAGCTTTATTAAAAGTCTAGAAAATCTTGGAACATGTGCACACAAAAACTATGTTAAAAAATATTATCAAGGTTTCAACAGCAGGCATTCAGCAGTTAGGAAGTGCCAGTATTAACGTTGCCCATGTAACTTTAATTTGCTCCCCTTTTTAGCAAATGTACCACAATAACGTTACACAGTTACATCCTGTATTTCTCCCAGGACCTGTGCCTCAGTCAGGGCAGGAACATCCTCTGGGATGGATCAGGGTTACATAATAAAGGAGCCTTTTGGTTTTTTGGACCCATACTTCACTCTTTTGAAAGTCCAAAGGTGTCTATTGAATGAGGAAGGGGGCTTACAGAGGAAGAAAAGGAAGTCTCATGGTTAAGGCAGGGCTGCTGTTGTGGAGAATTGGATTCTATCTCTGCCTTTATCACAGAGTACCTATGTGATGCTAGGCACATGACTTAAGCCACACTTGTCACAGAGGATCACTAATTGTGTTCTCATTTTCTGGAAGCCCCACTTGACAGTTGCAGGTCTGCCCTCTCATTTGCAACTAAAGTCAATGGCAGCTGTGCTTTGAACATACAAATGTCATAAAATGCTAAGTGCTATGAAAAACCAGGCCATGGCATCCCTGATTGGGCACTCAAAAATACATTGTGTAATAAAAGACATTATGCTAATGCATATGAATATAGAGACTTAATAAAGCACAGACAGGAAATTTTAGCCCTGGAATTTTCTATCTTTGGAATGCTTGATGTTGCAGCTCAATCAGGTTCTCTTAACACAATTTTGGATGTAATTTATACATTAGGCTAGTGCTCTCATTGGAATAGCAGTAAAAGCAGAGGTGAGTCAATGTTGATCAAAAGTCTAGTCAACATTTTAAGTTGATTTCCTTGCTAATAGATATGATGAAAAATCTTCTTTGTTGTGAATGAATATTTCAGCTGGATGAGATTATTGTCAGAAGTAGCCACTTTTAAGTGGGTGAATTGCTACATCTAGAAGGAACCAAGGTAATATTTTAAGTCACTAGCAGCATGTGTGCTCCCTTAAAAAATACAGATATAAAAAATTGTTCCTTCTTTTTTGAACCTGCCAAAAGTGGAGTCCAGGGTTAATGGGACCACAAACACCTCAAGTACTAAAGAAAATGGCAGGCCACTGCTTCCAGTTGTACTTGGAGTGGTTTGAATAATTATCCTGAGTTTCCAAGAGCTTGGGGAGAAGAGAAACATGAGAAACAGATTTTAAGGATCACCTAAGTTTACAGCATCTTAAAGATACTGGCCAATTATTTGTCGTCCTTTAAAAATAAGAGACTGCTTTAGAACAAGAATTGAACGCATTAGGGAGCAAACCAGGACTGGAATGGCAGGGGGCACTGTATTGTATTGACAGAAAGGTGCATAGGAAGCCTGCACATTGCCTGTATGCACCGTGTTTGGCTTTGGTGTTTAGTCTCTACATTTTAATAGCTACATGACTTTGGTTTTCTTTTTGAAATTGCAAACAGCCCCTATCTGTCTTTGTCCATTCAAAATATAATGCATCCTTTTTATGTGG
>NW_017728964.1:9511196-9512122 GCF_001723915.1 Gavialis gangeticus
GCTTAGTCTCTACATTTTAATAGCTACATGTCTTTGGTTTTCTTTTTGAAATTGCAAACAGCCCCTATTTGTCTTTGTCCATTCAAAATATAATGCATCCTTTTTATGTGGAAAGAAAGTATCTGATCAATAAAAGTAGGTTTTCAGATAAAGGCTGGTATTTTTTTTTAATTCAGTGCATCCTACTTCATCAGAGGTGTGGATTCTTCGACCCTCTGATTAAATGCCATTTAGGAACGTAATTGAATTATTCATCACTGATTTGTCCATGCATCTCATTACTTTCTTTTTATCCTCCTTCTGTTATCTAGCAGGCTCCACCTTATCAGACCCAAAGTGCAGATAAAAGTTCTGTTGTGACAAGAAAGCAATGAGGAAAAAGCCTCCTAGACCAAATTTACAGCAGTATCTAACACAGTTGTCCTGCATCTGTCCTTGGTGGGGGGAACAGAGGAAATGTAATATAAATGGAAGTTTTCATCTGCATCTGTGGTTTGGTTTTGCCTCTCAGTAGGGTGATCTCTTTTGAATAAGATCTGAACAGAAGTGTTCATCAACTTTCAAATGTCATTAAAATCCACTTTGATTTTATGGGTCATTTTTGGGGTTTTTTTCTCTCCGGAATGGATATGGAGTAATGGAAAATATTTCTCATGACGGGTCAAATCAGGGCAGAGAAAGGCAATGATAGTTCCTCTGAGTTTTTCCTCGATCCTTTCTTTCAGTGGTATTCCTCTTACACTTTGAGTCCTGCCTGAAAACCCTGAAACTTGTGAAAGATTTTCTACACAGGGAGTAAACTTCCTGGCTACTACAGTGTGAATACATTTTGTAATAAATCCTCTTGCCCACCCCGTTTGTTCCTCACATTGGTGCAATTGATTATATGATTTGTAGGGCAATGAGGAAAAGGGACCAACGTTGAT
>NW_017728964.1:9517122-9519002 GCF_001723915.1 Gavialis gangeticus
TATTCCTCTCACACTTTGAGTCCTGCCTGAAAACCCTGAAACTTGTGAAAGATTTTCTACACAGGGAGTAAACTTCCTGGCTACTACAGTGTGAATACATTTTGTAATAAATCCTCTTGCCCACCCCGTTTGTTCCTCACATTGGTGCAATTGATTATATGATTTGTAGGGCAATGAGGAAAAGGGACCAACGTTGATCTTGTATGTGAATGCAATATAATTTTGCAAAGTTGTGAGAAGGCTGAGAAACAGAGGAAGGCACCAGTTCAAAATAGAGTTACTATTGCAAGGCTCTTTCCCGTACAAGTAAAACACTAGAAAAAATAAATAGACCAACTGGCTGCCTACACAGCTGATTTCAAATAGAGATAAGTAAATAATTCATAGTAAGTTATTTTCTTCAGTGAATGTCATCTCCCTGACCATACCTGTTCTTTGAGCTTTTAAAATTACCTTGCCCTAAAGGACCTTCTCTACCAAAAGAACCTTGCCTGCCCTTGCCCTAAAAAAGATGTTTTACCTTGAAGGGTAAATTCAGCTGAGCAATGATGAAAGCAAGACATTCCCTTATTACAGAACAGGTTCAGTTTTAAGGAGGAATTACTGTAAAACTTGTCTCCAAGCTTCAAATAGGCTTTACATTAGCATTCGTGTTGGTAACATTCTCTTTAATGATGGTAAAAGGACAGGATTTCCTTGCATGTGGAGAAGCATAGGGTGGAGTAGAAAATCATAGTAGCTACCAAAGGAGTTCCCAGTCCTGCATCCCGTTTTTTCCTGGCACATATAAAATGTTGTCATCTTTTGTTATCCCTTGTAGCATTCTCTACTGTAGAAACGCTTTTAATCTTTATTGTAGTCTTCTGTGGTTTTGTCTCCACCGCCAAAAACACTATATGCTTTCATATAGTGTTAAGTATGAGTAAGTTAGTATAAGTAACTTGTCAAATACTATGTTGTAAAGTCCTGGTGGGGACAAGGCAAAACCATTTTATTAGGAGCTGCATGAGATGGGATGAGTCATGGGTGGGGAGGGCTGCAGTGTTGACCTTTCCCTCCTATCTGACAACAATTTACAACAGCCTTGTCTCCATTAGGATTTTACAGCAAGAATAACTACCGCATGTGAGTTGGCTCTTTGTAAAAACCCTGTCCTTTTTGCCATGAGGGCTGTTTGGTCTGAGTTAGGACCATGGAAACCACTGTGTGGTATCACCAGCCAGGATAGCCTGGGAAGCAAGCACCCAAAGAGAACCTCGAGGCCTTTCTGCGTCTTGGAGTCCAGATGAAGTTTCCAAGTTACAGACTGAGAATGAAGACCAGTCTCTCCTTATCAGGAGAAAAACTGCACCCCTTTCTACTGATATTTTCTTTCTCTAATCCCTTGGGATTGTGGTCTGATTCCTTAGGGCCCCCAAACAGAGGCCAGGGTGTTCTTGCCTGTTTGTGCTAATTCACCATTTTTCTCTTGGATGGCACCTGCTTGGCTGCTTGAGTTCTGCTGTATTCTCTATACATTTGAAGTGATTGTTTTCCTGCCTTGTGGCTTGGGTATTTTTTGATTTGTTGGGTATTGTCTGGGGGCCTTTGGACAGAATTGGAGAGTAACCATGGAAAAGGCATGCAAGCACGAGCTTATGTGCTATCAAGTGCTGGAGAAGGAGCTGGTAATTTTCTCTGAGAAAATGGCTTTGCTAAAGTACAGTAGAAATTGCTGAACCATTTTCTGTGTGTGTGTGTGGGGGCATTTGAACTAAAGCTCCACAGCTCGGAACTAAAGATCAAAATTGGATTTTGCCTGAAATATCTAAGTCCAGTATTAAGCCCAGACCATTCTAGCTAGAGCTATAATTCTTTTTTAGTTTTTTTTCTTCCAAAAA
>NW_017728964.1:9524002-9526294 GCF_001723915.1 Gavialis gangeticus
GAGCTTATGTGCTATCAAGTGCTGGAGAAGGAGCTGGTAATTTTCTCTGAGAAAATGGCTTTGCTAAAGTACAGTAGAAATTGCTGAACCATTTTCTGTGTGTGTGTGGGGGGGGGTGCGGGGGGCTTTTTGTTTTTATTTAAAGTCACTTTTCTACTGCAGGGAAAGCTGTAATTGCATCTCAGTGGTGGTGGGTGCTTTTATTTGTGACCATTTGATGTCTTCTGAGAATTCGGACATTTTTTTCCCTCTACTGTCTGCACTATTTCCCTGCCATTTGACTTAGGCTAAGTCATCTCAAATGCATACAACCAGAGCCATCCCTAGGGGGGTGTGGGGTCCTGGGCATATCAGTCTGTGCGGGGCTCGGGGAGGGTGGTGGCGAGCGGCCAGAGCCAGCAGCATGTGGCAGTGGCAGAGCCAGCGGTGCGTGGTGGCCGCAGCAGGGCCTGTACGACACTGTCCGTGGAGCCCCCCAAAGCACAGGGCCCGGGGCAGTCACTCCAATTTGTGCCCCCCTAGGGACAGCCCTGCATACAACATGGTTTCCAAGGATGATACAAACTATTTTAGCAGCATACCCAGCATTACACAAGTGTGTTTATGCAACTACCAAACAGATGTCAAGTGAGACAGAGATTAGGGTGGGGAAGAAAAGCAATATTAGAAAAAAAAATCAGGAGCAAACTTTTATCCTCAGCATTAACTTTTTTAATTTTTTTTTTTTAATTGGTAAGGTTCATAAGCTCTCTGTATTGTGTTCACAGCCCCCGCTGACAAGTATTTCAAACCATGACAGTAATATTTTGGGGCTGATTATCTGCTCATTTACTCATTTTTAAATCAAGAGAAACTTCTGTAATCTCTGACGTAAAATGTGGGCAAGGGAGAGGAGAGGAAAACTTTGTATCTGTTAACCATTTCTGTTGTGCATTTGTCACTAAATCTCTGGGTTTTTCCACAGAACAAGCTAAACTGATCATAGAATCATAGAAAATTAGGGCTGGAAGCGAATTCAGGAGGTCATCCAGCCCAGCCCCCTGCTCCAAGCAGGACCATCCCCAATTCCAGCCAGGGCTTTGTTAAGGGCGTTAAAAACCTCCAGGGATGGAGATACCACCACCTGTCTGGGTAACCTGCTCCAGTGCTTCACCTCCCTCCTTGCAAGAGAGTTTTTCATAATATCCAACTTAAACCTCCCTTGCTGAATCCCCACCCCCCACCAAGTATTTTTTTCTGTATATCATATTTTTAAAGGCTCGCTCAGAGTTTGCCATGAGATATAAAACAGCTCCTTTGTTGGATGTACGTGAAGCTTGAGTTAGTTGTTTCAGTGTCATAGGAAGTATGCTCTCCATGGTATCCTGGCTACTAAAGGGTTAATAGGGAGGTTACTGACCTCCTCAGCTGGGACTGATTGCTGGTCTTGAGGCAGCTGAAGAGCTAAGAAAGCAGCAGGTCAGAAAATGGGGGAGCTCAGGGGAGAGTCTCAGGTAGCTGGGGAGAAGAGGAGGGAGAGCTGCTTACACGGAGGGTATAAGAGGAAACGGTACGGGATTGCGAAGAACTCACGTAACTTGCTTCGCGCAGGGTCTTTCTGCCAGAATCTCTGATGGCTGCTGTGGCCGTGCGCCTTTTGGGTGCCTGCCACTTTCAGGGCTGGAGCAAGTGCTTGATTAAGGTGGCCCAAGAGGCCTGGGCGGCCTGCGCTGCCTTTGGAAGCGTGTGGCTGTCGTGTGGCTCTTAAGAAGGACTAAGTTCCCCTTCCGCAAAAGGACAAACCAGTTGATGGGTTTCTTTCCTCCTGTTCTTTCAGCGCAATGCATTTGGCTGCAGTTCACCCCCTTTTCTTCACTTTCTCTGCCCCTTGCACGTGAACTCGCTGTGGTTTAGGCCAAAGCAAATATTTAACGCCTCTTTAACAAGGCATGGTCCCCAAACCAAGTTGCCACAGACTCTGGAACCCCAGTGTTCAAGCATTTTTAAAAACAGAAGAGAATCAGTCCAATCCATCTTGAACAGTGTTGCGGGTGTGAGATCTAAGTGGAAACACACTGAGTGCTTAAGGAAAATTACAGTTAAACAGTCTTTTTGACCCAGAGTCTGCCTCATGTTTAATCTGAATGCATTGCTAAAAAAAACGGATGTTGCTGTATCTGGTTTAGTAGCAAACCCTTCCACAGAACAGACTCCAGTTGCCCAAAAGAGTAATGAAAGTATAGTACAGTGTTTGCTTTGGCTCTCAGGGCGTCTCTTAAGTTACCCTTGTGCTTGTACTATGAAAGCAGGGCA
>NW_017728964.1:9531294-9541186 GCF_001723915.1 Gavialis gangeticus
CAGAGTCTGCCTCGTGTTTAATCTGAATGCATTGCTAAAAAAAATGGATGTTGCTGTATCTGGTTTAGTAGCAAACCCTTCCACAGAACAGACTCCAGTTGCCCAAAAGAGTAATGAAAGTATAGTACAGTGTTTGCTTTGGCTCTCAGGGCGTCTCTTAAGTTACCCTTGTGCTTGTACTATGAAAGCAGAGCAAAGGGGGCTTGGAAAGGGCCAGGCTGTGGTCTTCAAATCCTGTAGTTAGGGGCATGGTACTAACAGCAAGTCCAGCATGTAAGAAAAGATGGTGAAAGGTGCTAGAGATTCTGCAATTTACTTCTGCCACGCAATTTAGTGATGTTGTTTTAAACTAATGTTTAGTCATTTCTCAGTATCTGTCATACGTGGGGCTAAATTATATGCTCTAGGCTTCATTCTCTTCTGACTCGGACAAATTTAACTTCACTGACTCCCGTGCTGGTATCTCTGAGGTGCACCAGAGAGGAATCAGGCCTTGGGTGCTGATCTCTGCAACATCCTTAGGAAGTGGGTGGTAATCGCAGTATTAGTACAGCTGGATTCTGTGAGGTTTTCAGTACAAGACAGATATCTTTAGCACATTTAGTTTAGGTGAGGGTGAGGTGTGAGAAGTGCTTTAAAACTAGGTCAGTGCATCTGTCAGTTAAATTCTTTGCTTGACCATGATTAGATGCTGGTAGTAACTGCACTGCAGCTATGGCCTCTCAGGGACTTAGAGATGGGTAACTTTGCATAGGTAGATTTTTTTGCTTTCTGTGATATATTGTTGTTCCTCACAAAGAATATGCAAGAAACCAAGTTCACTTCTAGGTCTGCTTCCCAGAATCAGTTAAGTTGCTGAGTACAGAGGAGAATAAAATTTGACTGTATACTTGGCATCTTCTGGGTGGGAGACCCCCTGCCAGCGTACAGCACTGCTGAAGGTGAACACTTGTCTGACAACTCACTGTGCTTAAAAATGGTAGTGGGGTGAAGTCTTCAAATTGGACATTTCCAGGCCTCTGAGTGCTGGAAGCTGAAAGGGAAAAGCGGCAGGAGACACATATGTTCAGATAGGCCTTCCAGAAATACTCTCCCTCCCTTTGGCATCTTGTGCCACTCTGAGATGTAGGGAACTGGGAGAGATGGACCTGTGGTCCTGGGTCATTGTGGTATTTCTTATATTCATACACTATGGAGGCTATAAAAGGTCTCACAGATTAATCAGGATCAAGAGCTAATTGAAGAGGACCCAAAAGAATAAAATGCACAGATCACAGCTTGCTTCTGAAGCAGAAATATTGAATTAATCCTGTTAGGATTCAAACTTGTAGTTCCAGGCCTCTGGGTATTTTGACCCAACTATCCTCCGTGACAAAAGGTATCTTTTTTCTTAGACATCATATCGAATTTAAAATCAGGGAGTGAAGGGAGTTATATTTGGAAAAATGTACTACAATCAACATCAAAACTTACTTGAAAACAGTCTGTGCTACAGTCAAGGTAGGTCAGACTTGACTTCATTCAAAATGTGTTGACAAATCTTTTGACTGTTCCCAAAAGAGTAGGTCCATTGTGGGCATCCAGGATGTGGCAGAAGTTGTAAGACTTGGACTATTAGTTTGGATGGCTTTTCCTTTCCAGCTTTTCCCTATGCCTGGGCATGCTGCTTTTTGTTGAGTCTAGGCAGATAAAAAAGCTTTGATGTGTTATTCTGCTTTCTGAATCCTAAACTATGAATAAAGGATTGTTCAAAGTAGGATGGAGCATGTCATTGTTTGCCAATGCACTAATCTGCCTCTTTGAAAATGGAACTGGTTTAAACATTTTCAATGCCAGTTTTCATCTTCTGCAAAGCCTGCCTCATGACTCTACCATCCTGTTTAAATTCAAGACCAGCAGGAGCATGGGCTGGTTTCTACAGCCAGTCAAGTTAGTTGTGTCAGATCAGACACTCAATCAAATCAAACCTGCATTTTGGGTTAAACCTATTAGGACATCTTGGGCTCCTACAGACGTGTGGGGAGCCTGCTCCGACATGCTGGAAGTGGGGCACAGAAACTGATGTGCTCCGACAGCCATCCAGGGCACATGTATCAGTGTCTCTGCACTGAAAAACTGGTGGCGGGGGTGCTTTGAAATAAAAAACTTTCTATGAGCTTTAGTTCAAAGTGTCCTGCTGCCATTTTTTCAGTGCAGGGATGCTGATGCGCGTGATGTCCAGGTGCTTTTAATTAGTGTGGCTCGCTAATCAAAGTGCCTGGCACTGTGTCCCAGAGCACATGTAAAAATGCCCCTTGTGTAAAAGGACTGACTGTTGTTTAAGGCCAAATTTTTCATGTCAGTGTCTTGCTTTTGGCGCTAACTCTAGCAGTTTTACGAGCCTAGCTCACACAAATGCTAAGTCACTGATTTATAAGACATTAAAGGTTAGAAAAAAGCTGTTACATAGTCAGTGGTATTGCTCTTAAAATCTGAGCCAGTGCTATGCATGGGCCACCTCCATCCTCAGAGACTGTGTCTTTTCCTTACTGATAAGAAAAGAAACCCTTCACTAAATTGCATTTACTGCCTAATTAGACTCATTATTACACAAATGCCCTCCCTTAAGCTGCAAAGTGATGCCTAGAGATGATTATGCCAGTCGGTCCAGTGACTTTAGGACAGGGATGAAATGTGTTTTTTCTATTTTTATTTTTATTTTGGGGGTGCACTTCTAAATCATGAGTACATTTAAGTAGTTTCATCAGATGGAAGGTAAAGCTATCCCAGTGCCTGGGAGCTGGCAAGTAGCTCCTTGTCTTTTCTTTTTAAAAACTGCACTTGGGTGACCTTGGTGCTCACAAAACAAATGGGGGCTAGTAAGAATGACTAAAACTTGGCAATGCAAGCACTGGCTGAGCCAGCTTTCTCCCTACTCACTCTGCCAAAAGGCATTTCATATTTAACCCACAGTAGGGCTGCTGTTTCAGCCTCCGAATTGTTGGTGGACTCATGTGCTTTGCCTGGACCTAAAATGGTGTATATTTAGGTATCTGAATTGCATGGCGTACTTTTTGCTCACTGAAAATGTAGATGCCCTTCCCTGCTTTGCTTAGAATGGGTTTGTGAGAAACTTCTAATTTGTATTGAGATTCGCTAAAGGGGTGTGAAAATCTGGAAGAAGAATGTTTGTTTGAAGGGGGAGAAAAACAGCTTGTCTTGGCTATTTGTACAGCTCCCATGACTATGGTATCCAAGTACCTCACTTTTATTTTTCTTTGCAATTCCCCTGTGAAGTGATTTGTTCTTGTTTGACAGACAGAATAGAGATGGAAAAAAGGTAAGATCGCATGGGAAGTCACTGGCAAAGCAAGGACTTGAACTCAGGTCTCTAACATTGTAGTGTAGCTCTCCCAAACCGTAAGCCATCCTTTTCCCTAACAAAAACTAACACCAAACAGCCTTTTACCTATGTGTCAGGTCCAAGTTTGGATTCTGGCACTGCAGAGGTTCTCTGTGGTACCATGGCAGATGTGATGACCCAAATGTCACCAGAGGAGAGTCCTTCTCAGTGAAGGGCTTGATGCTGAAATGTACTGTCCTCCAGCACTTTGGCCTGCTATGGCCAGGAGTCTCATGCTTCTCATTTGGTGAGGGCAGGGTGGTGATTAGGAGTCTGGAATGGCTGAGGAAAGTAATTTGCTTTGGAGGGTGAATATCTTTGTATGTTGTTTCTTGGCACTGTTAAATGCTGTGGCTGTCAGCGTTAATGCAACATGCAGAGCATTGGATGGGTGCTTTTATACACCCAAAATAAATATATGATACAATCAGAGAGAACACATGGTTTGTGAAGCGAAAGCCACCACCTTTGATGAAGCTGGTTATTATGCCAAGTCTGCAAATTGCTTTCACTTCTCCTTTTTAAGGCAGGTGAAATAACTGAGGGGGAAAATTAAATTTGTGCTCAGGACATTTTTAATATTAAAAATTAAACAAACATAAATATGTGGATTTATTAGTTCTTCCAAAGTTTGTTTTGTTGCAATGCATTTGGACTGTTATGTGCTGTTCCCACATCAAAAGATTTATCCTTCATAGGATGGAAGCATCTTTAATTCAGAAGTAGAGCTTAAGCTTTTTTTCATTTGGACTTAGCAAGGTCCTTTATTGTTGATGGCATGTAATTTCTACACAGTGCTCCTGAAGGGGAGGTGGTAGTTAATTGAATTGTAGGCCGGTAGGAGGCTGTTTAATATACAAGTGCATGGAGCAGCTTTCAATATAGCTTAGAGATGGTACATCAAAGTTACCATTGCTGTTTAAGGACTGAAGCACCCTATGACAAGGTTTAATCGTGCTATGTTCCTGTTCCTCTGATTCATCTGAATACAAAACATAATGAACACTATTAGTTGCAGAAGAAGGCATGAGTCTGTTTCAAAATGTACATACAGGAGGACATAAGGTTATTTTCCCCACCCCTTCCCTATCCTTACAGGCACTTAGCCATAAAGTGAAAGGGTGAGGATCCATGTTGGACTGGCATAGATTGTGGATTTGTGAGCTCTTGCAGAAACCCCTATCCTGATTAGTTCATAAAACAAGATCCTCCACAAATGGATGCTAAGATGGGTACCTGGCAGCAAGCTCAAGAGGCTGAGAACATGCTACTCAGAGGGCCCCACTTCTCTCTGGGTTTGCTGTGGACTTGTATCAGCCAGGGACACTACAGTTGCTGCAGCGTTGACTTTCATAAGCAGGTTTTGCTGCCTGCAAACCATATCCTGTCTCCATAATGCCGTTTTACTGTGTCTGGGTCATAGGCTGAGGGAGCTCTGCAGTAGTAGAACTCCTTTCAAAAAATGAAAATAGGTGTCCCTTGTGTCCACAGAAAGTGCTATATCATATTCAATGCATACAGACTAAATTCAGTCCAGGACAGAAGTTACTTCTAAAGACCTGAGCACCAGTCCAGGAATCATCTAATTCCACATGTGCAACCTGGATACCATTTATCACTTGTTTGGTTTTAGCCAAAGCAAATTGTGTGGGCCAGATTCTGATATTTTGATACCCGTATGGAGCCATTTGCACTAGGGTTGAATGTGGCAAGATATTTAAATGTTATTACTTGTTTGCCTCTTCTAGCACTGTGCCCTTTTCCCCTCTGTCCCTCCCGTCTTTTGTATTCAAATAACTCCATTTGATATGTTGCTCTGCATGTCCTTTCACAGCATCTGATGAAGTGAGCTCAGGCTCATGAGCTCATGCTATACATCTCTGATTTAGTTAGTCTATAAGGTACAAACCTACCTTGCCTTCTGTCTGACAGCAGACTAACACAGCTAACTACCTCTCTCTGCTCAAGAGATTTAAATGCCAGCATGTTACAGTAATTATTCCATGCTCAGACTATCTCAGTGACCTCCTAAAGGCATGAGAACTTTGTTGGAAATGGAATAGCTATAAATATAAATCCATGAAATCTGAGTACCTTCTCTCTCCTACACAGGGCAGGAAGAGGTGTGGGGTAATGAATGACTGCAGCTACTCCAACCATAGAAGCAGGGAAGAGTTAGAAATGACTGAAAAACATCAAAGCCATGTGAAGGGAGACTCTTTGTAAAAATGCATTTCCACCTGCTCCCTGGGTTCATGGACCTGCAGAACTCCCACCATCCCTTTCACATTAGTTTGTCCTTCAGCACTCAGTAGAAAGGAAGGGCCTGAATGGGAAAGGCAAAGCAGTTTATAGAAGTGAGAGTTCACCTCCCTTCAACCTTCCCTGGATTAAGTCCTCTGGCAGGAAGGAGGGGTGTATTGTGTGTGATCTGTGGCAGCCCTACGAGGTTTCTCTGCTCTGACTTCTTTTCCCCACACATGCTCTGTTATATAAATTTCACTTCAACCATCTTTCTTAATGGCTGTGAAAGTAAGCCAGAAATGATGTTAGTTTCCAGAGCTGCATCCCATTGCAGAGATGATGGGTGCGGGCATCTTCAGTATCTATATAACAGACACTGCACAAGCATCTCTTAGTCCAGGTTTTCCTACTGGCATTTTGGGGAGAACCTCTAAGGATGAGAAAGTAACTTTAGTTTCTGGCTTCTCTGCTTGGCAATAAAAGTACCAGTTATTTCTACCTGAGTTGATTCTCCTTATGACATTGATAGCTGCTAATGAGACAGGACTGGTGACACCACCTGTTTCACCTCTCTGCCTGCTTAGGGGAATGCTTGAACAAGATTCCTCATAGCATGTGGTTCTGGATTTACCAAAAGCAGAACAAGGATGCAGGTGACTTTTTCCCACCCCCCCAAATGCTTCCTGTTTCAGTGAAGAATTCATGGTCTATAAGGATCTAAATAGCTTGCACTTTCCAGGTTGATGAGAAGATGATTGTTAAAACATACAACAGTAATTCAATGGGGAGGACTCAGGATATGTTGGCAGACTGCTGAAGAAGGAAGACTTCTGTTCTGTAGAAATGGTAAAGGAGGATGACCTGGGTGGGTCAGAACATGGACCAGGCCTTCAGCTGGTACCAACTGGGCTCAGAGTTAATGGACTGACATGGTTTCAGCTGAGAATCTAGCAGTAAACCTACATTTTAAATATACAATGCCTTCCTGTCCCCAGGTCCTAGCTTCATTCCAAATGTTAATAGACATGTAGGTAAATTACTAGTTGTGCTGAATACCCAAACTGGGTTCGTCTTGTGCCGGGTGCTAGATTCTGAAGCCCCTGAGTGCTGGTTGGAGAGCACACCTGCAAAAGTATGGAACTCAGTTTGAATTACCTTTTATTCTTTTTGAAAGTAGTTGAAACTTTCAGGAATTAAGCTTTATTTAAGGGTTCAAGCTGAATTTCATTTCTTAAAGTGCTTTTATAAGAGTTTAAAGAGCTGTTAAGGAGTCAATTCACTTCAGATTCTTAGAATGCTTCAACTCATCAAAGCAGATTTGCAGAATTGTGTGTGCCTACTCATCCGGGGCAAGTCTGGCATTTTTAAAGAGCCTGTGATAGAATCGGGTTTTTTTAAGTGTAGGGATAAAAGATGAGCAAGTAGATAGTGAAGCTAGGTTGTTAAAATACCACACTACTTTTGCAAGGCTGTATTAGAGAGCAGAGGTGGTATGTGTCCCCAGACTTGGACCTGGATTTTGAAAACCCGTCACCTGCAACACTTTCAGCATCTTCAGTTTTAGTAGGAAATCTGGATTTGAATCTAAATTGCATTAAGGCAAACAATGTAGCTTGTCTGTCTCATACTTGTATTTCCCAAAGTTTTGAATCTAGGGCTGAGCATCGATCATTTTAAGTGTAGTGAAATCATCATGTCCTCAGTATCGTAACTTTAGCAAAATGATGAGACTTGTCTGGAAGATACATAAACTAGAACTAGTTACATTGCTACTACAGTACCTACCAGGATGCAATAAACCTCTACCCTGATGAACAGGGCTAACTATAACAGAGAATCCCTGCCCCTGTTACTAGGAGGATCAGAGAGGATAGAAAACTTGGAACAAGAAAGATAGCAAGGAGGAACAGTCTAGGTGGACTGAGCCAAAGACTAAAAAACCCAGGCATCTAATGAGGCAATTAGTTGCACCTGGTGGGGGCAGGGCAGAAGAACTGGTCACATGGCTGGAAGGAGCCTGGGTATGGTGATATAAGCCCAGTCTAAGCATACAGGGAACAGAGCTTGGGGGAGAAGGGTTGCTAGAGATAGTTAGGTACCTAAGTCATGCGAGGGAGCTGGGGTGAGATGATTACACTGGAGGTAGAGCCTGTAGGCAACACTTATCCTGAGGGAGGGAGGCTATTTATTTGTTTTATGAAGCAGGGGTGCCTGGGTGGTACTCCCTTGCCACAGGTTCCAGGAGCTATCTTTAGAGGGGCTGAGGCTGGTGTAGTAAAACTGGCACTCCAGGAGGGGCTGCTACAAGACAGAGCTGATCCCTGGGGCCCCAGGTTGTGTCAGGTGTTCAGATTCCTGTGGGCGTACTCTCTTCAAGGGGAAGCACTGGGGGAACAGCACAGGCCCCAGGTGGCGGTTCTGGCCAGGCCAGGCAGGCGAGGTGGCCAGCTAGATTACTCCTGGTTTCAGGGACTGCCTCCTCCAACAAGCAAGATAACATCAGAGTTGGGGCAGGTGAGAAACTGGAGGTGAGGTGAGGGTGGGAGAGAGCTGGCAGGCAGTTTGAACAATGGTGCATCCCCCCCCCCCCCAAAAAAAAAAAAAAAAAAAAAACAAAAAAAAACAAAACAAAACAAAACAAAAAGGAACTATATACACATCTTTGCTAGCATCGCAAAGTGGGAAAGCTCCTTACAGCTAAAATAGGAGCCTGGCCTACACTGTTTATTTTTAACATTGTATATTAGTCTTGCTGTGATACAGCAGCGCTACCAACCCTGTTGATCAAGGTTCCTTGATGCTTCCCCTTCTAAAACCTGGCTCTTAGTTACTCGAGATGCAGCTGGAATATATAACGTGTTATTTGTTGCTTCTTGTTCTGAAAAAGCAAGTCCTATGTGTCTCAACCTGGACATCCACAATTGATGCTTACTATCAGTCTTGATCTCTGTGCTTAAATTCTCCCATTTCTTGTGTGGAATCAAAACTAATTGTGGGGGAGGTGTGTGTGGTTTTTAAGTAACTTGGTGTTTGTGAAACAAATGGCTGTTGGAGGACCATTGAAAACTGTAAGAATGTTAATAATTTTGTCTTTAGAAGAAGGTTTGGATAGTGTGCAGCAAATCAGGTCTGGGGCTGTCTATTGGACAGTGAAAACTAGAAATGTTGAATAGCTGCTTGTGAAGTGAGCACCTTCCATCCTTGCATTACCCCTCTGGGAGGCAGTGGACAGAAGTAATAAGGGCCAGGTTCAAACATAAGGGTTTTACACAAATTTCCATTTTGACCTAAGCATCACCCAGAACCCTGAGAGAACAGACTTACATGAGCCTTCCAAAGTGAACAAACTTCCTCACTCAAAAGCACCTTTCCCTTATAACAGGGAAAGGGGACGAATACACAACCCTAAAGAAAACCTTTAACTATTAAGTATTATCTAAAACTCCAAACAATTAAGTCATCCACAGTCATTTCTGGGGAGCTATCACCTAGCCCAGTCCTTAGAAAGGGAGACTCAGCCAGGGTTGCCAGCAGGGAGTTGTACTAGCCAAAAGTGACATATGCTTGGTTGGGAAGCCCACTGCCCCCCACAGACAACTCTGCTCCTCCTCATTGCCAGGGGTTGCTGCTCTGCTCCTTGGGCTTAGCTGCTTACGCCAGTCAAAGTGGCAAGTGCTGGGTAGGAAAGTCCACACTGGAATTTGTCCCCTTTTACCAGTAGGGGTTGCTGCTCCTCACTGCTGCTGCTTGGATACCTTGACCTATCTAAGAACAGACTTGGGGATTTCAGCTCTTTCAGAAATAACATGTGACAGGTTTCCATTTGAATATATAGGGCCTCATATACACAAGCACTTTCCCCTTGAGCAGCGGGTGTCAACCAGGGGTATGTGTACCCCCAGTGGTTCTTGGGAAGACCCTAGGGGTACTTGCAGATGAGTGGGGATGGAGCACCACCACCCCATGCCACTGCCTCCCAAGGGCAGGGCCAGGGCAGTGGTGCCCCTCTGCGGGCTTCACATGTGCTGCCCAGTTGGTCAGATGTGGGGGGAGGGGGAGCTTGGATGTGGCAGCGGCCGCCATTGCCATCCATCATCCCATGCTGCTGCCGCTCCACATCTAGCCAAATGCCACCCTGCTGCCTTTGAGGTTTTGAAAACCCCTGCCTTTGAGAATTTGATGGCCAGCTGTAATGCCATCCAAAGAGTGACTCTTTATTGGAGTCTTTCCTTGTCCTCACATCCTCTCCACTTTGGATCTGAGGGC
>NW_017728964.1:9546186-9547188 GCF_001723915.1 Gavialis gangeticus
AGGGGGTACTTGCAGATGAGTGGGGATGGAGCACCACCACCCCATGCCACTGCCTCCCAAGGGCAGGGCCAGGGCAGTGGTGCCCCTCTGCGGGCTTCACATGTGCTGCCCAGTTGGTCAGATGTGGGGGGAGGGGGAGCTTGGATGTGGCAGCGGCCGCCATTGCCATCCATCATCCCATGCTGCTGCCGCTCCACATCTAGCCAAATGCCACCCTGCTGCCTTTGAGGTTTTGAAAACCCCTGCCTTTGAGAATTTGATGGCCAGCTGTAATGCCATCCAAAGAGTGACTCTTTATTGGAGTCTTTCCTTGTCCTCACATCCTCTCCACTTTGGATCTGAGGGCAGCTTCACTGCAAATCCTCTACACATATCATAGTGGGTGCTGGCACCTCCGTAACCTTTGTGCAACTTTCTTTTTGCAACATTTTGTGTGCCTGCAAATGCCACAGTTTTGGAAGGGAGGGCCTGTGGAAACACAGGTCTGATCTACCTGGCCCTTTACGTTTACACATTTTACTCTCAAACCATAAAGCCAAGCCCAAGTAGCCTGCAAACTCTGTACCTGCATGCTAATAAGACTATGCAGACAGGGAGTATAAAGTGTATGTATAACACCAGCAGGGTTGGACTGAAGGGGACAGAAGGGGGTGGGCCGGGGTAGCAGGTAACCATGAAGTAAAGCATAATGTCGGGCTGAATTCTGACTTGCTAATTTCTGAAAGCTTGACTTTGCAATCAGAATATTTAGTGTGTGTGCGTGTGTGTGTGCGTGTGCGTGTGCGCGTGTACAACAGAATACAAGAATCACATTCTTGGATCTCATTCAGTGCTTTATCACCAGTAGTAGCTGTACTTCAGAGGAAAGTGAAGCTGATAAGGCATTAACGTTGTCTGTATGAGAAGCTTGAAAATTTTGTGCTCTGAAGTATGAGGGACTATGTCCCTATATTTTCCTTTTAATCTTCAATACAGTACTTGTGGCTATTCTCAGTAACTATA
>NW_017728964.1:9552188-9587466 GCF_001723915.1 Gavialis gangeticus
AATCAGAATATTTAGTGCGTGTGTGTGCGCGCGCGCGTGTGCGTGTGCGTGTGTACAACAGAATACAAGAATCACATTCTTGGATCTCATTCAGTGCTTTATCACCAGTAGTAGCTGTACTTCAGAGGAAAGTGAAGCTGATAAGGCATTAACGTTGTCTGTATGAGAAGCTTGAAAATTTTGTGCTCTGAAGTATGAGGGACTATGTCCCTATATTTTCCTTTTAATCTTCAATACAGTACTTGTGGCTATTCTCAGTAACTATATACATCTCAAACCCTCTTAAAATCCTGCTTAGCTTTTGACCTCTGTTATAGAATGGCAGTCCTACAGGCTAGTTATGTTAAAGTATTTCCTTTCTGTGACTTTGGTCAGGGCTTTTGTAGTAATGTAGCAACTGCTGTTACAATGCTTTGAGAAGGTGAAATTAATTGCATAGAATTCCAAAATGGGTATTGAATAAAACTGTACTGCCTGTGTCCATTCACACTGCTGCTTTGTCAGTGTTTCACAGTGTGGGATAATGTGCTTCATGTGGTCTGTTACTTGCGTTACTATGGCATCTGGGTATTGTTGCACGGCCCTGAATCCCACTGCTTAATGCCAGAGGTGTAACTGGGCAGTCCTGTGTTCTGGGCGGCAGTAGCAATGCAGCTGGGTGAGTGGTGGCAATAGCTATTTTTGCACCCCCTCCCCCTAATTTAGTGCCTGGAGCTGGTGCCCTGGTTGCTAGTCTTAGTTATACTACTGCCTAATGCAAAGTGAAACTCAGAAGAAACAGAGGGCTTTAGTTCTGAGTTATATGCAGGGACTAAAAGGATGGCCAGGTCACTTCTGACTGGGCCCCTGCTCTGAAGGTGTGTGCTGGCCTGTAATTCTGAATGCAGCTGTGAGCCCCTGATGGATCAGCTCTTTGCTTCCCCCTCCACTACATTTACAGGGAGCCTGGGATATCTAGGCAGATGGTGGGTGACTGCTCACTGTTTCATCCTCACAACCCTGATCCTATCAGCAGCAGAGAACCCTCTGGATTTGATGAGTTAGAAGTGGGGAAATCAGTTGAAGAAGGGGTGCCTGAGGATGAAGGAATGAGGCCCAGCTTCTTACAGCCATTTCCTGTGGGACATCCCGCTATTTCATTGGTTGACAGGAGGGAGGTTGAAGAGCCCATGTGAGCTGGGGGAGGATTCGTAGATGAACTTTTTGGGGGTGTAGCCCCTGTGGGGTGGAGAAACAAGCCCTCTAATGAGCTTCTTTTGCAGATGGCACTGGTGGGGGACAAGACATCAGTATCCAGGTGTGTATTTAAGTATCCATGGGTGTCTTGGGGGAGAGGTAGAAAAAGCGAGAGCGTAGGTTGAGTCCAACTAGTCATAGGTGTTGTCAGGAAACCTATTTTCTCTTCCCAGCACAGAGTTACCTTATCCATACCCCATACTGATTCCCCTACATAGGTGGTTGTACTGTCAGCCTCTTGCTTATTTCCTTTGCAGCAGTAGTGAGTCCCCAAAGTTTTTCCATTTTCCATTATAATCTCAGAGGTCAGAGGAATGACCTTTCATTGTGTTCTGCATTTCCTGCCATATGCATGTGATATTTTGAGGGAGGTTTAACAATTCCTCTCTGCCTGCCTGAATAGATTAAATTATTTTTTTAGGGCAGAAAGGCTATTCAAATGCAGAGGTGTGTATCCTGTGCTTCCCTTCCTTCAGTGAACCCAGTCTGCATCATTTGTTCTTTCTGCTGGACTATCTACAAGAGCACAGCCTGCACTGATGTAGCTAATCAGATTTCCCTGTTGATTGGGCCCCAACCAATTATTGCATCTTCCAACTCTTAATAGCTGGGTTGATAAGCACAGATGAGATTCTATTAGAAGCCTGAGGCCCAGCTGAGCTCTTCACAGGTGATGGCAGCTAAAGCTGTCTCAAGTGTGCAACAAGGGTTCAACATGGATAAGCCTAATTAAGCGCAGAGAGAGGCACCTGCAGCAATGTATTGCAGTTAATCAGCCAAGGTCAGGAAGCTGCATGGAGCCTTGGACTAGAAGTGTTGACAAGGAGGATAAGCATTTCTCAGCTGCAGATGGGCTGAGGATTATCTTATTATTGGCAATAGTTATTACCTCCTTCAAATTTCTTCCTGCATATACAAGCACAAGACAAAAGGCTTATTTTGTAACATGTCTATGGGAAGTTATTGTGTCTGAGGAGCTTAGCATTTGGGTAGTTATTTGAAAAAGAAATGTCTGTCAAGTCCATATGTTGCCCCATTTTTTTCTCCAGAAAAAATGATGCTGTGTTTATGTGAGGTTTTTTTCATTATTATTTTTCTTTTTAAAACAGTGTCAGCAGCTCATCACTCATAAGAACTTTGCAATAATAAAATAGAGGACCAAGCCTAGCTGTCATGGGCAATTTTGCGTGGGAGAAAAATCAGAGCAGAAAAATCTTGTAATAAGTAAACTGAAATGCATGTATTTTGTTCACAGGAGGATTTGGAGTGAAATGTGAAAAGGAGACTGGACAGTCCCTTTGCTGGGGCCACCTGACCCCAGGTGTCTTTTCTGCCTGGTGCAGGGGCCTGGACCTGATGATCTTGTGAGGTCCTTTCCAGCCCCTAACAATCTATGAATCCTATATGCAGAAACATCACATGTTGAAAGGCCAAGTATCCTTTTAGTTTCTCTCAGCACTGAAAAGTCCTGAGTAGCTCTGGGCAATGTGATTCTGTTTCCTGTGTGCATGTACCAGCATCTTTGGTGCTGCAGACATCACTGTGCTATCAGATAGTAGGAAATACTCCAGGGGTAGCTCTGGCATCTCCTGGAAAGAGAATGCAGGACACAGCTGCAGAAAATGGCATCTCATTGGCAGTCTAAGCTGGTGACTTGGGACCAGCCTGGATAACTGGGCAATTGGAGAACGTAGCTTGTTAAGTCCTGGGAAAGTGTGAGCTGAGCACTAAAAGACAGCCTGGAGAGGAGGCCTGCTGCATTGCCTTTGCATTCAGCACCATGGGCAGAGCACTCTCCTTCCCCCTCCGCTGCAGGGACCGGGGAGGAGAAGGTGCATTTTATGTATCTGTCTCCAGAGAAGAAAAGAATAAGCTAGCCTGGAGGCAACCCTTGGCTCTGCAGGGAGGAACTGCAGCTTTGTTCCTGTAAGTCCCAATTCAGAACCATAAGTTATCTCGGGAAAGAAAAGCCTCAAAGTCCTTTGAGGAGACGTTGCTCCCTGAGCCCCCTGGGGCAGAGGAAGTTGTTTCCTCTCTGCCTCTGCTCTTCACCATCTTGGGATTTCATGGCTGTTTCCCAGGCAGTCTGTGCAAGTGAGAACTTTGACATGGGACAGTGGATCGCACACATTTCAGGCCTGGTGCAGGAGATGGCCAGAGGCCCAAAGGAACCACTGTGTTGCTATCCCCAAACCAGCTAAGGTAGAGTGGCTCCAGCACTGGCTGAGGAGCAGCAAATGAGGAGGGGGAGCTCTGTGACTTCTTATCCCAGATAGCTGCTCTTGGGCAGGTTTCTCCTTAGCTGTTCACTCACTCTTCTCTTGGTTGAATTTGACACTTTCCCATTCTTCTTTTGCTGCTCCCCACCCTCTCCTGGAGGAACCCCTGGCCACCTATATGTCAACAGATGCAGTTCTTGTTCCTGAGGCTGGGATTATTTTTGTTTTCAGTCCTGCTGCTGCTAAAAAGCAGTTAGGCTGTCTACTATACAGGGCTTTAACTGGCCCACAGCTATTGTGTAGGCTTGTTTTTTCATAGTTGGTCAGCTTCTTGTAATCCATCAAGGTGCCTAAATAATGGCTCTAGTGGAATAAAAGGGAGGAAACTGCAGATCTTGTAGGCACCTAAGCAGGACTTGGGTGGAACATAGGCAACTACATTGCACCCACACAAAAGGTGATTTCATAGTTTCATAGTTTCTAGGGTCGGAAGGGACCTGAGCAGATCATCTAGTCCGACCCCCTGCCATGGCAGGAAGAGCACTGGGGTCAAATGACCCCAGTAAGGTGGTCATCCAACCTCCTCTTAAAAACCCCCAGGGTGGGAGCCTGCACCACCTCACTTGGAAGCTGGTTCCAGACCCTAGCCGCCCTGACCGTGAAGTAGCGCCTCCTGATGTCCAACTTAAACCTTCCCTCCGCCAGCTTGTGACCATTGTTCCTGGTCACTCCTTGCGGCGCTCGGGGGAACAGGGACTCCCCCAGCGCCTGCTGATCCCCCCTAACCAGTTTATAACAGGCCACAAGATCCCCCCTCAGCCTTCTCTTTTGAAGGCTGAACAGGTTCAGGTCCCGCAACCTTTCCTCATAGGACCTACCCTGCTGTCCCTTGATCATACGAGTGGCCCTCCTCTGGACCCTCTCGATGCTGTCCACATCCCTCTTAAAGTGCGGCGCCCAGAACTGGACGCAGTACTCCAGCTGCGGCCTGACCAGTGCCGCATAGAGGGGGAGGATCACCTCCTTGGACCTGCTCGAGATGCATCTGTGGATGCACGACAAGGTGCAGTTGGCCTTCCTAGCCGCCTCCCCACATTGCCGACTCATGTTCATCTTGGAGTCAATAATGACTCCCAGATCCTTTTCCACCTCCGTGCTGACAAGAGGGGAGTTCCCCAGCCTGTATGTATGGTGCCGATTGTTCCTCCCCAGGTGCATCACCTTACACTTGTCTGTGTTAAACCCCATCCTGTTCTCCTCTGCCGATCCTTGTAACCTGTCTAGGTCCAACTGTAGCCTGTTGCTCCCCTCTATTGTGCCCACATCCCCCCACATCTTAGTGTCATCAGTAAATTTGAACAGGGTGCTTTGCACCCCCTCATCCAAATCACTGATGAAGATATTGAACAGGGCGGGCCCAAGGACCGAGCCCTGCGGAACCCCACTTCCCACGTCCTTCCAGGTTGAGAAGGACCCATCCACTACCACCCTCTGGGTGCGACTCTCTAACCAGTTGGCGACCCATTGGACTGTATGGGTGTCTACGATTTCGATTAGCCCCACTCCAACAGCTGTAAAACCACCTATGTGCTTAGATCCATTAAGTGCTTTCATTTTTGTCTGAAAAGGAACCCAGGTTTGGGCGATTACATTTGCTCAGAAGTGATCTAGATTGGCCACTTTGGCATCTAACTCTTGCCTCAGCTCTGCTGTGATCCAAATGTGTGCTGGAGTAGCTTAAAATGTGCCCAAGTCTTACTGGAATGCACCAGACAGGATAACATGCAGGCAGCTGGTGACATGCAAGCTAATGACATACTCACTTGCAAAATGGTATAGGTGGCTACCTTTTGCCCATAAACCCAGGGGTTAAAGTACATGCTCAAGAGGAATGTAGACTACTCATGCCTAGCTTAACTTATAGCCTAGTGGCATGTTCCTTGGAAGTGAGAGAGAGAGATTTGAGTCCTCTCAGGATGAGGATGGCTGAGAATCCAGGTCTCACTAGGAATTGGAGCAAAAATGCCATTGCTGCTGCTGATGGAGTGACATGTCTAGGCTTCAGAGGAAGAGGGAGTTCTGCCATACCACCATTGTCAGATACTACAGTAAGAGGGGCCATGTAAGTATACAAAAAGGCCAAGTGGGGGACTTGGAGAGAACTTTGCTTTGAGTTTTCTGGCGGTTTTGCTTTTTTTCTCAGTCCCTGAAGTTTACTCTGAATTTGGAGACTGGACTTGTGTGAAATAAAGCTGCCCATTAAACTTAGATATGCTTTTAATATCTAGACTATTTGGTCAATTCATATCAAAGTCTGTGGAATTAGAAACAGCCTACTTCCTGCATATTTTAACTTTGAGCCTTACTGGTCCCCTCCTCTTTAATTTGGCACAGGGTGTGTGGTGGCTCTGGGTTTTTAATCCCTTTCTTTTTTTGATCCTTTCACCCTTGACTATTGTACTAGATGTCATGATGGGGAAGAGTTAGCTAAGCAGAGACTAGGGGAATATTTTTTTCTATTTCCTTCTCATTAGTCACAAAAATTATTTTCTTATCAGCTCAGATGAATCATAGAAAATTAGAGTTGGAAAGGACCTCAGGAGTCATCTAGTCTAATTCCCTGCTCAAAGCAGGACCTTCCCTAACTAGATCATCCCAGTCAAAGCTTTGTCTAGCTGGGTCTTGAAAACCTCCAAGGATGGAGATTTCGCCACCTCTCCGGGTAACCTGTTTCAGTGTTTTACTACCCTCCTAGTGAGAAAATTCTTTCTAATATCTAACTTAAACTTCCCTTGCTGCAACTTGAGGCTGTTCTCAGTGGAAGCAGATGATAGAACAAGGAACAACAGTCTAGCTCTATCCTTTTTTGAACCTCCCTTCAAGTAGTTGAAGGCTGCTATTAAATCCCCTCAGTTTTCTCTTCTCCAAACTAAATAAGCCCAGATCCCTCAGTCTTTCCTTGTAAGTCATATGCCTCAGCCCCCAAACCATTTTTTCCCTCAGTCTCTCCTTGTAAGTCTCAGCCCCCAAACCATTTTTGTTACCCCCAAACCATTTTTGTTGCTGTCTGCTGGACTCTCCAATTTGGCCACATCCTTTCTGTAGTGGGGGGAGGGGGTGTGTGTGCAAAACTGAACACAGTACTCCAGATGTGGCCTCAGAGCTGAATAGAGGGGGATAATCACTTCCCTTGCCCTGCTGGCATATCAATACATGGACAATATTCCATACATTCAGGATCAAGCTCCTTCCTTCTCTAAAGCAGTGATTTCAGCCCAGGGTCTGTGTACTCCCAGGGGTCCATGGAGCTCATTTAGAAGGTCTGTAAAAGGTGGCTGTAAAGACAGTGGCCCTGCCCAAAGGGGAAGTACCACTGGTGCTGTTGCTGTTTCAGCTCCCCCTCCATAGCCCAAGGCCACCTGTTTATTTGTTTTACCTGGATGCCATGGGTCCTAAGGCCCACCTGACTAACTAGTGGCCCCTATGGTGTGGGGCCAATGAATGAATAACACAACAAGATGCTTGGGACAACTAAGGCAAAAGCAGGGTGGGAGTGTTGTGTGGGTCAAAGGGTCAAAACATGAAAATAAGTGCTCCTGAGGGGGACACTGAACAAAGCAATTAGTGACAGAGGGGGGGACAAGGCCGAGCTATTCAATGAGTTTTTTCTTCAGTGGTCCTGAACAGGGCTCAAGATAAGTCTCCTAATGGGTTCTTAGATGGGCATCAGAGGGACACCAGCCCACTAACTGTGGACGCTGACTTGGTGCAGAGTCACTTGGATGGACTGGATGTGTTCAAGTCAGCAGGCCTAGATAAGCTGAATCCAAGGGTACTGAAGGAATTGGCCGGTGTCATAGCAGAACCACTGGCATAGCTGTTTGAGCGCTCGTGGTGCTTGAGTAAGGTCCTGGAGGACTGGAAAAGGGCCAGTGTGGTCCCTATTTTCAAGAAGGGAAGGAAGAAGGATCCAAGTAATTATAGGCCAGTCAGTCTCACCTCCATCCTTGGAAAGGTCTTTGAAAAGATTATGAAGGATCATATTTGTGGGAGTCCAGCAGGAAAAATAATGCAGTAGGGAAACCAGAATGGATCTGTAGCAGGTAGATCATGCCTGACCAATCTGGTTTTTGTTTTATGACAGGGTCACAAAATGCTTAGATGCAGGAGTACAGGTGGATGTCATTTTCTTGGACTTTAGCAAGGCCTTCTATATGGTATCTCATCCTATTCTCATAAATAAATTAAGAGGCTGTGATGTGAAAGGTGTTTACACAGTCTGGTGGGTGGCAAATTGGCTTAGTGGTCACACCCAGAGAGTGGTAGTAGATGGGTCAGTATTGACCTGGAAGGATGTGGGTACTGGGGTCCCGCAGAGTTCGGTCCTTGGACCTGTACTCTTCAATATCTTCATCAGTGACTTGGATGTGGGTGTGAAGTGTACTCTTGTCCAAGTTTGTGGATGATACTAAATTGTGGGGTGAAGTGCACTCTCCGGAGGGTAGGGAACAATTGGAGGTTAGAAAAGTGGGCAGTACACAATAGGATTCAGTACAACAAGGACAAGTGCTACATAGTGCTGCACCTAGGATGCAAAAATATCCAGCATACCTACTGGCTGGGAAGTGATCCTCTCAGCAGCACAGAAGTGGAAAGGGATCTCCTAGTGGACTCCAAGATGAACGTGAATCATCAGTGTGATGAAATTATCAGCAAAGCTAACTGTACTTTGCGCCTGGCATTCTCTAGCAGCCTTGGAGCACACACCCAGTCCAGGCCTCAGGGCATGTCCCCGAGACTTGGGTATTGGGCTGCATTCAACCCCCAGGGAGGCCCCAACATTTTCCTGCCATGACTTGATCTTCTGTTCAGTAGTGGGATTCTCCCTTGTGGAAACTCACGGACCAGGCGCTGCCCCTTTCGGGCATTCTTGGGGATCCACCTCCCCCACACCCCAGCCATACGCCAGCCTTCAGGATGACCAGTGATGGGTCACTGGCTTGTCTCTTGGATGCTCGCTCCTGCTCTTGTTCCCTCTTGACCATCCCTCAGTGTCTTTCTTTGCCCCAGGTATCTATGGGGTATGGGACCGGCCCTGTCTCAACCTCCAAGCCATCAGGTTCACCGAGGCAGACTCTACACTTCTTCTCGACCCTCTGGGTCAATTGTGCATGTTTCCCTGGCTTGGGTTTTTGGGTGCCCTACAAGGCACCAATATCGACGAAAAAGCAAAAGGGGGAAAAAAAAAAAAAAAGAAAAGAATGAAACAGCAGGGGTTCGGGCCACAGCCCACCCCACTCATGGGTCCGGCATCTCTGGTCTTCTGGATCCCTTGATGACGTCCTCCTTGACCCGGCTGTCCTGTTGAGCTGGGCATTTACCTTTTTAAGAGGGCCGGGACCCTTCTGGTGGGCCCCGCTCCGGACTCCCACAGCTCCCCTTCTCTGGTGGTCTTGCAGTCCGGGGGGCAGGTTCTTCACCTTTCCCTAGTTCGGATGCTCTCCTCTTTGTCTCCCTGCTGCCGGCTTTTAAATCCGCTGGGCAGCGGTTTTTGATGAAGTCATCTGCCGGCGTTGCTCCCGGCTGCAAATAAAAGCGGCTGATGAACCGTGCTGGTGACTCTTCTTGGTATGGCGTGGTTTTCCCTGCTGGAGGTAAGTAATCCCTTTCCTTAGGGCTTTTGGTTTTCTTTTTCTGGGAGTTTATCCCAGCCTTGGGCCTGCCATGGGAGGGGTTCTCGGGACCTCTGTTTGTGAGCCCCTGGGACACACTTTATCATACATCAGCAGATGCATGATGAATAGAACCAAGGAGGTGATACTTCCCCTCTATGCAGCATTGGTCAGACTGCAGTTGGAGTACTGCATCCAGTTTTGGGTGCCATCCTTCAAGAAGGATGTTGATAGACTCGAGATGGTCTAGAGGAGGGCCACTTATGGTTAGGGGCTTACAGGACAAACCCTATGAGGAGAGACTGAGGGACCTGGACCTCTTCAGCCTCTGCAAGAGAAGGCTGAGGGGTGACCTTGTGGCTGCCTACAAATTCATTAGGGGGCACAGCCAGGGATCGGAGATGCTCTGTTCACCGGGGCGCCTCTTGGGGTAACAAGGAATAATGGTCACAAACTGACAGAGCAGATTTAGGCTGGATATCAGGAAAAACTTCTTCATGGTAACAGTGGCCAAAATTTGGAATGGGCTTCCAAGGGAGGTGGTGTTTTCCCCTACCTTGTGGGTCTTTAAGAGAAGGCCGGGTAGGCATCTGGTTGGGGTCATCTGACCCCAGCACACTTTCCTGCCTAGGCACAGGGTTGGACTCCATGATCTGTTGAGGTCCCATCCAACCCTAACATCTATGAATTTTGTGGCCCTTCCGCTTGCCTGGCCATATCAAACTACAAACTGGAACAGGTGTGTGTGTGTGAGAGACACAGAGAAACAGAGTGTGTGTGTTCACTATATGCAATAGTTTTCCAAAGAGATCTGCATCCCCACTTGAAATTTTCTAGGGGTCTGTGAATGAAAAAAAGTTGAAAACCACAGTTCTAGAGATAGTGAACTGTTTCCTGTTGCTGTTTAGTCCCAGCTTGTACCCAGCCATTACATCCTCTGCAGTGGCACTATATGATGTAGTGTCACTTGTTGATTTCATGATTAAGATTTTTTTATAAATCCTCTGGCTGCCCTGCATGTAATCAAAGCTGAGAGCCAGATCAGGCACTCATAAAAGTCAGATGAAAGACTCCTGTTGACTTCAGTATGAGCTGGAGAACACCTTAGTAAATGTATCAGAAATAATAAATGCTAATTTGCTGGGGCTGGAAAACATTTGGGGCAGTGGGGTTTCTTTGGAAATGATGGAAAAGTCATCTTAGTTTATTGCTTTGTATCTGTCACCTCAGTCTTTGCCAGACATTATAATTTTCTTTTCTTTCCAAAAGGTTGATTTTGTCTCTAATGAAGCTGTGAATGAGACAATCAGATCTGTTATCTAATCAGAGAGAAGCCCGGGCCTTCAAAAGATGAAGCTATTCCATTAAGCCCGTCTGTGATCTAAGCACTTCACTTTCATCTTCAAACTTCTTTCCCAACCCTACCATATTTTTTTGTTCCTTTGGAAAAAAAATATCTTAATGGATCATTTGGATCAAGGACTGCCAGTGTAGGTGTAAAAAAATGTGGGCATTAGCTGTAACTTCATGACTCTCCATTTGAGTGGGTGAACATTTGCTCAGTCTCAGTGGGGTTGTAGCAGGCTGGCTGGCAAAGGCTTGCACCAGGCTGCACACATCAGGCTGTAGACATCTGCAAACTTGCAAGGGCTACAGCTCAGCTGTGGGAAGTGGAAAGCTAATTACAGGCCTGCCTGGAGGACTGGGCCAGCTGATAAAGGTAATTTGCTGGCCACAGGAAGTTAAAAGCTCCCAGGGAAAGGAGGTAGGGGAGAGAGCAAGCAAGAGAAAGCACAGGGAGAGTTAGGAAGAGAGAGAGGGAAGTCTCTGAGGTGAGAAGCTGCTGTATAGAGGTGAGGTAGCCCTCTCTGGGTCTGGGATAAGACCACAGGGTGGGAGAGAAGGCTATAAGGCAAGAAACAGCAGTGAGCCAAAGATCCCTCTTATGGGGTCTGAGAGAAGACCCAGAGGCTACAAGGCTGGGAGCAGCTGCACCAGGACAGGACCAGAGTTAGAGCCAGACTGATAAGGAAGACTGCACTGTGGAGGGAGCAGCAATGAGCCAGAGACACCATCTCAGGGCTAAAGAAGACTCAGGACTGTAAATGCATTCTGTAAGGACTATGTTAAGTTCGGGGTCTTGAGGACTGATGTATGTAAGAGGGTCCTGTGAGGCAAGTGTGCCTAGGAAATAAAGGACTATGCCAAATTTAAAGACTGTAAGGGCGCATCTACATGTCACCATGTAGTGACATTGCTACTGTGCCATGCTTTAGTACTTCCTACTGTAAGTACTTTGCCCCTATGTCACTGTAGTTACATGGCATGCTACAATAGTGGAGCATGGTGCTATGGCAATGTAGCTGCTGATCACATGTAAACCCATGTGATTGCTATATTGCCATAGTGTGTAGTACAGTGATGTAGTGCATCACTAGGTTGCCATAGGGTGATGTGTAGATGCACCCAAAGAGACTTGAATTAAGTGATTTCCCCAAGCTGCTACAGGGGTTCTTTACAACTGCAAACATTACCTGCCTTCCTGCAGTCAAGGCTAATCACAGATACTTGACACATCTTCAAGATAATTACACACTTATCCTTATCATACTTTGATTTGCACATTGGCCAATACCTTAGGAAGGGGAGGAAGAAGAAATGGACCAAGTTGGAAATCCTAAACAAAGGGTTTGGAAACTACTAGAAAAGGTCAGCCTAATGGAGAGGCTGATGGGGGCTCAAAAAAAAGCTTGCACCATGTTCTATAGGTGCACAGCTGCAGGGATAAATGGAAACCTACTCAAAGAAATGGCTGAGGCTTATGCATGATAGTCATATCACCTTTTATTGCTTGATATACCCATGGATGGATAAATAATACTTTCTTGGGGTTAGCTGTGTTTTCACTGCACTTTCATACTGGTTACCAGGCTCCTAGAAAGAATCTCAAAATAGGGGCCAATGTCAGTTGAAGTCTATGGAAGATAGAATGACAGATAGGGTCTCCAGGTCTCAGCACCTCACTGCCTTTCTGAACAATGTTCTGAATCATGAGTTTCCACCTGGAGAAACCAAGCCTGGATGTGACACTTGAAAGGGATGCACAAGGAACCCAAGGGGTCCATGCTACAGTTTGCTGTAAAATTGTAATGGCAGGACTGTCCCTTCATCAGGTTCCAAGTGTGATGGAGGACCATTCACTAGTCACAGGCTCCTCCTATCTGGTTAGTTTTGTTCCATTATTTTTACTCTTGGATGTTCAGACATTTTCCAAGTCATTGCATTAACCCTTGGCTAAGCAATATGTACTGTTGGCTGCCCTCGGTAAGTTCTTTGTGATTTTTGTCCACTAGGTAAGTCCTTCAATTACTTTTGGCTACCTTATTGGATCTTCTACAGTTTCTCATTGCTGCTTTTTCTTTTCCTTCAAATAGGACTTTAATCTACAGTCCCTGGAGCCTTTTCTGCCGAGGGACTGAACAATAACAAAGTCTGTAAACTGTTCTATTGTTATATTTTGTTACTGAAATTGAATTTTCTCTGCTAATCAAAGAGTGGAGCTGTTGCATGGTAGCTGGGGAATAACTACAATGTGTTCCATTTTATCCTGCTCTTTGCATTCTGGTTTTTCCAGCTGTCCTAGACGACTGCTATATAGAGATTTCTCTATAATTGTACCGCATGCAAATCTCTGCTGAAATCCATTGGTTGTTAATCTTTCTTGGCCAATCAGAGGATTTGCATAATAACAGGATGGCAATATCACAATAATCTTACTTGCAATTATGCAAATCCTTCCACCATGACTAGTATAATCCTTCATTTTTGGCTGGAATTTACATGTCATTTGCCTACAACTGAAATGGCTACTTCAGCTACAAACATTCTCTTTTTTCCCCTCTCTTCCCCTCATAGGGTAAAATGTAAATAGGAGATAAAAGAATATTCCCATTTAGCAAGGGAGACAGGTCTGGGAAAAGGCTGAACAACTATTCTTTATTCCATGAAGTCAATGTTTAGTGGGAGCAGGGAGAGGCCCTACTCTGATTTCTGACAACAGTAGCTTCCCAGTGCCAATGGGCTATAGATTCACAGAAAGAGATGGAAGGATTTCAGCCAAAGGACAGTGCCAGTGCCAGCCTGCAGTTACCTCCCCAGGAAAAGGAGAGGGATTAATTTCAAATGAAAATCTATTGGCTTTATTAATTGGAAACAAGTGTCCATCTGGCAGCGAACTTCAGGTTTGTGAACGACTGAAAATGTGCAGAATATTTTTAGCATCAGCTGCTTCCCACATGTGAGAGTTGATTGCATTTTTTTCCCCACAGACTTAGGCTCCTGAAGGCCCAGAAGCAGCAGAGCCTGACCCTGTGGGACAGTGGGTGACATCTGTGTCACCCGGTGAAGTGGATCAGTTATTCTGGGACACATCTCAATACAGTTGTTCCCACTCCAAGGACAATGTTTGTTTCATAGCTTAAGATACTGGGGTTATTGATTTATGCACTAGGAACAACAGTAGTTTTCCAAATCTAGGATTCTTCTGTGTTGTGAATGTTTTCAGTGTGCTTGGTTTCCACTGATAACGAGGGGTGGGGGGCAGAATATATTCCTCTGAAGATTTGCTTTTCCCTGGTCTGGTAGCCTTGTGGATGAAAGTTGAATATCTTGCTTGGATCCAGCCTGCCAGCTCTTGGTAAATTTAACTGAGTAGCAGTAAGGAGAGAGAGAGAAAAGAAAATTTGAACAGTGTGACAGAGTAAACAGAACCAAGACACCAGCAAAAGTATTTTAGCAAAATCTTTTTCCTTCCTCTGGCATAGGGTTCTAGGCAAAATATCAGTCCTGCTAATATATCATCCAGGACTGATGAGCTTTTTCTTTCCTGCTAGTTTACAAAATTGGACATGTTTGGTGATGAACTGAAATCGGATATTTCCAGGATAGGTGTTGGATTGTTCAGCCTTTTACTACATAGGGCTTCCACTGACTTAAAGCATACACATGTCTAACTGAAGGTAGAAGGGCTGTGCATTGCTATGAAATAGGTGTGACAGGGTAGATTTAAAAAGGTATTAAGAAGAAGAATATAGCTGCCTCATGAGGTTACCAAAAGCACCTACCCTGCTTAGGTACTTACACAAACCCTCCTGGGTGCCTAGATTCTTGGGTAAATATGGCCCTTTGGCTTTATTGGACTTTTTTCAATATAGTCACTTTCAATTAACATTTTTGCTGCCTTGGGTCAGGCGACACCCCTTTCTTTTTCTTATGCTGTGTAAATGTAGCAGATCAGGACAGAGTTAATACTTTCCTGTCCTAATTTTTTTTTAAACAGCTGGCTTATACAATAAGCCTGTAATAATGTCTGGAAAAATGTTCATGACTACAATAGGAGAATTAATAACACGGTGAAACATCAGTAGGATGTTTGCCTGTGGACAAGCTGCAGGATTACACCCATTCCCTTTGTCCTTTTTTATTGTGCCTCTCATCTTAGTTGGTCATATCTTCTGTCTACAGTGAGTGCTTGCTAAGCTATCAGATTTGTTAAGATAAAAACATTTTTCATTCATTACTAGCAAACCCTGCAAAGTAGTGAATCTGAGCCCTTTGAAATGAATCTCCGCTAAATGGAAAGACCTGTTGAAAAAACACAGTATCTTTTCCCAAACCCAAAAGATACTGTGCAACTGATGAGTGACCTGATTAAAAAAAGACTCTGTGGAAGTAATGTATATTCAAGGTACAGTAGTAATTCAAACTATATACTTACAAAATGATAGAATGACATCTACATGAAATCCATGACCAACATGTGGCCTGAGTCCCACAAGTGTCATGGGCAACTTTTGTGTGTGGCATGCAATAAATCAGGGAGAGGTCAGGCAGGACAATAGCAGATAGGGCATGAAGCAGAAGGCAGAGCAGGAGATCAGGCAGGGAGTACAGGGCAGGAAGCAGAAAGAAGAGCAGGGGATTGGGCAGGGAGCACATAGTAGGGAGCAGGAAGCAGAGCAGCAGCAGATCAGACAGGGGAAGGGGATCAGAGCAGCACTTGGGGAGGGTGTTGGGCTAGTTTTAGGGAACAGCCCTCACAAAGATTGGCCCCCACTGCCCTAGAATGCAAGAACATGAGGAGCACCATACTGGTCAGACCAATTGTCCATCTATATCCCCAGTATCCTGTCTCCAGGGAACCTGGGTGACAGTGGGGCTGTCTTCCTTCCCTTCCTATGCCCCTGGGCAGAGTTTCACTGGGCAGTGTCCACAGACTTCTTAGATGCATTTGATGGCAGTGGATACTAGCCAGTGTTTTCTGCTTGGGGTCTCCCCCTGGGAACCCTAGTTATTACCCTATGACCTGCGCTCCCATTCTGTTTTTTTAGATTTTTTTTCATTTGTCCCAAGAATTCAGTAGTTACAGAGCTAGTGGCCTCCCTCTAACAATTAAGAGAGCTTGTAGTTTCTTGGTGAGCCTAAGCTCTGCTACACTTGCATAATAAATAGGCCTGTCTCCAGCAGTAGCAGTAGTGGATGCCTTAGAGCAGTGGTGTTCCACCTATGGCCCATGGGTTGGATCTGTCCTGTGGCATAGGAGATCAGCAGCGAGAAACTCAGGCAAGCATGTATTCCTTTCTCTGCTCTCTGCCATGCCACAGTTGGAGGTAATATCTCTTCCTCTCTCCCTATTTTCCCTGACACAGGCTCCCTCTCTCCCTCCTACCTTCTTTGCTGGAGGCATGTGGTGGCCATTGCTTTAGGGCAGTGGTTTCAAACAGTGTTTTGTGGAACCCCTGGGCTCTGCAATAGGTCATCAGTGGTTTCACAAAGAGATGAGGCATAATGGTGGAGGGGCCAGGAGGTGGTACACCACCATTGCCAGGCTCAGTCACCTGGCTCCACCTCACATCACAGGGTAGCAGGTAGGGGTTCTGTGGCAGAAGAATTGATATGAAAGGGTTCCACGACTCTACGAAGTTTGAGAACCACTGTTTTAGAGGGAGAGCACATGAACAGGGTGCATCTAGAGTGACCGATCTCATCAAATGCTCCCAGGCATCCACCATCACTGGTTTAGAGATGCCAAAGGCTACATCTCTAACTGTTCTGTTTAATAGCTATTAATGGATCTATAATCCATGAATTTGTCTAGTCCCTTTCTGAACCTGGTTATATTATCTGCCTCTACAACCTCCTATGATAATGAGTTCCACAAGTTAACAATGTACTGCATACTCTTGTCAGTTTTAAACCTCTCCTGCTCATTTCAGTGGGTTTCCACTAATTCTACTATTCCGAGGCTTGGTGAATAACAATTCCCTGTTCTGTATTTGTCCACATCCTTCATGAATTTATAGACCTCCATTTTATTCCCCCCGCCCCCAATGTCAGCCTTCTCCTTTCCAAACTGAAGGATCTTATCTTATTTCATCTCTCCTGGCATGGCAGCTGCTTCATACCCATGATCATTTTGGTTGCCCTTCTTTGTACCTTTCCTAATTCTACTAGATCCTTTTTGAGATGCAGAGACCAGAACTGCACATAGTGTTCAAGATGTGGGTGTACCTTGAATTTATGTAGTGGCATTATGATGTTTTCTGTTTGGCTTTTACTTCCCTTCTAATTATACCCTACATCACCGCTGCACATTGAACTGATATTTTTAGAGAATTACCTACAATAACTCCAAGCCCTTTTTCTTGAGTCATAACAGTTAATTCAGAACCCAGCATTGTGTATGTATAACAGGTTATTTTTCTCCATGTGCATTACCTTGCACTTGCTGACTTTTAAGTTCATCTGTCATTTCTTTTTGCCCACTAACTTACCTCCCTTAGCTTTGTGAGATCTTTCTGCAGCTCCTCTTCATCAGCTTTGACTACCAGGAATAGTTTGGTAGCATCTGCACACTTGGAGACTTCACCATGTACCCCCATTTCCAGGTCATTGATGAAAAAGTTGAACAAAACTGGGCACAGCACATATCTCTGCAGAACACCACTCCATCCTGAAAAGTGACCATCAGTCCACAAAAGAACCTTCCCTCTAATGATGTGGCATCACTCAGTTTTTTTTTTTAAAGCCTTTAGTAAGGGATGTTGTCAAAAGGTTTTTTGAAAATCAAAATATATTATCCTATTTTGATAATAATGGATTTTGTTTAGTGATCCAAGAGTAATCTTTTGGAGCAAAGAAAATTCATGAATGTTGCATGCCTCCTGAGGCTGGGGGGGGGCACGGTGACTGCATGCAAGTGGTGGCGGTGGTGGGGGCCTGGTAGTGGCAAGTGGGGAGCTTCTGCAGGCGGCCACGGCGGTGTCAGCAGCAGGCCAAGTGAGGAGCTCCCACAGGCAGTATTGGCAGCAAGCTGGAGGTGGCGAGCGCTGACCAGCAATTGGCAACCACCCACAGATGCTGCCGGCATTGTCGGTGGGGGTGGGGAGTGGCAAGTAGTGGCCAATCTCAGGAGGTGCATGTGCACCCCCTATGCATTGCCAGTGAAAGAAATAATCTGATTACTAATTTCCTGTTGTATTTATATGACTAAAACTTTTTGCTTAGAAGAATTCTGCTCAGTTGCTTTCATGAGCTACTCTTTAATTTAATACGTTTACAACAGTTGCACTGAAAGTGCATTTAAACCTGTGTGAGTTACACTGGTGTCCAGAGTGGACAGAACAACTCTCCTGCAGTAGCTGCCCACAGTAGGCATTATTACAGGGCCTCACCACAGGGTGGAATGAGCGCCAGTAACAGCCTGTTTGCATTAAACAAACCAGCATTAAATTGACTAGGAGAGTGTCGACTAGAACAGAATTTACAGAGCACCAGTGCAGGGCTCTACCATGGGGTGGGGGAGACCCTGTGGTGATGAAAGGAAGCCTTAGACTTTCACCTGGGGTCTGCTGCTGCTTTTGTGTTGTATGGTCATTTTCTAGGAAAATAGGCTAAGCCCCTTGCTAACTCCACTTATTTTAGGTCTGATGTAAAACTCCTGGAAGTCAAAGGAAAGAGATCTGTTGACTTTAAAGGCCTTGAGTCAGGCCTCATGTCACAAAACACAGACCTGAGAGGTCCTGAAAACCAAGAAGTGGTTCTTTCTCCCATTGCAGAGCGAACCTGTTAGCATCTCCTTGTTTGGACAGCCCAAGACCAGGGCTGAGACTTTCTTAACCACCTCAGGGATCTAGATGGATGTTTTGTTTGCATTACAGGACACTTAGGAATCCTCATTATGTGCCAGGGACCATGTTCATGCTGGGTGCTCTGCAAAGGCAGAAAAATAAATGGCCCCTATCCAACAAAGGTTGATGACATAAGGATGCCCACTTCCTACCCCATTTCATGTCCAGATCCCTTGGCTGTCTTTGAAAACAACTGTTTGAGGACTAAGTTATGGCATTAAGACTGTACATGCCATACAGGCAAAGGTGGAGGCACAGCACCCAGCTGCTGAAACTCTGGGGGAGTGGTTGTGTGGGGTGGGAACTGTACTTTGAGGAGGGTCAGTACCTCAAATAACAGACGCTGTAGGTCCTTCATTCATTTGTGCTTATAGGTAGAAGACAAAGAGCTATGTTTCTGAATCTCCAGGGGAGTAGGTAGGGGAAAGAAGAGTATAATCTGCACAGGGGATCTCCACTTCACTGTGGCTGAGGCAAGAAAAAGTCTCATGACTTTTTGGATGGGCTTATTCCCTTAACACAGTGTGGATGTGCTTATTCTCTTACCACGGTCCCAAACTCATCCTGATGATCACCTTGTGGGGCTGATTTTTCACATTCATCCTTGGGTATAGGCTCTGCCCCCTGGATGGTCAGGGCTAGCTGTTTAGCCTTCCTGCAGCTCGGGGATGGCAGCAATAAAAGCCCAGTTTGCTTTGGCAGGGATTTTCATCATGGGAAGTGTGTGCAGTGACTTGTCTTCTGGAATATTAAATGTCCTCTGTGCAGCATGCCCAGCTATGGGTCCCCATACTGTGGAATATGTACTGCAGCCCCACTTACTAGTCCCAGCTGACATCTGGTTCCTATTGTAGATTATAATGTGCAACAATGTAGTGAGTGTGTGACATAGTATTAAAAATGTGTAAGAATCCTCAACTTCTTTGTCTGGAAAAGGTGATTCAGTGTTTGCATAATGTTTCAGGAATGACCTTCAAGTGATGATATACATGGAGACAAGGGAAAAGTTTCATTCTCAAACTGAATAGTTTTCTTTCAGAAAATTAGCACCACAAGATGGATTGTTTCTATTATGAGAGGCATTAATGCTTTCAGCTGGTCAAGAATTCATTTCAATTGGCAATTTTTATTTTGGCAGCACAAAGTGTGGCTGCCTCCTAGTACTGGAAAGGTTCCTATGGGTATGGGGCAGATGAGCCTGGGGCTGGATAGAAGCAGTTTCCTTCTTCCCCTCCCTCCCCAGCAACGTCATCAGAACTCCTTAAGCAGCCCTCCAGCCCAAATAATTGCTCATCCCTGGTTTATAACAATGAAGGGAGGGCATTATCCTACATGGGTCTAGCCTATGGCTGAAGAAGAGGATCTCTTTATCATGTTGGCTCAAACTAACTTTTGATGGGGAAACATGAGATTGGAGTCTGGTTAACCTACTGGTCTGTGTAACTTGTTTTATTTTTCCTGGGTCTCTTGTTTGATCTTGGAAAAGAAAGAATATATACTTCAGTTACAAATAGAGTGAACTTCCTCTTTTCCTCCCCATAATGTTATGCCTTCATGGCTTTGAAAGCAAAGCCTGTTAGCCATTGTGAAGCCTTGATCCTCCCAGCTTCTGAACCAGCAGCTTATAGATAGGTAAGGCTAATGCTGAAGAGGTCCACTTAGAAGCAAGGCAGTCAGGCATTGTGGGCAGAGGAGGCCAGACATCTACTAAAATATATGGCCTCCACCAAAGATGACTGGGGGGGAGGGGTGCAGAGCCCTTTTTATAAATCTAGCTTCCTGTGCTTGCTTGATCCTCACCCAGACATTCTTTGTAGAGCCTGAGAAGCAACATAGCTCAGCACTGGGTATTTGTCATAAAGATTAGTGGCCCATAATTTAGGACTACTTAGCCACTCAAGGCATTAGCAAGACATGAATGGAAACTGATTAACTGCAGCCGCCACCCCATGTTTCTGGCCCATTCTTCAGTACTGAACATATAAAATTGACTTTTTTTATAGCTAGCATGGTATTTAGACACTTTGCCATTAATGCCATTGTGAGAAGCTTGTGATTTTTTTTTTCCATCAAGCACTGAAAAATTTGATGATGCACCAATTAGATCTCTGCAATAGCAGTTTTCCCCAGTGAATGAGAGAAGCTACGGTAGATTAACAAATGATTTTAGTTTAAAAATTATGCAATTATTTTTGTGGGACTTCTGGTTTACTGACTGCTGCTTCAGTAACAACTTGCCTGACACATCAGGTAGAATGGATGATGATGAATATAATTTTCTTAAGCTGAGCTCCTTTAAGACATGTAGCCCTCGGCCCTGGTACTGCTCTGGCCCTGAGACTGATGGTTGGTGGAAATACTGTTTTACCATTAGATGCATTGATGGGAAGCAGTGCTATATAATCAGTCTCTGAACTACTGCTGTCTAGATGGGTGAATCTGGAAATGATGCCACAATTCAGCAGTACGGTGCTAAGTGGCTTCAGTTGGTTTCTTCCGTGCCAGTCTAGGTTTCTTGGAACTTTTCTGGTTCATTACCTATGAAACACCCTTTGAAAAGCATTTATTTCAGCTGAATATTTATTTCAGATCATACTTGGAATTTTAATGGGATCAGTAAACCTATTTTTTGATTTATGAGATGATGTGGCATACATTCATGGGAGGGTAATTTGACTAATTCTCATTGGGTAAACTGACAGCACAATTATCAACTCACTCAACAGCTGTTCCCTTACATCTCAAACATGTGTAACCTGGGCAGTACTCCAAGAGGTACCCCCTCTCCAATTGAAGGGATCAAAGCAGGTGCACAAGCACTGTGGGAGGTGTAGGGACTCTCCTCCCCCTTCAGAGCAGAGCCAGCCCAATGGGGACTTAACCATATACCTTTTAATACTGGGAACATAACAAGCATAAATGAGAGGGTATAGTGGACACTGCACTGGCGCAAGGGGGCAGGATTCAACAAAGGTTAGACACTTACAATCATTGACAAAAAACAGGGTTAACAAAATATAAAACACAAACAGCAGAACAAACTATACGGGTTGGTGAAATATAAAAAGGGCACAAAATGCAAAATGTCAAGGAAATGTAGGGCCTTGGTGCCTGGAGGGGGAGAAAGGGTGGAAAACACAATGGCCCCTTTCCACTGCAAGAAGATTTGCTTCCTGTTAGCTCACTCACCCCAAGTCACCTTAGCTGGGACTTGAACCCAGATCTTCCACGTAGTGGGCAGGAATGCTGCCACACAGCTACCACTAGTGGCACTACTGTAGTGTGCTAGGGATCTTGACCTTCCTGGAGCCCTGGCCTCACGTCAAGCTGCCTAGCCTCTGACTGAAGGAGCTAGAAGCAGAGCTGGGAACCTCTCAGGTCACTCCTCAGATCCTTCCTGGAGCAGGGGAGCCTCTCCTGCTGGCTGCAGCCTCTCCCAGGGGACTCTGGAGCCCAGTGAGGAGCCTTTCCTGCTGGCCACATGCCACGCTGCTGAGGGTCCCACTGCTGCCTGCAGGTCCTGCTCTTTCAGGCTGTTCTGGGGCACTGCCCCTACCCTGCTGGCTCAGCTCTGTGAAGCTCCTTCTTTGTCATCTCTCCTGAGTCAGCCCATGCTGCCCCTTTTATCACCCTCTTGGTAACCCAAGGGGCCAATCGGGACAAGGGGGGCGGGGTGAGTCTCTGGGGCCTGATTGGTGCATAAAGGGAATCCCAAGTCCTCCAGTCATCTTTTACCCCTTCAAAACCCCTGGGCTAGCTCGCTGCCAGTTAGCCCGTCACACATGCAAAGCACTATGTTCATGCCACACATCTGAAGTCAAATGGTTGTTGAGGAAATGGCTTATGACAGCAGTTTCCAAACTCTGACAGACCGTGCACCACCAATTTAAAATGATACAAGCTTTAGTACCACCAGCAAATTTTTGTCATGTAATTACAATAAATTTGTTAGCGCGTACCACTGCATACCTCTGGTGGTATGTGTGCCACAGATTGGGAACCTCAGGCTTATGTATAGCCTGTTGCTCAGAAGCAATTAGATTTTTAGGGCAAAAATATATATTTCTACAGGAAAACATAATTGGGATGTTGTGGTGGTGGTAGGGTGGGCTATACAAAATGAGTTAATGTCAAGTGTTTGATGAGAGGGGGCTGGGGAAAGTAGCAGCAATAAAAATTAAAAGAATGACCAGAAATTTGGCATTTGAACATAGGAGATAAAAGATAAAACAGAAAAATAAGATGTAATTGTTTGACGAGATCTATCGTATCTTGCAGAATGAACTGGGGTAGTAGACAGCTGTCTGTGGTATAGGCTTTGACTCCCTTTTCTTTTTCACAGTGAGATGTGACCACCATTATGATTTTGAATGATAGATATGAGATGACGTAAGAGACCCACAACTTAATTCAACTCCTTTTGAAGTTAATGGAAATGTTTCCATTGATTTTTAAAGATCGTTGGGTTTGGTCCCTAGAATAATTCCGGGAAGAATCCAAATTGGCTTTAGAATGAAGGAGGGACCAAGTGGCGGGGGGGGTGGCTATTTAGCACCAGGCAAGAATTGATTATAAAGTCACAGAGCCAAATTCTTCGCGTTCTGAAATCAATTGGAATTTTGCCATTGGTGCACTCGGGACAGGGGCATGGTTTTCATCACATTCAAGTGCCAAGAGGTATGATCTGGAATGAGTTGATTCATACCAAAAGGCTGTCTCCTCTTCCCCCCCTCCCCATCTCTCCCCAGCACTGTAGTTTCTTTGTCTCCCAGAAAGGAATCATGGCAAGAACTTTCAAAAGAAACAAATGATTTTTTTTGGAGATGACAGTTTCTTTGGTGCTGTATTTGAGACCCCTTGGGGAGGGAAGTATTTCAGAGGGTGGGTTCTCCACACTTTCTGTTAATTGAGCCATTTCAAAGTGTCTCAGTTTAGACCCTTAAAAACTGAAGAGTCTGGGGCTGTGTCGACTTCTCAGGATAGAAAGGCACAGAGCTCACTTTCTTGGAAGAAATTTTGCTATTCAAAATATGACAAAATGATTTTTTTCCCCCTTCTGATTACCAAATATATTCTGTACTACCTGGTAAACGAGGAAATAAGCCTTATTTAAGTCATTTAATTTAATGTGCCACTGAGGTCTGCCTCTTCTGTAAATTGAAAAAAATCAAAACCAGTTGCCTTGGAGACAAGGCAGCTATTCTCTACCAGCAAAAATGAATGGATTGGAGAAGATTTGCATAAAAAGTGGACATAAATGCAACAGCAATAGTTGACTTATTCTTCGGCCCCATTCAAGTTACCAATACAATTTCTGTTGTAACAGTCCATATTTCCAAAATACCAAACATGCTTGACCGTAAATAATGTAGGGTTTTTTTCATGATTGAACTGTCTGACAAAGGGGGAGGACAGAAAGCCAGAATTGAAGGTATCCTTCCAGCAGAAGAGATTAAGGGAACACTGACATACTTGTGGCAATGGCAAACTTAAACTTATGGTTGTAGTAAAGACAGGTTCCATTTATTCAGCACCTAAGGCTGAAAAAGAGTTGGTTTTAGGAGCCATGATGAAAATGGAGTAATTGAATCTGAGAAGACAAGATGGAGTAATAATGTGGGGGTTATAAACAATATCCATATCCCCAAGTACTACAGCTGACTCTTTTTACAACATCTCAGATGTACCTTCCCGATCTGCTGTTGTCCAAGAGTAACCCATCTTGACCATTGCCCCCTCTGCCTCACTGGTCTAAGTGCTCTTCAAAACTACCAAGATCATCATCTTCCTTTACTGCTCTTTTGCTCACATTGCTGCCACCTTTTTCAAATCTTTGCTCTAACTTCCTCTGTTCTTCCATATTACATTTTTTTGCCCTTTCCCCTATCCTGTGGAGTACCTGTGGTTCAGTGGTAGAATCCTTGTCTGCTGCACAGGAGACCTGGCTTCAATTCCTGTATGCTTATGCAACTACAGCTATGGAGGCACCAAACATCTGGACTCAGTCTAGCCTTTGGATTCTGTCTCAATGGTTTAAAGTGGGGATAGAAGGTCTGGGCAGCCTCCACTCCTGCCTAGGCACGAGCACTGAAGGTCTGGGTGACCTTTCATATGTATACTATGATCTGGAAGGACTGATGGTTTCCAAAACAAAAAGCCTAGCTTATGTTTGGGTCTTCCCTCCTTTACTTTAGTTGGAGGGGAGATGAGCACCAGATCTTTCCAGAGCTCTGCTCTGCTTGTATCTACATCCTGGCTCTCATCTTCCATAACTTCTTCCATTCCACTCTCAATGCGCTTCTTGTCTCCTAGCAATGTCCTTGCTTGCTCTAGATTTGATGCCAATTTCTTTTGCTATCATGGATGATAAAAATAGCTACTTAAGTACATTCATTCATTCTCCCCATCCAACGCCCCCATGGCTTTGAAACTCTACCTCTTTTGTGAAAAGATTTAAGTACAAAGATTGTTCAAACCTCTGTTTACCATTGTATCATGCTGTAATGCACTTACTATGTTATTAATTGGTACGCTCAGCAGGGTTATAGAAAGGACCCTGTTATTTCTTTGGCATATTCACTGAATGACTAATATTTGCATAGCACTTTGGAAACTCAAAATGCTGTATGACAGATAAGTAGGGTTATTAACAAAAATGTACTCCAGCATGCATGAAGATGGGGATTCCATATATAAGTGGTGATAATCTCCAGCCTCCTTTTCTCCTTGTTCTGTCACTGATATAACGTACCTCTACTTGTCCAACTTACCAACGCATTTTTAAGGCTGCCTTTCTTTTTCCCAGTTTGTTATATATTTTTTAGTGTAGCCAATTCCATTATAAATACTAACTATAAAACAGAATCACAGTTTGGATTCTGTTGTCCAGCCAGATATAATCCAGTAGATAAACTACTTCAGTGTCCTTTCATCTAATCATGGGTTTTCATTAACCTCCCTGATTGTCAATGACTGATCTAAGATCTCCATTGCTTATTAAAACTCATTCACTCATCAATAGAAATTCAGGTTTTAGCTAATTGAAAGGGATGAGAATACCCACTAAGTGGTTATGCTTTTGTGCAACCAGATAATAATTTGTAAATCTCTTTTAAAATTCATTTATTTTAATTTCATTCTCTTCAGAATCTGATGAGATTAGGTTTTTGGCAGATGGGAAATAAACAGACAAGACTGTCAGTATTTTTCTTTTTGTCTCACTCTTCTCCCCCTTCCTTCTCTCCAAATGGTTGAAGTGGAACTGATGCAACTCTTTATCCCAAATTTGAACACATATATGCATTTCCAGAATCCTAAGAACATTTAATTGCAATCCTGAATCAACCTCATGGGAAGCCCTCTGTCCTCAACTTGGGACAAAGGGATCTTAATTTGTCAGATGGGGCCCTGGATTAGAGAGAGCACATCTGTCTCTTCTCAAGAGAACCAGTTTATTGGAAAACTAAAGCTAAGTTTAGCATTCAGAACAGGCAATGGAAATACAAAAAATATATTCATGCCTAGGAGGATGGGTTTATGTCAGACCCCAGGATCTATGAGCTTTTGTTAACTGTTCATTTTCTCCAACAACTCAGGTCTATTATTCCCCATACTCCCCAGGTTTACAACCATAGTTATACAGTCATTGATGACATGCATTTATCTGCTTATTTGATTGGATATATTCAGATATTTTTGCTTCACTTGAATTTTTGGAACTGGACTGAACCAGTTCTCCTGTGAAGGTGCTAATTAGCTGGGATTTATGTTTTTGTGGAAGTTACATTTCTGCAGGGAAGGAAGAGATCCCGATTTCCTCCTTTCACCAAGAAGGAATGTTAAATGCTACCAGTTTGTTTCAGTTTACTTAATTATGAACTTCCTTGATAAGGCTGCTCTTTTTTTTCACAGCCTACCCTGAAACCTAACACATATACATCTATTACAACTAAACTACATCTCATTAATTTGGTTGCATCAAATATTTCTACTAACATGATTAGGTTATCCAATCCTTAAATTAGATTATCCAAACCTATATTATGATATAGTAGGCTTGGATAATCTAATTTAAGGCCTTGTGCTGTGTTTAATTTGATCTGGTTCAGCTGGACATTTTAATTGTTTTCTTTCCTTTGCTGACCAGACTAGTTGTCTTTAAAGTTTTACTTGTGATCACTCAGAAACAGGCTTTTGGGGTCTTCTGCTTTGGCCATACTTCTGTAACCTAAGCCAGAAATTTGTATTATTCAGTTACTCAAGATTCTTTGGGTAAAAGTGATATCTTTTATTAGGGCGACCGAATAGTTGGAGAAATTGTTCTTTGCAAGCTTTCAGGTACAAACACCCTTCTTCAGGCGTAGTTTTTATTATTTGGTTATGCATTTACAGCAGCAACATAAAGTTCTAATTTGTATATAGTGGAGGAGATATATATGTGTCCCCATCTTATTTTTACACATATAAATATAAATAAATAAACATATAAGATGGGGACACTTATGCCAAGCCCTTTAATATGTTCCTTACAGAGAAAACAGCTTGCTGATTTTACCGACTAACCAGCCTGATGGACTATTTTGCAACCGGTAATGGAGCTCTTATTTTGTGTGGACAATTACCATTAATTAAGCACATTAGGCTTCAGAAGATTGGAAAAATGAATAAACCCCTTCTAAGGAAAAGATGTGTGTTTGAGGGTGAGATTGGGGGTGGAGTGTCTCAGAGGGAACTTGATTAGCCAAACAGAGACATGACATACATTTGTGTGACATGGCATCCTATCTGGTTCTCTTTTAAATAAGAAAGTTAAAGAAAGACTGCTATTCCAGAGACTACTCTGCTCACAGTTGAAGGAAATTTTCCTTACTAGTTTGTGACGTGTATTCTTAGAGATAAGAGAGGGTGGGGGCAGGCGAAGAGAGAAAAAATATTTGAGTGGGTGAGGATCTAAAACACTGTACCTATACTGACTTTCAAAGCAAGGTCAAACACAAGTGTTCCATAGTGATGCTATAGAAGTTTGTTTTTTCCTCTTATGATTAGAACAAGTCATAACTCATTGCTGGAGCATGAGCTTTTAAAGAGAAATGGGTCAAATTAGGCATAAAAGATTTGTTTCTGTCCATTTTGTATCCTTACTCAGTAGGCTGGGAGGGAGTGAGTGTGCAGGAGAACTTTTGCTGAGAAATCTCAACATTGGATTGGAGTTAAATGATGTGGGTGCACTACTCCAAACCTCTGCTGCTTCCTTCTCCCTCAGTCCAGTGCCTGTACCCACGTTAATCAAAGGTCTCAAGTTTGGCAGGCCTACCTTCCAATGCTTGATGTAAGCTCCTGTATCTATTATGAGTGTTGAGGGTGCTCAGGTGGCCCAGGCTAGGCACCTAGAAATAGAGGCACTCACAATTGAAGACTGCTTTTGGAAATTTGGCCCTGAATATACTCGTACATTTTTCCCAACTATTCTCATCTCATTTCGTCTTCTAGGCAGGCATCTCAGCCGCACATATAGCTGCAGATTTAGGAACAATAGCTCCAGGCAGCTAATGGATATTAGTCAGCAAAGCATACCTGGAATTGTTTACCTGGTAGGTAGTTTGCTCTTAACTTTTCTTGTTTCCTTCCCTATATTATCAGAGCATTAAAATGATATTAATGGGTTTATAAGTCTTCCAGTGGCATGAAGGAATAAGCTTCAAGAGGGCAACAGAATGCTTATTACTTGGGTCCTTTAATATGAGACAGGACAAAGGTGCCTAAAGGTGCAATGGGGGCATAATTTAGCTTCTTCCTATGAAGGTGGGGAGATGCCTTAGGAAATCTATGGTGTGCCTGTTTCCATTGCATTGCACACTGTATTGTTTATTGCTGTGCAAAGCTGGTGTGAAACGCACAGTGTAGAATTTTCTGTATCATCTTGGGTATAAATGACTATGAGGAGTTGGTGGAAAGATGAGGAAAGAGTATTTAACACTATAAAGTTTCGCTGACATAATTATGCCAAGTAAGGGTGTGAACAGATCACACCCCTTAGCCAACATGCCAGGAAAGTCCCTGGTACAGATGCTGTTATGCTGGCAGAAGGTGGCTGGAGTTATTCAGGGAATTGGTATAGTTAAAGTAGCAGAAAAAACCCTTCTGTCATATGCTCATATACTCTGCTTTGGGGGCTCTTGCTGACAGCAATGCCAGCTTAGCTACGCTGCCTCTACAATCTGTAAAACTTAACAGCTGGTGCCAGAGCAGCAGTGTAGTACATGGGAGGGGTAGCATCCTGATCCTAAGCATTGTTCTGGACCCAGTCCTACCCAGTAATAACAGAAAGAAATGGCTGCTTTATAGCTGACAGAGTGACTTCTCGCTTATCCTACCACAGCCTTACCTGACTGCAGAGCACAGCAGGTCCTGTAATATACAGCACGTTCATAAAAACTTCCCCTCTGAACTGAATCCTTTATTGAATGGAATAAATTCCAGGTTCCTACATCTTGTTTGAAGGAATGTGTTTCTGGTGTGCCCAATCTTGTTATACATCTATTGATAAGATGCATAGATAGATCTAGGATTTTGTAAAGGTGTGTGTGGAAACATTGACTGGCACTGCAGGGGTGGCTGTACCCTGCTCCCAGGTTCTCCACCCCCCCGCATGGGGATCTGTAGATTCAGCTGTTGCTCTTGCAGTGTGCAAAGTCTCCAAATCAGGTAAGAATTCCTCCTTCAGCTCTCAGCACCCTCTCTCCTTTCTTCCATTCCCTGCTCAGCAGTACCTCCCTATGCTTCCATTCCCCCCATGCCTTTGTCTGCTTCTGCTGCTGCTTCCCCTGGCTGATTTCAGGGGTGTGGGGAGGTCCAGAGCCAATCTTGTCTGGCTCCAGCCAGGCTGCACAGGGAGCTAGGCTCAGCTAGGGGCAAGGGTGGTGGCAGTGGGCAGACTCCCCCTCTCTGAGCCTGCTACTGGGCTAGCAGGGAACACAAAGGGGGAATCCACCTGCTGCCACTACTGCTGTTGTCCCAAGCTGATCCTGGCTCTCTGTGTAGCTCTGCTGGAGTGGGGCAGCAGCCATTCCAGAACTCCCCTGCCCTTAAGGCAGCTGGGGACAGCAGCAGAAGTGGGCAGGGACGGAGGGGAGCGTAGGGAAGGGAAGGGGATGTGCTACTGACCACAGAAGAAGGGAGTTGAGGGTGGGGGGGGGGTTCTTACCTTCTTTTTAATAGATGGCCCCAGCTGTGGGGACTTACAAATAAAAGTCTGGTGGCATAGTCTGCCCCTCTGGAATTACATAACATTTAACGATGGATTTTTCCAACGGGCACCAGCCGGGCCCATGCTAGAACCCTGCTATAGGTTTTTTGGGGCATCACCTCTACTTTGGCCTTGTTTTCTCTGTATCTAAGCACTAGGTACTTTGGTGTAGGGGCTGCAGAAGCACATAAATTACTGGAGTAAAACCAGGCCAGGAAGGGATAGGAGAATCAGGTTTATAAAGGAACTTTTTATTTTTATTTTTAGAAATATACATCATCAGAAAAATTGAATTACCAAACACTTAAAAAAATCAACAGTGCAAGACTGATGCATCTCGCTCAATTACCTGCAGCATGTTCAAAGTGTCTGAGCCTAAACAGGCAATTGGAAGCTGACTACTGCACAGAAGTTTTAATTATCTCTAATGATAATTGCAATGCATGCACTGCCTTTTGAGCAGTAATTACCCATTTTATGTGAAGAAACCTGCCTGGGTGGAAGGGATGGGAGAAAAAAAGGAGGTGTTTGGAAATTATGCTTATCACTGATTCCAAAGGCCCGTTAAGCTAAGTACGTTCACTCATATAGTTCATTGGGAGAATTGTGTTCCCTCCTGTGTCTCTGTTGTATACTCAGGAGAATCGCTGGCTGGGTTGGCACTGATTTTGACTCTTCTCTGGGAAGCAGCTGAACTGATCACTTTGTGTGCACTTCTATCTTCTATGCAGTTCTGTCAAAGGAAATAACAGAAAGGGGGCATGTGCATGTTCCGTAGCACAGTGCATGCATTAGAAATCCCCATAACTCAAATGATGCAGTAGTTAGGTTAAGGTTTTTAAAAAGAAGCTATGGTAATAAGGCTGATTTCAGTGCAATTCAGGCATGAAATTTCCTTAAGCTTCCTTGAAATCCCCAGCCTTAAACTGACTATTTATTTTCCGGCACTGCCAAGCAACTTGCACAGCTTCACACACATGCCATAGCTTTCCCCACTCAAGTAGTTTTAATCAATCCAAAGCATCAGTTTACACGCAAGCTCAAGTGGGTGCAAGGTTGGACTTTACTTGGGTGAAATGAGTTAGGGCAAAGATTAAAATCAATAATGTGCTTAGCGATATGACAGCAAATCCAAACCTTCCAAATGATCCTACTACTGATCTTCCTCAAATCTACTACCTTGGCTTCACTGCCCATTGCAACTGCAACTGAAAGTACTCAATTGCTTGCAGAACATATGCCTTGCCTTTAAGAATGGAGTCCTAAATATCCTTTGGGTTTTTCTTTATCTTTTTGTTTGCATAAGTTACTCCATCAATCACACAACTATCTGAGCATTATTCTGTACATTCTTCCTGGCATTTCTAATGGATTTTTCATGCAAAAATGCTCATTTTGTAAACTTTATATTCCAATATTTTTTAATATGGATTTTTTTCCTTCTCAAAATATAAAACTTACAGGATTTTCTCATATTAAAAGTTTTTGATCACAAGATAACACCATTGTTGGACATCATTGTTCTTCTGTTTAGTTATTGGAACAGTTTTTAGCACAACTATATGGGTGAAAACATGGGACTTATGGCTTTGCTTGGATGAGATGCAAAAGAAGCAGCATCTTGGAGACAGAGAAAAAAAGTGTCCCTCACAAAGGCTCTGTGGGAAATCTCTCTCTCTCTCCTCAAAATCAGTTGTCTTGTCTGTTGTTTCCACATTCCTGCTTCCAGCATACAAAGCTTTCCAGCATGCAAAGTGCTAAAATGTGTTGCGTTGTATGAAATGCATATAGGACCTATGCTGTATTGATTTAAAAGGACATCAGAGGAGCCAGGAAACTATACAAGGAGGCATTTATGGATGTTCTGGGCCTGGAAGTTGGCAAAAGTACTTCCTTTACTGAGAAAGTGTCCTTACAAAAGGATTTAATTAACCCTCTGTTATCTGGGCTGCATTGATTTTGTGGAAGTGCTGTACAAGTGAAGAGTAGGCTTGCTTCTTTAATTTCCTATCACCTCTTTTGTTCTAGATTTATTCCTTGTGCCCTGAAATTCATGGAAGGGAAATCTCCCGTTTGCTTGGCTTGACTCCAGCTCTCACTTTTGATTACTTCTGTCCTGTGCCTTGTTAAGATATCCTGGCAGGCTATTGCTAATAGCTTTTTTGGGTACCATCTGTTAAAACCATAGCCGGGCAGGGGTAGCACTGGAGTGATAGCCATGTTTGACATTTTCTGGGCAGTCCAGTTGTCAAGTGTGGCAGGAATTAAATGTGTATTACAATTAACACAATAATTATATCATCTTTTGATGGGAGGGGCTCCCTGGATCATTTCTTGATGAGGGTGTCCCTTGAAACCTGGCACTGATAAAAAGCCACTGTGTCCTGTTTTCCATTAACTCTAACAAGGTACCTTTTGTGTATCAGAGGGTATGGGGGTAACTTAAAAAACCTAATGCTATCACTGAAGAAACAAGTGTGTGTATGTATGTAGCATTTAGATGAGCAGAAACCTACTTAGGGTTCTACTTCATATTCAGGAACAACTACTAACTATCCCTTAAAACTTATTTCCTTGCATTTTTGGTAACCAAAGATGGATCCTGACTCTTATTCTGATGTGGCCACGAAGTGGGATGATTTCACAGCCTAGCTTTTTAATCCATCAGGGCACTTCGTAGTCATAGCCCAGGTTGCCAATATTACTAGCAGAGGCTGTAGAATTTTGGATTATTCATTTTAAAATGAGCAGTACAGTTATTTGGAGGCTCCCCTGCCACCCAGAATGATAGCATCATGTACCTCGGTGACTTAACCTTATTCCTAAATCCTGGGTGGTGTGCCCCTAGTAAGGTGTTATAGACAAGAAGCATTTCAGTTCTACTATTAGGCTTGTCAGAGAAGCTGGTGTCTTCAAAAGATGCACGGGGAATGCTTCTACCCTAGGAATGATGCATTGCCTTTCTTTTCAATCTTAGAGCCCAGAATAGCAGGGCTAAGAACCTTCAATTGCGGTCGTCTTAACATATGCTGCTGCATGCTTGTGGGCTGGCCTACAGCTTGTTTTGCTGCTGCCAGCTCAACCACTGCCTTGGAAGAACATCTTGTAAAGCATCAAGTTTGATAAGGAAACTTTCCACTCCAGCCTGAAGAGTCGTTGCACTTCCTGTATTCCTCCAGCTATGGAACTAAATCTGAAGTTTATATTTTACACATATGGACTATTGTAGAATTGCAGAGTATATCCTACCACCCCATAACACTTAAAGGACTGCCATCTAATGTTGAGCATTTTGGGTAGTCAACTTTTGAAAGAATTAAGCAGGGAAGATGATATTCAACGCTGAATGAAATCTGCCGGCACTGCCTTTGGACATCTCCAAAACTGTGTCTTCAATGATCATTACATCAAGACCCAAACCAAACTTCTCATCTATCAGGCTGTCATCCCAACCCTGCTGTATGAGTGTGAAACCTGGATGGAAATGTCTGAAAGCCTGGGAATGTTACTATCAGCGATGTCTTTGGAAAATCTTCCATATCAGCTGGAAGGACAGAAGAACAAATGACAGAATTCTGGCTCAAGCAACACCACCAGCCTTGAAGCCATATTTATACAGCACCAGCTCTGTTGGACAGGACATGTCAGAAGGATGCTTGACAGCTGGCTCCTGAAACAGGTTCTGTACTCCCAACTCACCAATGGTCACCACTCTAGAGGTGGGCAAAAGAAGAGATTCAAGGACACCTTGAAGGCCAACCTGAAGAAAGGAAATACTAACCTCAATACCTGGCAGACTTGAGCACTGAATAAGTCCCCAGTGGTGCCGTGAAATACAAGGCATCAACCATTTTGAGCAAACTTGCCTCACTATGGAAGCAAATAGCAAAAGAGATGAAGGGAAAGAGCTATGACCTGACATTGCTGGGATCCACTCCTTCCTTCTGGAACTGTATGCCATGTCTGCAGTCAAACATGCAGATCTTGGACTGGCCTCTTCAGTCATCTCCAGGCTCATGGATGACTTTCTTATCTACTTTTGAACACTTTCATCCTCATATTGAGGAACTGCCACTGCCAGCGAACACTTAAGACATGATGTTCCAAGACCCTCACTGAATGATCCTTCAAGGCAAGTTTTCCCACATCTCTGAGCTTTTAGGAAAAGGAATTTTTGCAGTGCACCACTTTGCAGGTGAACTTTCCAGGGACCCCATGCTGTGTCACAGTGAGTATTATAGGGTGTTCTGTGTGTGTTGGCAGTGTTTACCAATAGCCATCATTTTTCCTTGTGGATCTAAGATATGATACTAAATCCTGGATTGATGTTTAGCATGTCCCAGCTTGGAATCATCTTGTGCTAGTGAAAGATTTGACTTGCTGGTTATTTGAACAGAAAGTAGCAAGCTTGCATTTTTCCATGGTTAATAGGGCACAGCAGTAATTAAGATGTTGATGCTGACAGAATTTTTTGCTAAGTAATGCAATAAACTTTCCCAGAAGAAAAAAAATTCTCTTTAAGAAACACTTGGCTCTATTACAGCTGCAATCTCAGTTTAGCAGTCTTTTGTTAGAATGACTTAAAGCCTGCCAAGTCATAATGTCATAATGTTTTATCATAGCACTTCAGGCTATTATTTTGTCTCCTCTTGCAAGTTGTGGAGGGTCAGAGCTGATCAGTACTTGGATAGGAGCTCCAAGGTATTACAGAAATCAGTGTTGAGGTGCCAGCAGTACACTGGTTGGAAACACACTACTTGTGATGGTGAAGATTTTCTCCAGAGACCCTGTTCCCATCTGATTTATAAAGGAGTACATCCCTATTTTGTTTATGAATATTGTGCTAGACTCAGTGTCTCACCTATGCCTGGTGTCCATTAGAGCTGCTGTCTTGTAGTCTGGCCTTGATACATGAGATCAGGAAGCCACAACTTGCTCTGAGCTACCCTTTCAGTGCCTCCAACAGGGCTGGGACACTTTCAAGAACCCAGCCTGGAATTCTTTGTTACCTTCTGCCTGCAGCTGTTATGTTGTGCCATGTTAGCACATTATCATGCTCAGATCAGAAGCTGCCTGTGGTCATCTGCAGTTTTCCTCAGTTTCCCTCCTAGAGCTGTGCAATTTGCAGGTGTCTACACTGTCACAGGAGCACACTAAGGAGCCGTGAAGGGACATGTGGTGCCCCTGGTCTCTGCACAGGACAAACGGTGGAGCTGCCCTTGTGCAGTGCTGGGCACACACCAGTGGGCACACAAAAAAGAGAAAAGCTATTGGTACTGATGCAGCACTGCACGCAGGCACTCCAGGGGATGGCATGCACCAAGCAAGTGGGCAGCACTTCACTGCAGTGCTCTCTAGCAGTCCTTTGAGAGACTACACATGCCCATAATCACAGGTGTCATTATAACTTGCCCCTGTTGGGGTCACAAGGCACATGCAGGTTTTTTTGGCATGCTCGGGTTCAATCATGTGCTTGTTCAGGGTTTTTCATTTATGCTCACAGCAGCGCTTCAGAGCCCCAGCTCCCTCTGAGCCAAGGAGCTCTGCCAGCTCCATCCTAGTCTTCCCGACCTTTCCGGAGAGACGTCCCCAGGTTCTCTTCCTCCCTGCAGTTCTAGAGCCCAGACTCCTCTTTCCTCCTTTCTTGTGCTCAACTTCTGGCAGACCTCCTCAGCCCAGGAACATCCCAGTTCTTCACACAGGAGCAAACCCTTGACA
>NW_017728964.1:9592466-9602890 GCF_001723915.1 Gavialis gangeticus
AGACTACACGTGCCCATAATCACAGGTGTCATTATAACTTGCCCCTGTTGGGGTCACAAGGCACATGCAGGTTTTTTTGGCATGCTCGGGTTCAATCATGTGCTTGTTCAGGGTTTTTCATTTATGCTCACAGCAGCGCTTCAGAGCCCCAGCTCCCTCTGAGCCAAGGAGCTCTGCCAGCTCCATCCTAGTCTTCCCGACCTTTCCGGAGAGACGTCCCCAGGTTCTCTTCCTCCCTGCAGTTCTAGAGCCCAGACTCCTCTTTCCTCCTTTCTTGTGCTCAACTTCTGGCAGACCTCCTCAGCCCAGGAACATCCCAGTTCTTCACACAGGAGCAAACCCTTGACAGAGCACATGGTGTTCCTTTATAATTGCCAGTCATGTAACTTAAGCAGCTGGTGGTGGAGAGACCATTTTGAGTTGGAGCTGGTGATCCTTAAAAGGGCCATGGATGGACTGTCCTGCTACAGGATCTGCCTTTTCATTGAAGTTAAAAAGGTTCCTGTTTATATAAAGTGCGTGGGGGTAGATACTAATTTCACCATGCATTTCTGGGGAAGTTGGTGTTTATTCAGTAAATTGTCTTTGACTTCTAAAAGATCCAGCGTCTCTCAATCAGCAGCATGTTGTCTGCACTTCTCACCCATGTAATTATTGCAAGAGGCAAAGCAGTAGCAGATCAATCAAAGCCACAGCATGAGATGTGCTCAGAGCTGTGTGCGTTCTTGGGATGTGCTCAGAGCTGTGTGCTTTCTCAAAGCACTAAAACCTAATGGCGTGGCTGACAGTTGACTGGAGCACCTCTATTCATAGTTATTGATGAGTCTGTATGAAAGAAAACCAAGGCCATTGGATACACTAGATAGGCCATTGTAGGTTAACTTATCCTCTAACAGCTTACACTGTGCTTAGCATAAAGTGGAGAGAGAAATAGCTGTTAGTCTGAAGTCAGAAAAAAGGCAGGGTAGGGTGGCAGAAACTAATTGTTTCAGAAAGGCACAAGCTTTTGTAGGCAACAGCCTATTTTGTCTGATGCTATGAAATGATGTGATAGTGCAAGTCAACTAGTGTTAGCACTGGTGCTTTAGGCAGGAAATGTACTTGCGGAAAATAGATTCATAGATTCATAGATTCATAGATTAAGGGTCGGAAGGGACCTAGTAGATCTTCTAGCCCGACCCCCCGCCAGGGCGGGAGAACAACAAAAACCCCAAAAAGAGAAATGGGACTCAAACGAGTCCAGCTAGGTGGGCATCCAGCCTCTTCTTAAAGACCCCCAGGGTAGGGGCCAGCACCACTTCCCTTGGAAGTTGGTTCCAGCTCCTAGCCGCCCTAACGGTGAAGTAGTTTTTGCGGATGTTCAATCTATACCTCCTCTCCAACAGCTTGTGCCCATTTCTCCTTGTTATGCCAGCGGGCGCTAGGGGAAACAGCGTCTCCCCCAAACCCCTCTGGTCCCCCCTAGTGAGTCTATAGACAGTCACCAGGTCCCCCCTTAGCCTTCTCTTGTGGAGGCTGAATAGGTTCAGGTCCCGCAGTCTCTCACTGTAGAGTCTGCCCTGTTGTCCCTGGATCATGCGGGTGGCCCTCCTCTGGACCCTCTCCATATTGTCCACATCCCTCTTGAACTGGGGCGCACAGAACTGGACACAATACTCCAGCTGTGGCCTGACCAGTGTCGCATAGAGGGGGAGGATCACCTCTTTGGCTCTACTCGAGATGCACCTGTGGATGCACGACAAGGTCCGGTTAGCCTTGCCAACCATGACCTCGCATTGTCGGCCCATGTTCATCTTGGAGTCAATAATGACTCCAAGATCCCTTTCTGCCTCCGTGCTCTCGAGTAAGGAGTTCCCCATTGTATAAGTGTGCCGCTGGTTCCTACTGCCCAAGTGCAGCACCCTGCACTTGTCCGTGTTAAAACGCATCCTGTTCCTGTTAGCCCACCCCTGTAACCTATCCAGATCCCTCTGCAATCTCTCGCTCCCTGCTAGCGTGCTCACCTCCCCCCAGATTTTGGTGTCATCAGCGAATTTAAACAGGTTACTTTCCACCCCTTCATCCAGATCGCTGATGAAGAAATTGAACAGCGCAGGCCCCAGGACCGAGCCCTGGGGGACTCCGCTACCCACCTCGCCCCAGGTCGAGACTTTCTGTGAAAAGGTTATCAACTCTGGACTGCAAACTATTTACCACAGTGGATTTCCCAAGTCAAATTAGTTAATACCATTTGGAGAATATTAAATCTGGTGAAAGGCATCAATCTTAAGACTTAGAATCACTGTTGCTTGATCTTGTATAAACTGCTGTTAACAGTACACAATGGACTCCCAAGTGCATGCTATTGATTGCATGCAAACTGTGGCAGCTGAGCTCTGTCTTTCATTGCCCTGCTGTAGGGATGTTGTGTGATGTTAATTGCTGTGATTTTGCAGGCAAAGAACAACTTAACTTATAAATTCATTACAGCATGCTAGTGAGGGCATTCACTGGCATCTCACAGGTAATTGTGTTGTTGATTAAACTTCTCAGGATATCAGAAAATAAATCATTTACAAAAGTTAGTAACACCTGATTTTAAAGGGATTGGATAAAGGCAGTAGAGCAAGGACTCTGGTTTTGTGGGATTTGGTGTGGACTATGGTGCTTCCCTCCATGGCAGCGGCGCTGCCCGTCTGCAGGCACCCAGCTTGGGTGGTGCTGGGGGGCACTGTAGCCACAAAGGGAAGTACTGGGCCCCTGCGCAGCTGAGGCAGGCAGGCTCCAAGGGGCGGGGGGGGGAAGATCAGGCTTGCTGTTTTTCGTGGGGCAGAGCCTGCTTTCCTGGGCTGCTGTCAGGTTGCCTGTACCGGCTTCCTGCAGAGCCCCTGAGCTGCATGGAGCCCAGTGCTTCGCTCCACGGCTGTAGGGGCAGCAAACAAATTCCTCAAAGGAGTTTTAGTTTGCCGCGCCACAAGTCATTTAAGGTGCATTTTGCCGCTGAATTTCCTGCAGCAGCTGGAATTAATGCACAATACATCACTGAAGCATACAAATGCCAACACCATTAAAGCAGTGCAAAGCATTTAGCCTGCTTTAAAGTGTTGTGCATATGCCTCTCGTTTTGTCGACACACGGCCAGAGAATCCGAAGGCTGAGATCCAGGAGGAAGCCAAAGATGTTGCTGGGACAGCAGCTGCTCAGAGACTAGGGACCAGCGTGTTGTGCTGCAAGGCTCAGGTGCTGGAGGAGTTCCTTAAATCCAGCTCCAGAACTAATAGGAGGGAAGGGGCTGGGGGTCAACGGGCCTTGATGAGTGATAACTAGGTCACTGCACTTAACAAGGGCTGGGGCCAGGAGCTTGCCTGAGCCTTACAGAGCTGAGGTAAGCTGCAGCACATAGGGGCCTTATGGTGTGGCACATCATCACACATAAGAGGGCAAATATTTTTCTCCAGTTAAAGAGAAATTAGATGCTTTACTAATATGCTAGGGGACTAGTGCTACATTATTAAGTTTAAGATCAGAGCAAAAACAAATAGATCGTTATTGGAATATGCATTAATTTCTTAGATGGCACATTAATTTTAAAAAACACAAACAGGCAAAATCCACTTAAAATGTATTGTTTCATTGTTCCTTTAGTCATTATAGTTAAATGTACATCTCTCATTCAGACAAGGTTCTTTGGGTGAATCTAATATCTTTTATTAGACCAACTTAAATAGTTGGAAAACAATTATTAAGCAAGCTTTCGGGTTCAAAAACCCTTCATCAGGCTAAGGAAGCAGTCGGTGTGTGCTCTTCGTGGATGGAATGAAAAGTAAAGAAGCCAGCAGCTGGGCTGGTATGTGTACAAGACAGGTAGTCAGTGAAAATGTAGATTGAGGAGTAAATGGGTGAGACTGGGGTGGGGGTGGGGGGGAGAGAGAAAAGGGGGATGAATAGTGGGAGATATCTGGGGAGTCAGGTGTCAGGCAGGTTATAATGTGTCATAAATCCAATGTCTATATTGGATATAACTCCAGGAGGTTGACGTGGAGTTCATCGGCTTGTCTCTGAGAAATGTTTTGTAAGTTTCCTTTGAGGATCAGGACTGAGAGCTTGGAGAGAGAGCAGTTTTCTTGTGACCCACAGGTCATTGGGTATTCCTGTCTTTGATGGATTTCCGATGTGCGTTTGTTCTGGTGCGCAGTTGTTGTCTGGTGCCTCCTACGTATTTTCCATCAGGGCATTTGGTGCACTGGATGAGATATATTGCATTTCTGGAGGTGCAGCTGTAAGATGCAGGGATGGTGATGGCTCTGTTGTGGGGTGTAGTTATTGTGGGGGTGGTGGAGGTGTGTTGGCAGGTTTTGCATTTCTTGTCCTGGCATGGGCTGGATCCATTAGGTGTGTTCTGGGCTTGAGGAAGTTTGCTTCTGGTGATGAGGTTAGTGAGGTTCGGTGCTTGTTTGAAGGCTGGGATGGGTGGCTCTGGGAAGATCTTTTTAAGAATAAGGTCTCTTTTTAGTATGGGTTGCAGTTGTTTGAGGATTTTCCATAGAGGTTCGAGGGAGGGGTGATATGTCATAGCCAGCAGTGTGTGATTTGTTGGGGGCGTTTTTCTGTGCTGCAGCAGTTCTTCACGTGGTATCCGGGTGGCTTTTTCTAACGTGCGATCTATCTCTCTGGAGGAGTGTCCTTGTTGGGTGAAAGCCTTTTTAGGATTGGTAAGGTGGCAATCTCTCATTCAGGTTCATAAGACAATCTTGTTATCTTGAGTGTCTTGAGAGTGCCTCTAGTACTTCAGTGTCAGTCATTGAATTCATATTACATCTGAATTAATATTAGTACACCTGAGTTAAGTTTCTAGGTAGAGCTAAAACAGTCCGCAGGGCTGTGAAATAGAAGAGAGACATTATCAGGAAGGGCTAGCAGACAGTAACAATAGTTTGAATAGTGGAACATCAAGACCATTAAAAAAGAGAAAGGATCACTAACGCCTGTGGAGTGAAGAGACGTTATCAGGAATCAGGTAGATTATAATAATGAGTAATGAAGTCAATTGATTTCCTCAGTGCAGCCTGAATAGAAATACTGCTGCTTCTCCCAGGTAATTGGTTTTAAAGCTTGGGTGGAGCAGGGATCTAAGTGGGGTACAGCTGCACACCCCTGGATCCAGCACTGGCCACTCCCAGCTGGGCAGCCAAACCAGATATTCTAGACAGGAAGGGCTCACTCCTTGCCAGATGTCTGGTGTGGTGAGATACCTGCGTAAGCTGAATAAGTGATTTATTTTATTTTTTTGCAGCAGTATTTTTTTCTGAGGAAAATTGTGTGTACTGAAACAACCAAGCTGCCTGGATTAGAACCGCAAATGGGGCATTAAGTGACACTAATCCTCAAACCACCTCTTTGGACTTCTAAATCCCAAGCAATGGGGCCATTTGATACAAATGGATATAGTGACAACTATAACAGAATATTCCAAACCGCTGACACTGGTTCCCGGGGAATGCCTGTGCACACGCTCTCTGGTGTGTGGCACATTGCCCCATGCAGGGTAGGGGAGGCTGGGGCCAGCACTTGGGCTGGTCCCAGCAGCCTTACCTGGGATCCTGGGAGTCTCTGGGGGCTGCAGCTGTGGTGATCCGGCAGCTGGAGTGTGGCTCTGGCCGGCTAAGCTCCAGTCTTGGATGGCGTGTGCTGCTGCCACATACACTGCCTCACTTTCTTTAAGCACAGGTTTTTTTGACACCAGGTCAACCTCCACCCTGCAAAGTACCAGTGTGGGGAATGCCTGCATGTGCGGCGCCACAGATGGGTCTACGGTGCTGCATACTGCACAAGTGTACTCATCTGGGTGTGCCCATGTGTCCTTGTGCTGCAAATTTCAGCAGCACATATTTAAATGTAATCACAATGAGCTTCCGTCTCCCTGAGCTCTTTGCTGCTAATACAGCAGTTACTGAGAGAGATTTATTATCCTCCAGGGATACAATCATTAGGAGTGTGTCAGGTGGCTTCTGAGTAAAGAAGGAACAAGGCTGCTTAGAACAGCAATCTGTTTGCCAGGGAATGAACTCAGATGTCGAACAGATGTAGGGCAGGAGCCTGCTTGCTTCTCGGATTGAGGAGCTATACCGAGCCCTACACACGGGGCCACACGAGCAGAGAGGATCTGTATGCTGAAGCCCCAGAGGCTACATTTGTCCTCTTATGTGGATTCTCAAAGCACTTGTCTGTACAGGAAATACTGCAAGGAAAGCACTATGGGGCTTAGATGGCTAGTAATGGAATATGTATCCTCTTAGTTCTAGTTTGTTGGTTTAACTTCTACCCAGTTCGGCAGTAAGTGAAAGCTGTCACTATCTGATGGTTCTTTAATGTCCTACATTCAAAAAGCTAATAGCAGCATCTCTCTGGTGCTCTCTAGGGTGCCCTATAAGGATCCTGCTTCTGTTCATTTCAAGGCAGTAGCATAACATGTGGTAGGTAAGCATAAGCAAGGCATGTGTCCTGGGTGCTAAGGGGAGGGGAGCCAGAAAGATGGGGAGGGGCCCTCACCCCAAAAGTATGGTTTCCCTCTGCCTTTGTCTCTGCTGCCTGCCATCCACTTGCCTTGCTGCCTGCCTGAGCCTTTATGACATACACAGCCAGTGAAGACGATCTGTGTTATAGAGCGCAAGAAGAAATGCAAAAATCTACACCTTGTGGTTCAGAGATGATACTTTTTATTAGACAAACTAAGAAATGGCAAAAAAATTATCATAGAGCGCAAGGCATTCAGAATTATAGTATTGTAGAGCAGCAGCAGAGTCTGCTGTTGGGTGGGGAATCGACCCCCATTTTTTGCCTCCTGAATTCAGCATTTTTTTTTTTGCCCTCCAAACATGGGCTTCAGCGACCTAAAAAAAAAAAAGGTGAGTTTCCCTTGGCAGCAGCAAACTGCACTGCCAGTGTAGGGAACTATGGTTCCCAGAATGCCTTGCACTGTGCCTGGCACTCCGCTCCGTGGTACCAGGAGTCCAGAAGCTGTGGGGGAGAGGTGGGGAAAGGTGAGAGATGGCTGCCCAGGGAGCATTTTTTCCATCCTATGTCTCTGCTTAGAAGTTGTGTTTGCTTCAGTGGGAGTCGGATCAAATCCAGATTCTGTAGCGACTGAAGCTGGGTACCATGATGCAGACTTCCAGCAGGTAGCGATGTCTCATGCATCCTCGCTCATTGGGTGAAGACTTGGAACCTGACGACTTCTTCAGATGAAAAAGGTTTATTTTAAACTGTTTAAGATCTTTTGACTCTAAGTAATTCCTCAGAAAGGAAAACATAGTGACTTGCTAGAGCAGTGGTGCTCAAGCTTTTGGCCCTGTGGGTAAGAAGAGTGGTGAGGGGCCAGACTGCAGGTTGGATGGAGCCCTGCACACCAGGATTGGGCTCTGGGGCCACCCTCACCCACCCCGCTGTAGTAGGACCGGGGCCCCCCACACTGGGATTGTACCCTGGGGTACAGTGCCATCCATGCCTAGTCCTGCATGCTGGGATCAGGTGCCTGGTCCAGTGCACAGAGCCTGGGACTCTGCCCGAGTCTGAAAATTTGGCATCAGGGGAGTGGTGCCACTGTTCACCTGCTGCCAAATTTCTGGATTTGTGGGGAGCCCTGCAGGCTGGATGCCATGGTGCCAGGGGCTGGACATAACTCTAGGCCTGGGGTTGAGCACTTCTGTTCGAAAGTGTCTTCCCTTGAAGCTATCTCTAGAAACCTTGTCAGAACAATTCCCATCCCCACTTCAATTACAGAAACAAATGTACCTGAGAGAAAAATATTTCAGTTTCTCCCTACAAATACAGGACACGATAAACTGCAGACTCTCTTCCGGCTTTCATTTGCGGGAATTGGTCCCTTCTATGACTGCTTTGAAAAACAGTCAAATGAAACTCCAGGTGCACCTCAGCAAAAAGGGTCTTGTGTGGCTGGCTGCAGTAGATACTTTATAAATGGATTTTTATTATGATCTCTATGGGGTTTTGTTTGAACTTTGCTGTAAGCAGTTGGGGGCATCTGATGAAAAGGAACCTCAGAGCAAATTGCTGAAGTCTTTCAGCTTGTTCTGCTGTGGAACCTGCTGTCTGAAATAAAAGGAATAAAAGGAAAACATTTCCGTGAAGATTTATTTTCTTTGAAGATGTTATGGAATGACTTGCCAATAGGTAAGAAAGGGTTCAGGAGTGACAGGGACTAGGCAGGCATGGTTTTAAATTGGTGGTGCTTAACTTTTTTGACTAGTGGGCTGGATGGGCAGTGCCTGATCCCTGAGGGTGCCGAATCCGGCTCGTGGATGCAATGAAGTGCCAAGCCCAGTGCAGCAGGAACCCATCCAGCCTTGTAGAGGGGGATGGGGAGGTGGGGGCAGCGTGACCCCAATCCAGCCATGTGGAGAAAGGAGGCTTGGTCTGGCCCCAACCCAGCACTGCACAGCAGGGGGAAGAGGCCATAATCCAGCTCTGATCCTGGCCTGGTCCTGAACCAACTGGTCAGGGGGAGCGGGCATGGCCTGGTCCTGATCCAGCCATGTGGGGAAGGATCATGGCCTGGCTCCAACCCTCCATGCAGGGCTTGGGATTTTGGAAGCAGGGAGGGGTGGCAGTATTAACTGCCACTGCTTCCCTGCCATTAAATTTCCCAACCCTTTGGGAGCCACACAGGCCAGATTCCAAGGCTATGTGGGTCACATTTGGCCCATGGTCTACAGGTTGAGCAGTAATGACTGGGGAAAAGAAAGTGGGCTCAGTGGTGTGGTGGGTACTACTATGTACATCCCCAGCTACAGATACAAAATAACGATCTCCAAGGAGTCAAATTAATTTTAGGGGAGCAAATGCTGCATCCAGTGACATCGCCACACTTCTGCTGCCTTCAAAAAGGATTGCAGGAAATGAAGAAAGTGAGAAACTTCTCACTCTCTGCTCCCACCAGGCAACTTCCTAGTGGTTTTATATTAATTGGTTTTGCAGTGTCAAGAGACCTCAAGCGGGGATCAGGGTCCCCATTGGGTAGCCTTAATTTGCCAGATATGTGACATCATAGTACATACTGGAAGCATTTCTCATCAAACAGCTTGACAGTTCTTAGTGACAAGCATTAACCAATCCTAGAGAAAATTGTCAAGGGATCCATCAACACCAGACTAATGGAAGGCAAACTTCTGAATGCCAGCCAACATGGCTTTGTGACTGGCAGGTCTTGCCTGACCAACCTCATCTCCTTCTATGACCAGGTAACATATGCCCTGGACAAGGGAGATGATGTGGACATCATGTATCTGAACTTCAAGAAGGCCTTTGACCTAGTTTCCCGTGATGTCCTCATGGTTAAGTTGGGGAACTGTGGCCTTGATCATCATATGGTCCAATGGCTAGGCAACTGGCTGTGGGGTCGGACCCAAAGAGTACTAGTTGATGATAGCAAATCAATGTGGTGCAGGGTAACCAGTGGAGTCCCTCAGGGCTTGGTACTCAGGACAGTACTCTTTAACATTTTCATCAATGATCTGGATTTGGGAGTCAGATGTGAACTAGCCAAGTTCGTGGACAATACCAAATTATGGGGGAGGGTGGTCACACTGCAGGACAGGCTGGGAATATAGGCCAACTTGGACACACTCTCAAGGTGGGCTTACCAAAACCAGATGCCTTCAATGCAGAGAAGTGCAAGGTGCTGCAGTTCGGGAGGAAGAACCCTCAGCATCTTACAGGTTTGGCAGTGCTATGCTTGCTACCACCGTGACCAAAAGGAACTTGGGGGTCTTGATTGACCACAAGATAAATATGAGACACCAATGTGATGCTCTGGTGGGCAAAGCTAACCAAACTCTGGCATGCATCCACCGATGCATCTCAAGCAAAACCAGGGAAGTCATCCTCCCACTTTACTTGGCTCTGGTGAGACCACAGCTGGAGTACTGCATCCAGTATTGGGGCCCCCCCACTTCAGGATGGATGTAGAGAAGCTTGACGAAGTCGAGAGAAGAGCCACTTATATGATCTGAGGCCTGGAGGGAAGGCCATAGGAGGAGAGGCTGAGGGACTTGGGACTCTTCAGTCTGGAGAAGAGAAGGCTCAGGGTGGCAGCCTACAGTTATATAAGAGGGGTACATCAGGACCTGGGAGAACAGCTGTTCACCAGAGCTCCCCAAGGGATAACAAGGTCTAACAGCCATAAACACCAGGAAGGCTGATTTAGACTAGACATAAGAAAAAAGTTCTTTATGGTGCATGTGTCCAGGGTCTGGAACAAACTCCCCGCAGAGGTGGTGCAAGCACCTACTCTGGACTCCTTCAAAAAACAGCTGGATTTATTTCTTGCTGGGGCCACTTGATCCCAGCTGACTTCCCACCTATGGTGGGTGGCTGGACCCGATGATCTCATGAGGTCCCTTCCAGCCCCTAATGTCTATGAGATCTAA
>NW_017728964.1:9608863-9609125 GCF_001723915.1 Gavialis gangeticus
GGCTGGGAATATAGGCCAACTTGGACACACTCTCAAGGTGGGCTTACCAAAACCAGATGCCTTCAATGCAGAGAAGTGCAAGGTGCTGCAGTTCGGGAGGAAGAACCCTCAGCATCTTACAGGTTTGGCAGTGCTATGCTTGCTACCACCGTGACCAAAAGGAACTTGGGGGTCTTGATTGACCACAAGATAAATATGAGACACCAATGTGATGCTCTGGTGGGCAAAGCTAACCAAACTCTGGCATGCATCCACCGATGCA
>NW_017728964.1:9614125-9614359 GCF_001723915.1 Gavialis gangeticus
CGCGTGTTAAGGCACATTCTCACTGTGTCCTTCCCCCCTCTTTTCCCTCCCTCTCCTTACTTTCTGTGTCCCTGCAGGCAAGCGCAGCTTCAAAACTCAAAATGTTTCAAAACTTTCGAAACGTTTCGACTGTCCTCGGTTTGTTTCGCGGCTGTTTTGAAGCCCTTGGCTTCATTTTGCTTTCGCTGTTTTGAGCTTGAAATGAGTCTAAACAGTGTTGAAATGAAACAGCTG
>NW_017728964.1:9619359-9620258 GCF_001723915.1 Gavialis gangeticus
GCCCCCCCACTTCAGGATGGATGTAGAGAAGCTTGACGAAGTCGAGAGAAGAGCCACTTATATGATCTGAGGCCTGGAGGGAAGGCCATAGGAGGAGAGGCTGAGGGACTTGGGACTCTTCAGTCTGGAGAAGAGAAGGCTCAGGGTGGCAGCCTACAGTTATATAAGAGGGGTACATCAGGACCTGGGAGAACAGCTGTTCACCAGAGCTCCCCAAGGGATAACAAGGTCTAACAGCCATAAACACCAGGAAGGCTGATTTAGACTAGACATAAGAAAAAAGTTCTTTATGGTGCATGTGTCCAGGGTCTGGAACAAACTCCCCGCAGAGGTGGTGCAAGCACCTACTCTGGACTCCTTCAAAAAACAGCTGGATTTATTTCTTGCTGGGGCCACTTGATCCCAGCTGACTTCCCACCTATGGTGGGTGGCTGGACCCGATGATCTCATGAGGTCCCTTCCAGCCCCTAATGTCTATGAGATCTAATGCATCCTTATATCCTCCTATGAGGAGTGTAACTGAAGGTGTAGTGCTAAGAACTACTATTTGGCCAGGATATAGCTATAGGATATAGCCCACTTATTAGGGCTGTGCAAAACAGCACCAGTTCATTTCAATGGGACATTTTATTTTGAAGTACTGTTCTGTTTTGTCAAAATTGTTTCTCTGTTTAGATGTTTTGCCCATAGGCTATAATGGGGAAGCATGAAACTGCCTATAACTTTGTAATTTTATGGCAGATTTAGATGAAAACTGCAGGCATGGTAGCCCCTGCTGGGGTCATGAAGCCTGCCAGGTATCAAGGAGATGGGTGCAGGGGTTTTTGGAAAAGTGCACCTCAGGCTGCTGACAAGCAAAACTCGTGACATGGGCGACTGTGTGCGTGTGCGTGTGTGTG
>NW_017728964.1:9620270-9625828 GCF_001723915.1 Gavialis gangeticus
GAGTTAAGGCACGCCCTCACTGGCACTGGGGCCTCTACACAACATGGTAGCATGCCCCAGTGAGTTTTTCTCCTCCCCTACAGCCTCAGCTTGGTCTACCACTTTAAATGACAACAGGTAAAATAATAACTTAGTGAGGAGCAGCACAGTAGCATCAGCAGCATCTCAGGCAGCCAAACTGTGACAGAGCCTTTCTTTCCTCTCCTGCAGGAGCTTCTTCTCCAGCACGCGTGTTAAGGCACATTCTCACTGTGTCCTTCCCCCCTCTTTTCCCTCCCTCTCCTTACTTTCTGTGTCCCTGCAGGCAAGCGCAGCTTCAAAACTCAAAATGTTTCAAAACTTTCGAAACGTTTCGACTGTCCTCGGTTTGTTTCGAGGCTGTTTTGAAGCCCTTGGCTTCATTTTGCTTTCGCTGTTTTGAGCTTGAAATGAGTCTAAACAGTGTTGAAATGAAACAGCTGAAATTTCACACAGCCCTACCATTTATTACTTTGTTACTACTCATGGTTCAAGTAGAGCTAAGAAGAATCAGTACAGGACTTTCCTCCTATGCCTCCTATGTGAGAACACAGAGGTCCCCTAAGCTTCCATGAGGATGATTGATTCGAGCTAATGAAGACAAACTTTGCTACTGCAAGAAACCATTGGGAGGCAGCCCAGCCTGGCTGCAAACTGGCAGAATTCTGGAGAGGCAGGAGGTTTTCAATTTAGCAGATAACAACTTCCAGGAGCTGTGGCAGGATGAATTGAGATGCGGATCTGATGCATTGTATCTGACAAGTTAAAAACATGCGTGAGAACACTTTCTTTCACAGCTGGCTGGGTTGGATGGATTGGGTCTGTTTGGCTTTACTGCAAAGGACTAGGAAAACGAGTTTTGGGGGAAATGAGGGGCATCACTTGCCTCTGTCAAGTGAAATCTGCAGTAGGCAATTAGAAGTTTGTGTACTAACCAGGCAACCATTGAGGAAGGATATAGGCAAGAGTTATGTTCCCTGCAGCCTCCTGTAACTTTTCTTCTCCCAGCACCTAACGGGTCTTGTCCCACTCAGCTGCCCATGACAGCTACTCCCCTTCCTGGCAGAGTCATTTTATTCTTGTACATAGGAGTGAACATTCTTTAAAAAAATTTGGCATGGTTAATTTGCTTTGGACACTGCTGCTCACCATCCTTTTTGGCAGACATCCATTTTATCACCTGTAAAAAAACTGCTTCGTCTTTTCCCGCCCTGGCCAATACAATTCATGCCAGACATCCTTACAATCTCTCCTTTGTAGCTTTGCAATTCAATAAGCTTCTATTTAAAGTTACCCCATCAAGAGCTAGATACTGTGCCATTCGTTTCAAGAGGCATGGTGGGAAAACTGCAGAAGGGGGAGGTGGCAGCAAGCTACTTTAGTACAGGATGGATCCAGCGTGCTCTTTCTTCTGATTACAGGTACACCTCTGGCAGTCTCCTAAACTCAGGCTTGCATGTTCCAGCCCTCTGCAGCTCCTGCACTGAGGAGACTCTTTCATCAGCTGCTGTAGTATCTTTCTGGTTTCCTTAATGCTGCTAGAGCATGTTTGGAACTATGGCTTATTCAGTCATTCCTAAGTAGTTTATACCTAGGTAGTACAATATCATGTAGACTCTTGTAATGTCCACCTTGCTTCAGCAATACTTTTTTATGTCTGTGTCTACAAATACACCCCTTGTATGCATCTTCTTACATTTCTGATCCTAGTCTATGAACATCACAAGCTATTGGTTTTCTTCTCTTAAAAGAAGACAACAACATGGACAAGGTCATACTAACTGTGCCTGGTGATTTACAGTAGCTGTTCATTTCTAGCGGCATCCTGGCAGCAATTCTTTTCATATGGACTTAGTTATTTCTCTTCGAAGTACTGGCTTGCTTTATGGAACTCCCAAGGAAACCAAAGCCTGTAAACTTTTTCCAGAAAGCATGTCAGTAAAAGTAAGAGCCAATGCTGAATGATGAAGTAACACTTAAAGAATGCTGTTGGAATAGCTAAGAGGTCTAGTCTCACTTGAACGTGCACACATTTCCTTTGGGAGCAGAACGCTCCTTCAGAGTCTCACTAGCACCTCAAACTAGCGTAAAGTATGGATGCAAAATATTTGCAAGAAGACGAGGTATATTTCATTCAGCAAAGCACTTAATTAAATTCCCAAATCCACCTTTAATTTAGGATGGAATTAAGCACATGTGTATGTTGTCTTAAAGTCCATGGGCTCTACTACTTTGTAACTGTGGTCTTCATTTTTCTGAGTGCCTGAGTCCTGGTGTGGAAGATCTCTGTGTAATAGTCACAGTGTAATTCAGTTGCCAGGCTCCATGGCTCATTCGGTTCTTAACTCCTCTGCTGGGATTTAGTTAACTGAGGTATGAATTGAGATGGTGTTTATGCAACAGGAACTCTTGTCCAGTAGTAGTTATGCTACTGTCACAAAAGCAACAGAGAGGTAACAAGACCTTTCAGTCACAATTTGTCATAGCTGGATTTGAACCAACAGCCTAGAGCAGGGGATAGCAACCTAGTCTGATGGAGCTGCACCTCCACTCTGAAGTGCTCCCTTCCACTGCTGCTCTGCAGTAGCTGAGCTTACCTTTGCTTCAGAGGGGCTGGGTATCTGACAGCTATGTGTCTGGAGGTTTTGGGGGATGGGGTCTTCTGGCCCACAGTGATGGCTGAGTCATAAGCTCTGGCTTGTGCCAGCAAAAGGCTGCCAACTCCTGGTCTAGAGAGGAAGGATGGTGTAGTTCATTAATAACCCCAAATGACCCAGCTCCTTATGGATTATGGTCAGGAGCAACCTGTCTAGTTCTTAAGCAAACACATCATTTACGGGCTTGATCCAGAGCTCACCAAGGCCAGTGATTTCCTGGGGCTGCTAGAGTATGAGGCCAGTGGGCTTTGGGGCAGGACCAATGTGAAGTGGCAAGCAGGCAAACCCTGAAAGTCCCAAAGTAGAGAGAACGTAGCTCCCAACCGGTTTTGAATGTGGCATGTCCTGTTGGTGCTAGAGATTTATGGCTGACAATTTTGCTTCTGCTTCCCTAGGAACCAAGAAGGAAACTCAAGGCAATGCATGTAAAAGCAAAGAGATGCCAGTTCTTCCTAGAGAAGAGGAGGGCTGAGAGGAATGAGCCCTAAAGGGAACATCAGAGCTAGAATCCCTCAAACTTTTGGAAACAATCAGAATTGGACCAATATATCTTGGCTGAAAAAGATTGTGCTGCCCACGTGGTTTAGACTGTCAGTATCTCAGGCAGGGATTTCCTTTTGGGTGTTCAGTTGTTACTCATACAAACAATAGGTATAGTATAACCTCATTATAATGTACCCCTAGGGAATGGGAATAAATGCATTAAAAGAAAGTGTTTGCCATAATAGTGGTGGAAATTTGCTGCATTATAATAAAGAAAAGCATCAATACCTGCTGCGGGACTGTTAAATGCGGAGGTTTGTTATGACCAAGATTTGTTATAACTGCTGTGCTGAAACAATAACACATCACTGAATGGATCAGATATAACTAGAGAATGTAATAGATAAATAATACATGATAATGTGTTTTATACCAAGAAAGGAGACAAAAGAGAACGAATCTTCACTCCCTCCACCCTTCAAGTCCCTAAACTTTGGAAATCAAAACAACCAACCCAAACAGAACCCAAGGGTGCCTATACATGAGCGTGGAGGCTGCTTTGATGCTCTGTAATTACAGTGCATCAGAGCAGACTTGATTAATAGAGTCTGCTGGAGTGTGGTAATTACTGTGCTCCGCATCTTGTGTATTAGAGCCCCTGTGCTTCAAAATGGTGGCAGGGCGTTTTACCTAAAGTTCATTGAATGAGCTTTTGAACAAATGCTCCTGCTGTTATTTTGAAGTTGAGATGCACACACTGAGGTACACAAGGTGGTCTGGGTGCTTTAATTAAAGCAGCTGTTTGAGTCAGTGATTTCCTGGTGCTGTGTAGTGATTCCTCTTGGAGCTGCTCTAATTAAAGTGCACCCCCACCTCCGAGCACATGTATAGAAGCCCACAGAGCCTACCCCAGGCGCAGGTCCCCTTTGACACAGACCAAAACCTGGATTCAGTCCCTCTTAATGTTTGGATGTGGGTTTGAATGCCAGGACTAAGGTCCTTGTTTACTTTAAATTAAGACCAAGATCCTTGATCCACATCAACTGTGCATGTAGTCTGGAGCTAAGCAGGGCTGGCAGGTCTTAATATTTCAGGCACTGATAAATCTGCCTTGGCAAACAAACAACAGCAAATTTCCTTTCATTCTTTAATGAATCTCTGAAGGATGAGTTTAGAATCTGCATCTAACTGCACTTTCTTTGGGTTACCCACCTGGAACCGTTTTCTTCGTCCCCTCTAATTTATTGCTTGGTTCAGCAGTGTAAATAGTTTGTCTCCATCCCAAGCCTTAGCTCTTCAGTAGCAGAACGTGCTCAGTGTGATATTATAAGCATTGCGGTGTGCGGCACAGGTTGCTTCCAGGAGCTGCAAGAGCTGAGCACAGAATGTGGTTAAAAAGGATAGACAAGTGTTCAGAGCAGAAGCCATCCCTTTGGTCTTGCATGTCCCAAAATATCCCAACTACAAAAGCACCTGGTTGTTGGCTTTCATTTTGGTAACTGGAATGCCCACTCCCATCAGTGGGTCATTAGGTTGCTGGTCCTCTTGTTGAGACCTGGGTCTGTTTGATTCAGTCAATGTCTGTCTTCAACAAACACATGTCGGAGACCTCCTCAGGTTTTGCGCTTGGATTTGGTGAGACAGGGCACCTTTCCCCTCTCGCCTCATTATAAGCAGTACCAGCTGGCACATCACTTTTGATGGTAAGGCATGGGGGATTATCTCACAGGGAACTCCAAGCCTAAGATTTCATGTGAAATGCCAGAGGAGATGCTATGCATCTACTAGTTGGTTAAGTAGCCTTAGTGCCAGGTCATGCCATGTTGTTTCCATCTTCTTGGCCAGACCTTGTTACCTACTGCAAAAGCCACAGTCAGTATCTTATCAAAACATCCCACAAACATTTTCCCTCTTAAGACATGTCTGAACTAGAAATGTATTTAGAGTTGTAGAGCAGGGTCTTAAGCAATTCAGTATCAGAGTCTGCCTTTACCTCAGCTCACCCTGCTTTAACTTCCCACTAGCTGTGCCTTGGCTCCCACATGAGTCAAGTAAAACCCTTTCTTTTGGCTTTGATTTATGCAGTTTAAACAGCCACTTTAACCAGGGGCGATGTGTAGGGGGTGCACGGGGGTGCATGTGCACCCCCTGAGTGCTGGTGCATCCCCTGTTAGGTCACACTCCCTGTTTAGCTGGGGGGCAGGGGAGCAGGTGGGAGCACCAGTGCCCCCACCCCTGCGAGCACTGGTCAGGGAGCGGGGCCTCCAGCAAAAGCGGCCGCGCTGCTTCCCTAAGTGGCTGCGGGAGTTCAAGAAGTGGCGCGACTGCTTTTATGGTGATCTGCTGCGGGGCCCCCCCACTCCGATCAGTGGGATTGGCTGCTGGGGGGCTCCCCCCCCC
>NW_017728964.1:9625934-9627055 GCF_001723915.1 Gavialis gangeticus
CTGGTTGCTGACTGGCATATGCCCTCCCTGACTCAAGAGGCACCAGACACTCATGGTCTTGACCTAGCTCTAAAGTTTCTTCAGCCTCTGGCTTTGGTGCCTCTGTTCTTAAGAAAAAAATGTAATTTCCAGAAAGCAAAACATTTCAATAAGTCTTCTGATAAAAAAAAAAGGTGAAAAATATCAGAGAAAATGTAAGAGAAAGCAGGTCCATTTAAACTGTATGAAAAAGAAACAGCTGGGAAATGTCAGTTTTTTGTGGCAGATTTTCCCACTGTAATTGGCTCTAAAAATAGGTTGTCCTTTAAGGCCCTTGTTGCATGTTGCATTTTGAGCTGCTCAAATGTTGCTCAGTGTCAGTGCTAGCTTGAGTTTGACGCAGTTGCACCTTAAGGCTAAAACCCTTCTCTGACTGTCCCCCTGCTTGCACATCTGTGACTTGCCACGAGAGGGCTGGTGAGCAGGGGCCTGACTAGGAGCTACAGCTCTGGGTTGCCCCTACAGGGTTGGTGAGTCAAGACAGGCTCCTGTCCCTGCTTTAGGTGGGGGTGGGGGGAACATGAAGTTGGGAGGTGGAGAGTTAATGGAATGGGGATGGGTAATGAAATGGGAGGTGGAAAGGACATGGGGGTGGGGGAAGGGTGGTGACATGAACGAAGTCAGCCACTGGCGAATGAAATAAGTTAAAAATAAAAAAAAATAAAAAATAAATAACAAGGAAGTGAATTAAATAAGGTCTCATGTTTTAAGAAACTGGGAATTGGGATTGGGGGTGGGGAATGCTGGTTACGCTTCCTGGGGTGGCTGGGTGGTGGGAATGGTGAGGGAAGGTACTTTTGGGGGAGTTGCTGCCCCTGCCCCAGCTCATGGAGACCCAATCCAGCCCCCTACCTTGTTCTCACCCCAATCCCCGTAGACCCCATTCTGGGACCTGTCTGTGCCCTGTGACCTGATTATCTGGCATGTGCTCTGCAGGCTGTTTGCATGGGGGTGGGAAGGGTGTTGGCTTAGTGCTAGAACTGGGCAGTAGAGTTCACGGGGTGGAAAGTTTTTTCCATGCAGAACAGGGGAGGGGGGCTTTGCATCCGGATTGGGGTGCTCTACCCCCATGTCCTCTGGGT
>NW_017728964.1:9632055-9641729 GCF_001723915.1 Gavialis gangeticus
GGCTTTGCATCCTGGGATGCTGGAGGACTACAACTTGGGCATCTCATCTGTGGGGAGTGGGTACATCTCAGTGGAACATGAGCTGGCTGACATGGATCAGTGGTGTGACTTTAAGCCAGCTAAAGTGTGCTGAAAACTAGTTTCATGTATTAATGTGCAGACAGTCCAGGGGTTAAGAGCTCCACAAGTTGCCTAAAATGAATATGTAACAAGGCCCTAATGCTTGTTAGCTAACATGTTTTAACCAACACATTTCTAAACCCTTGTTTAGACAGAACAAGCCACTTTTAAACATTATTGGTTTACCATCAGCTCTAGGCTTCCCATTGTTCTTAATGGAAGTTACTGGGAGTCTAGCTGCTTTGAAAATCAGGTGTGGACCCTGGCCTTCCATACTTACACTGACTGACTGCAGAGGGGTAGGATTTTGCCCTGCCTATAAGCATCTGGTATGTGTATCGAAATTTCTTTTGAATGAATACCTCAACAAGTTCTGCATTTTATTTTGCTTTACATGTTTCCATTTCTTGGTGGTTGTATTGCCTGCTAAAACAAGCCCCTTCACACCAGTATTTTATAGCTCTGAAAGGCAAAGCCACATCACTGCCCAGGAGTCGCATGAACAAAGCGAAGAAAATCAAATATGGAAAGTGGCTTGGCTGTGGTCCTGCGTCCAGGGTGGAGGTGATTGGACAGAACGGAGCTGAAAGATAAACTGTTGTCTGTGTTGTGGCCTTAAGAGTATATGACAAGTAAATCCACTCCAAGCTGCTTTATTTGGCAGCCAGCACTTAAGTGCTTTGTGATTTACTGTGAAAAGGCGAACTGTTTCATGTCATGCATTGTCTTTGTGTGTCTGGCAGAAAATCACCACTAATAAGGAACATGTGCAATTCAATAAGGTAGCACAGCAGCGGAGAGGGCAGGAAGCAAAGCAGTAGATTAGGTAGTGAGTACAGGGCAGGAAGCAGAATGCAGGGCATCAGATCAGGGATGGAGCACAGGGTAGGTAATAGAAAGTGGAACACTACATTGGGCCATGAAGAGGATCAAAGTGGCACTTGGGGAAGAGGCAGGGCTGACTTGTGTCATGTCCACCAAAAGATCAGCCCCTGCTGGACTAGACGATCCTTGAGGTCCCTCCAAATTTATGACTTAGATCACAGAGAAATTGAGAATACTAGTCACTGCAATGGTTATGCCTAGGACTGAACCTTACTTACATCCGTACTTATACTGTATTTTAATTTATGCTGCAGCTCTCTGCTGTATGCTGCACTCATTGACTTGAGGATCGAGGCCTCGGGATGATCAGTGGGCTTTTTTTAAAACCATAATTAGCAGGCAACTTTTAAAAACATTTACATGTATTTTCAACATTTATAAAACCCAAGAGATTAGAACAGCAGAGGAACAAGATGAGTGTATGCAGCAGAAAGCCTGTTGCAGTAGTGCCCATCAGGAGGCACCCAAGCTAATCAGTCAGCTTCTTGCTTTGTGTTGTTGTCAGAGGTGCTGAGGTCCTGGGGGCCCCCCCTTGGCTAGGTGACTGTCATCTGAAATGTGTAAAACTATCCACGTGTCCATTATCTTACCTCCCCCCGCACCCCCTCAGCAAAAACAAAAGTCAGCCCTATGGTAGCTGCCATTGATTGATGACGCTAGAGGGTCAATAACAGTTAGCCAAAATGAAAGTATCGATTATGGCTGGCAAAAATACAGGTCAAATAATTAACAGTGCTGCACATTTCTGTGAAAACAGATGGTTGGGACAGATTCTTATCCAGGAATAATGATATAAATCAACTGACAAACTTGGAGTTACTTGACTTTTTCATTGGGGTAACTAAGTTCAGAACATAGCCTTTAGAATTCAAGTGACACATTCTGGGTCTAAAATACAATGACCCTCACAATGTGAATTACTTGGCTATTTTATGTGAAATTACTATGCTCCAGATAGTAAATAACTATATTTTCCTATGTATTTAGAGTGTAGCCATGCAGTTTTCCCATCATTATATGATGAGTATTGATTCTGTATGAATGCCTTTGCCCTTTACAATTTGATGACAACACTTAAAGTTGTGTGTCACAAATACCAAATCCATATTTTCATACTCACGGTAGTAGTTGAACACTTAATGACAAGGTATAATACATTCCATAGTATGCTGTTAGGTATTGACTGGGTACTGTGTAATTTAGAGACCAAGCACACCATGTCACTGCATTGAAGAGCAGGCTCTACAGGAACTAAGTCTGGAAATTCATGTTATGAATCTGAGATGGACCTGCATCAAAATCCCAGGGTTAAGCCTAAAATTTGGGAAATGGGAGTTTCTGCATCTGTTTCTGGATAGTTTGATTGGGATGATTTGGGTAGGGATGATCCTGCCAAGGGCAGGGGGTTGGACCCGATGACCTCTGAAGAACACTTCCAGCCTGACTTCTCTATGACTCTGTCTCTATAACTAATGAAGCTACAGCCCCAATTATGGGGTTGTTGGTTGTAGCCAAGTTGGTCTAAAGACATAGGCAGACAAGGTTCTTTGGGTAGATGTGATAGCTTTTATTAGACCAACTAAGTAGTTGGAAAAATGTTCTTTGCAAGCTTCCAGGCACAAATGCCCTTCATCAGGCATTGGGAGACTCTGCTGGTGTATGTATAGTTGGAAAACATTTTTTCCAAAATAGGTGTAGCTGGGAAACATTTTTTTTCATCTATTTAGTTGGTCTAATAAAAGATATCAAATCTATCCAAGGAACCTTGCTTGCCTAGCCCCAATTATGTACACTCGCAAGTATCTTTTAGGAAAGTTGGATACCATATAGCTATTTGCTTAGGACTGATTAGGGTATTATCTGTCGCTCAGTTCAAAACACCAAAGGCTTTACCATTATTAAGTGTAATCTGATTATTTATCAAAGCCTTAGGAAAATTCATTGTAATAGGAGTAGCCATATTAAATGAGACAGCGGTTTGCTTTTCAGTATGCAAACAGAAAGAAGAATAGCAACTCTTTTCCTTAGTTAAATCATTGAACACTTTGGTTCAAACTGAAAGCTGAATGAAGTATTTGGAAAACTACCTCCACCTTGTATTTGGGTAGATAAATCATCTTTGCTGCGTATGGACACTTGTTTCTCCACAAATACTGCAAAAGCACATTTATGGTTGAGGGAAAATGGGGCTGGAAGTATGTCAAGTTTCTAGATAATGAGTTGTCACAACCATTTTTATTGCCTTTATGTAACACCACCTATTGATAGAAAATGGACTTCACTTATCTATATCGTCCTTTAATTGTGTTAGCATGGTGATTGTCTATTAAAGCTGACTCATTAGCGGATACCGAATGAACTCCTGTAGACATATAGGACCAGATTCTCAGCTAGGGTTAATTAGCAGAGCTCCACTGACTTTAACTGAGCCACATTGATATACAGGGTCTGAGGATGTAGCTTTTAATTCTGCTTAATGGAGCCTGGCTGGAGTACAGATAAAGAGCAGTTGTAATGCATGCAAAGAATCTCTGCATTCTGTCCCGTTTTTCTTGGAGCTGCATATTTGGGAACTGATTTGTAGAGCAATGAAGCACGTTTTAACTGAAGTTTCTATAATCATAATGCAGAGGCAGTTCATTTGCATAAAGAACTGTCTTTACTGGCATGATTTTCAAATCCAGGAATCTGTGGTCTATTCGGTAACTTACTGTTGGGAGGCCGCCAAAACATATTTGTTTTGTTCCCAGAGAGAAATTTTAGCCTAGCATTCTACCTCCCAGTGACTTCATAGCTTCATAGTTGCATACTTGTCAGGTTGGAAGGGACCTAAGTAGATCATCAAGTCCAACCCCCTGCCCTGGGCAGGAGTGAATACTGGGCTCCTGTGACCCCCGCTAGATAATTATCAAGCCTCCTCTTAAAGACCCCAAGGTAGGAACCAGCACCACTTCCCTTGGAAGTTGGTTCCAGATCCGTGCCGTCCTGACAGTGAAGTAGTGCCTTCTAATGTCCAGCCTGAACCTACACTCAAACAATTTATGGCCGTTATTCCTTGTTACTCTGGGAGGTGCTCGGGGGAACAGGGTTTCTCCCATTCCCCGCTGGTCATCCCTGGTGAGTTTATAGATGGCCACCAGGTCCCCTCTGAGCCTTCTTTTGTGAAGGTTGAACAGGTTCGGGTCCTGTAGCCTCTTGTTGTGAAGGACTTGAAGGGTAACCTCAAGATACCCATGGAAGAAGAAAAGGAGTTGTTATGTATTCCTGACAAAGACTGATGAAAAAGGGTTGTACAAAATATTCTACCAGTTCTAAGACCTGGAAGCCACGTTCAAACCAGAAATGCCTATAGAATAAACCATCCCATTCTGCTCTGCCAGCTGTCTCCTGCACATCTGCCTAGAGATTGGCAGCAGCAGAACTTGAATTGCCGGCCAGTTGTGCCATATTGTGTGGTGCCCTAAAGCCACTGACATCTTAGGGAATATTTTCCCTCACTCCAAGGGAGTGATCAGTTTTGGATCAGCCTGGGAAGCCCATTGTATTGTCTATGCAGGGTTCCATGAAATGATGCTTTACTCAGTGATGCAGGATTTTGGCCAAGTGTCTGGAAAAATAGTTATACTATAACATGAGTTAATACTGGTTCTTGTTTCTCAGGAGCCTCGTTCAACACTATAAAATCAATGGAAAGATTCCTGTTGGCATCAACAAGAGCTTCAGTGGAAACAGAAGTTATAAAATGTAATTGGTTCTTTTAATTTTTAAGATTTTTCCCCCCACATTTTCCTATAAGTTGAAACCTGCAGAATTTGTCCAAATACTGCAGCTTTTAAAGCATCCCCTATAGCATTATGGGAAATAAGAGGTTAGAGAAAGAGTTCAATTCTAATAGGCTGCAGTATGATTTTCTTTTATGGTAGTTGTCTGGTATGCCTTATTGAAATGCCAGATGGCCCAAAATTTTATTTATGCTGCCAGTGAGAGAACATTTCATAGTGATAGGTGCTTGATGAGTTCTACTGATACACCCGATATATTTTGTTACCAAATAGTCTGTCTCCTAAACAGAGAAATATTAAGCATATCCTGAAATAGAGGGAGGCAAGGGAAAAAAAAAAGTGTATCCCATCCTGAGAAGCTTTGGTATCTAACACATCACCAGGGTAAATTCATGGGTCATTTTTTATACAGGAACCTGCAATTAGGAACTCGGGAACTGGATGGGACCTCTTGGACCATTGCATCTACCCACTGCTGTGACAGGCAGACAGGTCAGATGCTAGGTTAATGCTGAAGTCTATATGCAGCATTTCCCCAGGCCAAATCCTATTGACCTCATTAAGGACTGAGTTAGGATCTCAAGTGATGGCTCTGGTTATTATGGTCTAGATGACTAATCAAAAATCCTAGTCCTGAAGTTCTTACTTGGCAGAACTCCCACTGAAGATAAATGGGAGTTTTAATTGGCAATGGGAGTGAATTGGTGCCCTGGGCTTGAGTCTTGGATTTGCATTCGCAGACTGAAAAAATGACCTTGACCCCACCATGGGGCTTTGTGCCATGGATTCCTCGTGCCAACATATAACCCCATTTAATCCATGGCACTGTGCATGGGCACAGGAGGAAGCCAACATAGCATGTGAGACTAAGGGCTTAAGGGTATATTTGTATTGCATGATGCAATGTTGTGTAAAGATAACTGAGCTAGCTTTAAACAAGCTGTCTATCTGCATTAGCACAGTGCTCCGGGATAAATTAGTCCTGAAAGAGCATCAAACCAGTGGAGCTAAACTACTTCTGGTACCTGAGCTCATTCAGTTACCTCTACATGGCACTGCCATTAGCGACTATTGGCTGCTGCTCTGTGCCTTCCGTCTCTGCTTCACTTTAGCCAAGTCTCTGATGAAAGCTTCTAGTAATGAAGTGCAACCTATTTGTTCATCTGAACAGAGTGGTCCATGTACCCTTTGAAAATGTATTTGTGACCGAAGAAAGATTTCCAGTTCCAAGAGGAGATCCATCCCTGATGGACTGATCTAGCTTCCTTGAAACTTGAAGAGACTTAAAACCAAACTTCCTGCCTGTTCCCTTCTCTTGTCATGTGAGGAAACAAAAGCTTGGGTCTGACCTCTGCATATGTTTTTGGTCTTGAGCCAAACATGGTGCCTTGACCCCTCTTTCAAAAAGATGGCAGTATTTTCTGGCTCAGGATGTATCCTTTTTCTGCTTTTTAGAACTTAATAGCTCTGTCTGAAAAGACTGTAAGTTGGGCCCCAGGAGGGTATTTTGTGATAACTCAATTGGGTCAAAGGGTTTGAACAGGAGCCCCACCATTGTCTGATAATTAATGGTGATAAGGTTCAGTAAACATCATTGTGCTTTAAAATAATCTTTCAGTTTTCATGGGCTCAACAACAGTGTAACCAGGTCTGCTTGCTGCTTCATTAACTCAGCATGAATCACTCGAGGAACCCTTTCCAAGTTGCATAAGGTTCCCTAACGCACTGGCTCTGAGACCTCAGCTAAACAGAAACTAACGCTGGATGGAAAATTAGAGATTCTGTTTAGCTTTGCTCCCACCAGCTGGGCTTGGGCAGATTTGAGTCTTTTAAATAGCTAATGTGGTGTGGTTTTCTATACTGCAAAATGGTTCAGAGGGGAATTTCTGCCACCATCTGGGGTAAGCTAAACCGATTTTTATTTCTTCTATTTGTTTTTAAAGCTCTCATATCTTTCAATCGTTTAGGAAATAACTAGAGTTTGCAGTGAGCAGACGTGGAATTACAGCAGCCTGAAAACTCTGCCAATCTGAATGTTAGGCCCTTGTTACACGTTAATTTTAGGTGGTTCCTGGAACTCTTAACCGCTGGATTGTCTGCTCATGAACACCTGAAACTACTTTTAAGCGTACTTTAGGCAGAGTAAAGTTATGCCACTCTAGAGCAGGTTTAACTCTGATCCATGTTACCCAGATCATGTTCAGTTAATGTGTGGCTACTCCCCACAGATGAGCTGTCCAAGTTGCAGTCCTCCAGCATCCCAGGATACTAATGTCCCTTCCCTTACCCTCCTGCTTTGTGTGGGCAAACTTTCCACCCCCTGAACTCTACTATCCAGGGGGTGGTTCCGGCATAAAGCCAATTTCCCCTCCTTGCACCCCTGACCTTCCCACACCCAGGGGTGCACCCGCAAGCAAACAGCTTGCAGAGCACATGCCAGATAGCCAGGTCACAGGGCATGGAGAGGTCCAGGAGTAGGTTCTATGTGGCGGGGGGGGGGGGGGGGGGACGACAAAGTAGGGGGCTGGATTGGGTCCACATGAGCTGGGGCAGGAGCAGCAGCTCTCTCCAGAGCACCTTCCTTTACCTCTCCCACCTCTCAGCCACCCCAGGAAGCATGACTAGCACCCCCCCCACCACAATCCCAAATCCTAGTTTATTAAAGCATGAGACCCTCTTTAATTCACTTCTTTTTTATTTCTTTTTAAATTCTTTTTTTTTTTTTTTACTTTGTCATGCAGTGGCTGACTTCCTTTATTTCACCACCCTTCCTCACGCGCATTTCCTTTCAACCTCCCATTTCATTACCCATCCCCATTCCATTAACTCTCCACATCCCAGCTTCATGTTCCCCCGGGGTAAAAGCCTGTCCTGACTCACCAACCCTGTAGTGGCAACTCAAAGCTGTAGCTCCTAGTTTGGCCCCTACTCACCAGCCCTCTAGTGGCAAGTCACAGCTGTGCAGTAGGGCTGTGCAAAACAGCTCAGGTTCATTTCAACTTCTGTTTTACCATTTCAAAGGGACATTGTTTCATTTTGCCGTTTTATTTCATTGAAACTGTTTCAACACGTTTTGATGTTTCTCCCATAGGCTATAATGGGGAATCACAAAAATGCCTATAACTTTGTCATTTCTTGCCTGATTCAGATGAAGATTGCAGGGATGGTAGCCCCTTCTGAGGGCATGATGCCTGCCAAGTTTCAAGGAAATAGGTGCAGGGGTTTGTGTGAAACTGAACCTCCAAACTGTTCAAAGCAAAACTAGTATCACTTGGTGGCAGCAGCAGCAGCATGCTGTCATCCCACATGCAGATCCATCCTCCTGTCATACCGCAGGCTGTTTGGCACAGCCCTGCAGCCCTCCCAGGGGACCCAGGCCCCCAGACCTGTGTGTGGGATGACAGGAGCACAGGGTTCTTCCTGGTGCTCGATACAGGCTGTGCCAGGCAGACTCAGGTGCTGGTGATGGCCCCAGCTGGCAGTGGCAGCATGCTGTCATCTGCTTGCTCCGCAGCTGGTGAGTATGGAGCTTTAACAAAAAAGCAAAAAAACGAAACACCTGTTGAAATTTCACGCAGCCCTACTGTGTAGGTGGGGGACAGTCAGAGAAGGATTTTGGCCGTAAGGTGTGACTGCTCCAAACTCAAATGAGCACTGACACTAAGCAACCTTTGAGCATCTCAAAGTGCAGTGTATAACAAGGCCCATAGTGCTCACTTATCATGGGTCACCCCTGTACGTGACCACCTGGAATAGTTGTGACTGTTTCTGAAAAAATAACATTCTGATTAATATCCCAACCTGAACTGGGTTCAAATACAGCTTTGGAAATACTGGAGTTTGTCTTCCTTCTTTCTGTCTCCTCGCCAGACCTAGATTGAGAAATCCTGAAAAACAGGGAGCCCAGGTTCACAAAAATGACTAGCCCATTTCAGAGTTGCAGATCATCCAGATATAGCTGAGAAAAGCCTCCGAACCAAGTGCTTCATCCTATACAAGGCAAGCACCTTTCGTGGAACGTGCACAACTCCCATAGAAGCCATTGGTCTTTGAGGACATTCAGGACCCTTCCTGAAGTGTGCCCACAAGTGAAATCAATACTTATAGCAGTTCTATGAGGAAAACCTGGTACAGCAAAGCAAAATAAAAATGGCTGGAGCAAGCAGAATTTGACCTGATACTGATACTTAGTGAACATTTTAAATATTTTAGCTCTTGGATACTTTGATGATGGGCACATCATGCTGAGGAAGACAGATGTGAACATATAAGGTGTTGAGCTGGCTGGATTCTATGGACTTCTTTCTTCCTGAATGGTCTGTATCAGGCTCTGTTTAGACTGGTATTGTAGCTGCTTTTTAACCAAGTGAGACCTCAACAGTGTGATTCATTGCCCCCTGTGTAGGTACAGCAACAGAGTATTGTGTCTGCATAACTGCTCTGAGCTGCAGAAGCTTGTTTCCTTCCTAGACACTTTACAGCACTCATCCATCAAAGTTCGTGAAGCAAAATAAAGGGATGGAGTTTATAAGCCATTTAATTTCCAAAGCATCCAGCAGTGCGTTAATGAGCCTGTTAGAATGGGTATTTTCCGAATGGAAACAAAATGTAGTCTAATATTATTAATCACCAAGCCAAACAAATCAAATGCCTCATACCAACAGTTTGGGACTAGATAAATAAGGAAGAAGGCCTATATGAGGGCTTGCCTTTTCTGTGCTTAGGGTGAGGCATGCTTGTCTTGGGGTGGCCACTCAAGAAGGCATTTACCTTGGCTTGGGGAAGAAGATTGTGAGGATATTAGACCTGACCAGAGGCTTGAGCTGCCCATTTTGCTAAGGGTTGAGGCTTGGATAGAGACTTGGTTTGAAGGAAGTGTCTTGGGCG
>NW_017728964.1:9646729-9663831 GCF_001723915.1 Gavialis gangeticus
AGGATATTAGACTTGACCAGAGGCTTGAGCTGCCCATTTTGCTAAGGGATGAGGCTTGGATAGAGACTTGGTTTGAAGGAAGTGTCTTGGGCGGATGTTTAATTGGGATGCAGGATAGTTTGGGCTGGATTTTCAATATAACATATTTTATTTGGTAAAGGAGACGGGGCAGTGAAGCAGCCACTACATTCTTTTGGTCATGCTAGCCACTTCTCATCCTCCGGGCTCCATGGGCTCAGAACACACTTGATTTTTCTGTGCCTCTAAGATGATATCATCACATGTCTGACAAAGAGGCTATACACTGTTGTAAGGAGAAATCTTGTGAGTGAGGGAGGCATCATGAGTGGCTATAGCCAGGACTGCTTTTCCTTCAAAAATAAGTGCTCACTGATTATCAATGATCCTGGTGGATTATTCTTGCCAGGAGGAAGGATAAGGATTGGTTTAGCATGGGGTATAAATAGAAAGAAAGGATAAAGACGTAAATTTTCTTTAACATGCAGGAAACTTCAGTGTTATGAAGGATTGTCTAAAGTCAAGAAGTCCCCAGATATAAGCGAATGGTTTTATATCTTAGCTTTCTTCCTCTTCTTCCCCCACCCCTGCTTTTTCCCCCCACTGGATGACAGTTTAACTTACAGGCTGAAAAGCCTCCACTTACATTTGATAACATCTTGCCAGATAACTATCATGTCGCACAATGTCCTTTATTGACAGCTTCTTGTCTTGGCAGACACAGAGGAAGGTTATATTTTAGGTGTAAGGCTGGCTTTTCCAGTTTTCCTTACCAACACTTATGCACAACAAGGCAAAGCAAAAGGAGCCAGCTTTTATATTAGATCCTCTCCATGGAACTGTGTTTATTTTATTAGAGAAAGGAACCATGGATTTTGAGGTCCAAATGATATTTAACTATTACTTTTTCCACCTTGCCCGGGAATCATATGAAAGTACTTGGTCATCATTTGAATATTGATTTTTGATGCTGAAAGTATCATACTAACAGGTCTGTCGGATCAGAGCCCACCAGAGTCACTTAAAGGAAAGAATGATTTGCAGGGCAAACACAAAGGATAATCCACAGCCTAAACTGAAGATGTAAGTGTTTCCTTATTTGCAGTGTAAAGTTAGAAAAGACTTTGACAAATTGATAGTGAAAGGGGCATCTCATCCATTATATAAAATCATGAACATTCATTCTGTTCCTCTGGGCCTCAAAGTGGTTTTAAATTGGTGCATTGTTTTAATGGCTATTTGCTGATTGAATGACAATCTGTTACAAATGAAAACGGAATTAAGATTCACCACATATGCACAAATTTAAAGGAAAGAACCTTACCAGCTGAAATGGGTCCAACGCCACTGGAGCTATGCTGCAGTATGCTGACAGAAGCTGTCTCCCAGACTTCATTAACTGTGAGGAGTGTATTGCACCAAGGTGACGAGATAAACCCTCACAGCATTTTTATAAAGGAATGTTGTTTCTTTGACGTGAAAACCTTTAAATATGCATTAATTAAACCACACAACAACTTTGAGAGGCAGGTAATATTCCTAGATGAATAAAATAAGGTACACTAAGGTTACGACCTGACTAATTGTCAGGGTTAGGTCTGAGAATAAAAATTGATGGGAGCACTCTGCTCTAGTTAGCAAATCATTGATATAAATGCAGAGTAAATGAAAACTATTTTAAGCAAAAAACTTTGTTCAGATCAGATTGCAGTTTGAAACTACGTATCAGAGACCCATGATCTAAAAAAAGAAATCATTAAATCACTGTAGTTATAAGAAAAGCTGGGAAAGGGAGACTTGTCATTATTTATTAGTTTCCTCCTCCCTCCATTTTTTGTTAGAAAACAGAAACACCTTGTGACTTGTATGACTCCCACTACATGACTACTTGTCTGGCCACCACACCTCACCACTATAGCTCCAGTATCAGATACTTGTTAGAGATATCAGGAAAAATTTAAAGCAGTTTATTTTACAAGTCCAAAGAACACATACAGTCAGAGAGCATTACATACTCACCCAGAACAGGAAAACATTAGTTTGAACTAATTATATTAAGTTATTTGTTTGGCTCAAGGGGAATGCCATCTTCTATCTGTCCACGATATCTCACAGGCCTATTGTGCAGATATCTCAGTATAGTAAACTGACTTATGCTAGCAGAATGCAGTTGTCCAGGTCTGGGATACCATGGAAGTGTTAGTTAAACTAGTAGACTGGGCCAACATCATCCTGCCTAGTTGGAATTTAACAGATCACTGACAACTGTTGCGGGAAACCTGAGCTTGCCAGATACGTGGTATAACCTCACGTAACACCAGCTGATCTCATTGCTCTTGAAAGTTTGCCCATTCTGTTTGCTTCCTGGGCATGCCATTAAGTGGTTGAGAAAATTACAAAAACCGTAGCAGGCTAAGTTTTCTCTGGCTCTTGAAGGTATTACACAAGTCAGACCTAAATGAAAACTAAGACCTCTCTAGGGTTTGGATCCACATACTTGGTTTTACCAGGAGAAGAAAACTTTGGTATCATGAAGGCAGACGTTTGTTTCTGACTGGTGATGGGGGCTGCTGCAGAAAACTGGCAGGACATGATTCTACCATGTTGCCTATTTTTTAAACTAAGTTTCTGTAAAACATTTAAAAATCTGTGGATTTTTTACAGTTGAGTCCACTCCACACATATGTATCTACCTAGGCACCATCTACTTTGGGTAACAGTCTCTATTCACCAAGTGGAAGACCCGTGTTTGACCACTGTGTTTTGCACTGATTGAGCTCATTGTAGATTTACCTTGATCAAGTGTTAAGTCATCAATTTTTATCTTTATGGAGCAATTTCACATAATACTGACTCTTATTTAGCTTGCCTCTATGTGGAAGCATGACATTTTAATATCTTTTTACTGGACCAGCTGCATGATTGGGATAGACATAGGTAAGCTTTCACATATTGCAACACCCTTCCTCAAGCCTCACATTTTAATGGCATGATAGCACTGTTGATAAAAATTAACAAAATCCACACAGGACAAAAAAGAACATGAAACCCAGAGCAGGCTTTCCAGTTTAACGTTCTCCCTAATTCATTTCTTATCCTTCCTGCTATTGAAATTGCGTTTCTGGACTGCTGTGGCCTTTTATAGCTGGCCTGTGATCCCAGAAAACCTTGTAATGGAAAACTAGTGACTCAGTCTGTCCCATTCGGTGCTCAGGTGCCTCAGCTGGGGCATTCGAGTCAGGCAGCACGTGGCTCCAGCAGAATCCAGTCAGACAAGTGAAGTGAAAAACTCCATGTTCTGATTGCTTTTACACTTGTTTGACTGTATATAACTTCTGTGGATAGTGCCATTCTTTCCCCGGTCTCCCTTTGTCCTGGAGATCCCCAGGCTGTTTCTTTTTCATTTTGTATCTCTCCCAGTGCCAGTGATTTTAGTAATAGAAAGGATATGCTTGATTTAAATCCTACAGGGTTTGACCTTCAACCAGGAGATGATCTTCCTGGAGATCTTTCATTTATACTTTGAACGTTTTGCTGGGACTGTGAAAAAAAAATCACATTGCACTACAGAATTACTAATCTCTTTGTCAGCACAGTCTTTGCAAGCTAAGTGCACTAGGCAGGGCTTATTTTTCATGACAGAAAGTTGGCGTCAATCCATATACAAGATGCTCAGCTCTCTCCGTGCCTGGCCTTCAGCCTTTTGTTCCCTGAACCCGCCTCACGTCTCTGATTTCAGTGTTACAGCAGCTCTGTGCATACTACTGTATGGCACTATCGTGCTCTGTGTGTGATGCAGTTTGCATATGCCTGGAGAAAATGGGGTCATAAAAAGTGACCTGACCCTTAAAAAACCAGCCGCCACTAGTGGAGACCTGCTGTCAGTGAAATCCCCGTGAACCTATTCTTGAGGTCCTGAAAGCTGGCAGTGCCAGGGAGACATCAAATTAGATTGTAAAGTTTTGATGAAATTAGATTGTCACTATCTTGCACATTAAAAAGAAAGCAAAATGAAAACCAAGATTATTTCAAGTTGGAATCAACAGGAACAGATTGTGGGGAGCCAGGGGGGAGGGGGGCGGGGAAGGTTAGCTGGGAATATAGGGGGATTTCTGACAATAAAAAATTACCCTTAGGTTTTCACCAGAGTGGAGGCTACTATTAATTGGACCAAGGTCACATGCCCTGCATTACTGATTGTCATATATTCATCCCTTTGAGGTTGTTGTCCTCTTGCTGTTGGAAAGAAGAATATTAATATTTAGCTTTGGAGAATGAAAAAGCGTTTGCACATTCTACCTGAATAAGCCTTGCTCTGCCCCTGGTGCTGCTTCCACTTGACAGGAGAAGGCAGACAGCTGACAGATAATGGGTGACATTTTCAAAGGTACCCAAATCATTTTAATGCCCAAATACAATTAAGTCAGTAGTCATCACACTGAGTCGGAGCTGCCACAGCCACTGCCCTCTGACCTGAGTGGGAGGGTGGGGGCAGGGCAGGCAGGGGGCTGCGGGTCAGTGTGGCCTGGGGGCGGGGGCAGGGTACTAGGGGTCAGGTACCAGCAGGGCCAGGAGTGGTGGTGGTGGGTGGGGGGCAGGGGTGGTCAGGACAGGCCATGGATCTTTTCAAATGGGTCCCAGTTGGAAAAAGGTTGAAAACCACTGCTCCAGATGATGTCAAAGAGGTTCAATTTGTCTTTCTGGCTATTGAGGAGGGAAAACCCAAATCTGTCTTGTGTCCACTGCAATGTGTAAAGCTTCATGAAAATATTTTTCAGGTTTCGATAAACCCCCTCCTTTCAGATTTTTGCATCTGTAACTAGGTGAGAAGTTAGAAACATCCCTCTAAATGAATTGCCCACAGTCACAATAGGAGACAGTGTCAGAGCCACAAATAGACCTGATGAATTCTTGGCTATACCTCATCAAGCCATGGTGCTCTTCTCATTGCCCACAGGTTCCCAATCATTAGGATGTTTTCACTGCTGTTTGCTTAAGGGGTGGTAGTGGGCTAAAGCAGACTGGATGGAAAGGGGGAGGAATAGGGAGGACCAATTCCATGTTTAATGGCATAGACAAGCTGTGTTTGTCCAACACAGGACAGCGATGAACTGGATGAAAGCCTTGATTGTTAGCATGGTAAGTACTGCAGGCACTAGGGGCAGGGTTGGTCCACAATTTTTTGGGGTCCCCTGCAAGATATAGTTTTGGGGCCCTCTGATCCATTGAAAAATCAAAATTGCAGTTAATTGCAGTATATACTCACTGAAATAAAATAGGGCCAGGCTGTGTGCACTTAGGCTGCACTGTGGGGGGCACGGGGTGGGGGCAGCATGTGTTGGGGATGCCTGGGTTCCCTCCCAGGGGCTGGGGCTGGGGCTGGGGCAGGAGCAGAGCTGCGAATGCCTCCCTCACTTGGCCAGGAAGTGGTTCCCTGCCTGCATCGAGCCCTTTAAACACGGCACAGGCGGTGGGGGGCAAGCGGGGCATGGCCCCTTGGCTGTGGGGCTTCCTGCAGCCACAGGTTCCGCAGGATAGGATGGGCCGGCCCTGGCTAGGGGACTTCAATTCCCTCCCACCTATATTTCTGCAGAGAGGCAAGAACAGGTCCAGGCTTCAGCACAAGCAGCAGCAGTGCCACCTCACAGAGGGTGAAGAGGGATAAGGTGGGGGCAAACCCCTGACCTCCCCAGAGCTGAAGCATTGCTTGCACTTCCCTTGCATCTTCTACAGCTTTTAACCACTGCTTAGTCTCCTGCTGAGGGTCATGTCTTAAAGCAACAATCTAACCCTAATTCCATAAAGTCCAAAGACAGGATCAGTGAAATCAGAGGTGGGCTGGACTCAAATAATCAGGTCCCATTGCAAAGTCTGGAGGCATTTGGTTCAGGCTCATTTCCAGATTAAATGGTTCCCATTAGACATCAGGTCAGTGAGCCAAGAATCTAAGTCTGTCCTCTACTGGCTTGGCCAGATAAAGCTATGTCTACATACAGTTGCATCAGGTAACTTTAGAAGTGGTATCTTGCATTGGATCAAAACTGGTCATATGAGATTACCGTGTGGATAGAGCTTATGGGTATAAATTTCATTAATATCTATGTGTTGACATGTGAGCACTCACACACACACAGTTGCACTGGTTGAACTAAATTAGCATAAAACTGTCTCTAATTAAAGCTGTACAAGTTTGGGGATAGATCAAGCCTGAGTGAAGGGTAGTTAAAAGTGAAGACTCCAACTCCACCTTTCCCTTGCCATGTACTTGTATTGATTTTAATCCTTTATTTCACACACCTCAAATCTACCTAGGTAGAGTCTGATGTCAAGCTTGGTGCTATGTATCCTTGCCTGTCACAGAGCCTGTCTGTCTAAATCCACAGCAGCTTATTTATTACTCATTATAATTGGCATTTTGCTACAGTACTTCGTTATCTTTCAAAACGTAACAAATGAAAAAGATGAAGGTGACTCTGGCATCATTATCCTCCAACGGATTAATGGGGCCTTTCAGCAAGCACAAAGCAATTAAAGGCTTTAATTCCAATTAGGAACACAGGTGATGGCTCTGGGTGGGGTGATCTACCTTTCTGGTTTTAGACTATGTGCTGGATTTGACATTAGGCAGAACTCAGCCTGCTTAGACCTCCTTCTTCCATCCACTCTGGTGCAAAGAAATTCTCCAGAACCCTTTGCAGCACCTGCAGGTGCTCTGAAGTCACCTCTGAGCGCTCGGTCACTTTGTTTCCCTAGTCCTGATATTGGGTTAGGAGGCTGGTGTTTGAACCCCACTGATGTTGCAAAGTTGGAAGAGCAGTGGAGGAATTATGAACGGGGTTGGACAAACAGGGCAGAGGGAGAGAGTTCTGCTCAAAGTGAAAGAAGACAAGAGAATAAGGAAATGAGGAAGAATGAGATGGAAAATGCAATCTTGCTTAACCAAGCAAGTAGAGGCAGTGACAACGAAAGGCAGTAGACAAGGCAGTTCCTGGGTGTGTTGCTGACCCTAATTAGTACATAGTGTTGCTGAAAGGACTCAGAACTAGCAGAGCACAAGTATCTTAACACCTGTTCCCAGGCTGTAGCCAAGGCTGAATCAGGTGAGCAAGGGTCATGTGAGAGAAGCCTGGGGTTTCAGCTCCCTATAAGGGGAGACTGATCAGTCCCAAAGGAGACTCAGAGGAAGGAGGATTTAGTATTCTTGTTGCTTCTGGTGTCTTTTGGCATTGGGTAGGTGAATAGCCTGGCAGTAACTGCAGGGAGTAGGAGGATACATCTCAGTTAGAAAAAGCTTGAGGGAAGAGATGATTTGGGGCAGGTGCTATGGAGCCAGGAAATGGATAGGATATTGTGAGAGCTGAAGAGTATGCCTGTGTGATAAAGGTGCTTGTTGAAGGCTCTATGAAGATTAGACCAAGTGTTTTTCTGTATTTGTTTAGATATTAAGCTATATGTTGTTGCTAACAGCCTAATTAAAGTTTAAGGTGTAGTGAGTCCTTGTATAAAGTAAGGCTTAATAAATTTAGCAAAGGCTTGAATTAGTAAGGCCCTGTGGTATAGTTAAAATTAACCTTATCAAAGGAATGCAAGGCTTGTACTGCTATTGGTCAGTCTAAGGACAGTTGAAGTAAAAGGAACCTGAGTGGCTGTATGTTATCAGAACCATTCAGAAGCTAAAAATTATCTGGAAACCATTCAGAAAGAAGATACAGCTCTGTGAAAAGGATTAGTTAGCTGTTGGCCTGGATAGTGGGCCCATGGACCTTGAGGAGCCCAAGAACTGAATTCCAGGGTCCTTCCCGGTACCTCTCGGACAGCACTGATCAGGGATGCCTGACTTCGCTGAACTTTGCGGAAAGAGAAACTTGCTGTACATCAGGCATCAGAGGGGACTGCTGATAAGTTGCTGATGTGAATTGTTCTTGTCTGTCATTGTTTGTCTTGTTACTACACGTAGTTGTGTTTTTGTTAAGTCAATAAACCTTTCTTACCTTTCTACCTCCGACCATACTCTCAATCCCGAACCCTCTGCAGGTGGCTGTGACAGATATTACTGGTAATCAGCCAGACCCTGATTGGAGGGTATTTCTTGAGCCACATTAGTTCATATGCATTTATGGGAAGGTTAAAAGTGGGGGAATCTGAGGTTGCTGCTAGAGGACTAGGATTAGCCAAACTGTGCCGGCTGAATGGGGAAGCTTGGGGAATGCCTTTCGGCTGCCCACATCTGACCTCTTAATGCAGTACAAGGTGGAGTGAAGTGTAGTTGGAGCTAGACATGAGGGATAGCTTGTTCTGGTAAAATAGGAACAAGAAGAGAACGAGCCACTTCCACAGCAGCAAGTGATGCATCTTTCAAACCCAGCTGTCCTTCAGTGAGTTAGTTACCTGCAGTCAGTGCCTCTCCTGCCACACTTAAAAAGTCCATGATAAACAACTCTAAAGAAACGCCTTCTGCTGCAGAAATATGCTTATTGCCAAAAATAGAAAAGCAAGAATATGTTTATGTGAGAAATGAGGTTTCCTAGTAGGTAGGTCACTAACTTGGGACTCAAAGACCTAGGTTTGATTCCTGGCTTGGTCATTGGCCTACCACGGCAATTACTTGGGCAAGTAATTATAGGAAAACTGAAGCGCAGGACTCTGCAATGGTTATAATGATACCGACCTCTTCTTTTTTTGTTTCTGGGATTTACTGAAGAAAACGGCTAGATACGATTAGTGTAATTTCCCTTAGGCACTGGCCTGCCAGGGTGATAGAAGCCACATAAATACTTGGGAGACATTCAAAAATTCCCTCATGGTTGCTTGCTGTGCATATTGGAGGGGGCTGGGTACACTGCACAATTGATGGAGATGGCAGAAGCCCTGTTTTGATGCAAGGGACAAAATGTATGATATGAAAAACAGCAAGAAATAAAATTCCCTGGCTAGAATCTGAGTCTGCAAATAGGATTAAAGTGACTGAGCAGGAATGAGGAAAGCTGAGGGCTAGGTTCTGCTCCCCTTATTCACGGCGACTCCTATTGATTGTAAGCAAGCAGGGCATAGCTCTAGGACAGCAATGAGAGGGTTTTTTTGCTACCATGTATTTGCCACCAAGAAAACACTGCAGTCTGTGCCAGCCACAACACCTTTAGGACAGAGCTCCAGTTATTTAGATAAAAACTTCCCTGTGCAGCTTTCTGGTGGCCTTTGCTTAGCTAGTGGTGATGGTCTGGTGCTGTGAACAGTAATGGAAACAGCTCAGATTCATGAAGGGCACAAAATGTCCTAGCAGACTATTCCATCAAAGGGCATGTGGAGGGGAAGAGAAGCACAAATGAGGCTTGTGGGGGAGGTAAAAGAACAGTGTGTCATCTGGGCAGGACAAGCGCCAGGCACTTCAACAGTCCCGGCTGGCTACACATTCAGAGGGGAATGGCTTCTGGCAAAATAAGACCCAGCTCCAAAGAAAATGAATGTGTGCCAGTGCACCTACCGCAAAGGCTGAGGCTGGGATCTGATTGACAGCCTCCTGCAGGGAGGACAAACACGGGACAAAATATGCTGCCCAGGCCAAAGCCATCTTGATTTTATTTGGGACGGACAGAGCAGGGAAGCTTATTAACATGTTATTCTGGAGCAGGACTATAGTGACGAGGAGAGGAAAGGCATGCAGATGGCATGGCTTTTTTAGCCTGAAAAAAGCTTGAAAAATCTGTTTTTATGTTTTCTAGACTAAACCTAGTTATGGAATACAACAAATTCAGGCAACTGCTGCTGCATAGCCATCTACATATCTCAGCGGTACTTGTAACCACAGTGCCAGAGCACCTCACTCCAAAGATCTTATAATCACACATCCATAGGGGACAGAGTGAGTTTAAATGACATGGTTAAAGTCACCCATTTTGTCTACGGCAAAGGGTAAAAATGAACAGAGGACTCCTGTATCCTTGTCTGATAGTTTTAACACAAGGACATCCTCTCCTTTTTAGCATTTTAATGAAATAATCAGAGTAATTTTCTGGCCTATAATTTCCACGTTGACCTTTCTATATAAGCTGAAAGCAAGTTTCCCATTTTCCCCCACACTGAGGGTGTTCCAGTGAAGTTAGTATCAACACAACTTCTAGCAAACTCAGTAGCTGTCTTTTGACCCACATGGTAGATCTGCTACTTATGGGGCTTGAGGTTTATTTGAGGAGCTGTCTCCAGCGATATTAATTGCTAGAGGGGGCCAACCCTGATTGCCATTTTTATTGCTTTTGATCAGAAGTGGACAGACAATTGTTGCTATTATTGTAGGTTTATTTTAGACAGTCAATGGTCTTTGGCATCCGTAGCTTTGACTGATAGTGATCTGTCTGTTCCACATATGGGGATGATTTAGCTACTCTTCTGGATTATTGTCTGATCTGAGGCAGACTCTGCAATAATACTTTGCTGTAGTATTTTTGAAGGGCAGAAGTTAACATGAATGAAAGGCCCTCTGGGGCAGGAGGGAAAGAGGATTCAATGCCTCAGCTTTCATGGCATTAACAATTCAGTGGCTCTGCAAATGTCTGCATTCAGGTATCTGCACTCTGACATGTCTCCTCCTGAAGGAAATTATTCAGAGCAGTGAAGCCAGATATAGTGGTAGAGTAGATACAATGTGGTGTAACCTGAGTCACAAGTTAGAGACAAACCTTTGACCTGAAAAACCCTTGCAAGGCCACTGAAATAGTAGAAGCCATGTGACAGAAAGGCAAAGGTGGGTGGGAGCCTTAAATGGATTAAAACTAAGTGCTTAGGAAATGTCCAATGTCAGGCAATGCTTTCATGATGTTATTTAGTTTAGTTCAGTCAATAGAGCTCCACAGTTATGAGGAACATTCAGTATTCTCTTCAGCAGTTCTTTCTGTAATGTTTTTTAAAAATAATTGGAAAGAGGCCTCAGAAATTGCACCGTGCCTCCTGAAGTCTCTATTTCTCCTAAAACCAGTCTGCCCCTCCTTTTATATGAAAGGAGGGAGAATTGCTTACAAAACATCTTTCCTTCCCTGCAAGTGTTCTCTGATTCATGTTTCATCAGACCTTGAACAATCAGGCACCAGGTTTGATCCAAACCCAACCGAAATCAATTGAAAGACCTCCTCCCACTCCTTGCTTATCATTGACTTCATCGTGTTTGGGATTGCAGGGGGGAACTTTTCTTTCCCATTTACTACAGATGTTTTGCCACTGAGACAATGAATCTCTCCTCTCTTCTGCATCTCTCCATACCCATATGTTTGTGTTAAATCATCCATCTGCAATCAACAGCCCTGTGTCCTTGGTCAGGAATGTGTATGAACTGAACTCAACCTTTTGTAAGACGGTGTATGTTTTCATGGTTTTCTGCTCTGCAGTTGCTGCACCTGACTTAGAGAAGGAGATATGTCTGTTTAATCTCTGTCAACACTTAGTGCCAGTTTATACCATTGTAATGACTGAATGCCCAGAGAATGCCATCTCACTGCTCATAGGCCATGAGACCCTAATAACTCCTACTCATACTAATTTGGGCTGAATAAAAGCGATCAGTCTCCAAAGTAAGACTCCATTGTTGATGACCAGTTCTCTATTTTTCTCAAATACCCTGTGTAGTGCAGGAGACAGACTTTTTGCTACTGAACTTATTAATCTTTTGATGTTTTCAGGCAAACCTCTTATGTGACTTGATATTTATTTAATTTTCTGGTAGTACCAGTGTTCTACAGGATTTATTTTTGTAACCAAAGATCTGAGAGGGTGCTTGGCATCTGCTCCAATGCAATGACCTCTTCCCTCACATTATCTGTATGTTGGCTGGGAATTTTCATTCCAGTAGCTATTTTGAGAGGAAATACTGTGGCAGCCAGAGATTGGAACTGCTTGTAGCCCTGCTCACGGTACACATCCTGGAGTTAACTGGCTGCTGGTTTCCTGATATAAAAAGCTTTTCAGGTTCCTCTTATACCTCTGGTTTGGCTGGTGGCCAATTCTGTACTCAGATAATTTGTGAGAAGATCTAGTTTGAATCGTGGTGAACCAATTCTGGATTGTCTGGAGTCTTGATTGAGACACTAAAAGGGATGCCATCAATTCCAATACCCCCAAGTTGCACTAGGCTGCTTTTCCTTTGTTTATCTTGAATACTGCAAGCCTCAAATCCCAAAATTTCTTTGTGCACAAGTCTGCCATTCCCAATTTAATTCTGGTGTCATGAGCCTTCTGATGTTCTGATGCCTTCTGAAAGGCATCCAGTACCGCCTGCATTTACATCAAACAAAGCATAAATGACAAGAGCAGCTAACTGGCATGTACACCGATAGGGTCAAGAAAGGAATTCCCAGCCCTTTTGCACAAGGCTGTGTGTCTTGTTGTCATGCTGTGAATCGGCACCAGATTCAGTCTACCATGTATCTGTTCCTCTACCAGCACTCTAATATCCCAGGCTCAAGATGACGTGTTTCTCACCTCAAATTTGTGAAGTGCAGCGACCGAAGTAATTGGTGAAAGCGAGATGGTCATTTTAGTCCTGTCCCCAAGCAAATATATTTGTACAAATAGCACAAGACCAGAGCACAGCGTTTATCTGTCCTCATTAAAGGAGACTTACAAGTATATCAACAGTGGCTGCCTGTGGGAATCTTGCATTTTTGTTGGGTCTAGACAATGCTGTTGAGTCCCTCAAAGTAATTTTCATAAGCAGCCAGACAAGAGAAGGAAAAGGAAAGGAATAGAAAAGAAGAACGATTAGTTGTTGTCATTTTGTGCTGCAGAATTAGAGTAACTGTGATCCATTCCCATGAAACCTGAAATTCATTTACATGAAAACTGCAATATGTAGCCTGCAGATACCTTTCTCAGCAGGTCAGTCAAAACTGAAATTTATAACCTGAATTAATTTGTGACAAACATAACATTAATAGCAACTGTTTGTTGCACCTTCTGAACAGAGGACTTTGTAAAATAGGTAGCAGGAGTTACTACTATGATTGTAGTGGTCATTTGACTGTAATGGTATTTTTTGATGGTGAACTTGAGTGAGCTATGCAGGTTGGCTGCTCTAAATGACTTCTTTGTGATCTCTCTTTGTCCATAACTTCAACAGCAAGCTTAAGTTTCAGAAGTGACATCCTGGTCCCCTCGTGTACACACAAAGGTTCCCACACTCAAAATCTCTGTGTAAATGAAGTGAGTTGTTTGTTCCACAGGGTAGAAATGGAGAAGCCAGGATTTTCTCTGGTCTGTTCAAATGTGTGGTGATGGGAAGGGAAGCAATGAATAGTTATTTTATTTGCCCTTCAATGATGCTGCCTTTTGGTTGCTGGGATATTATCACAGTTGTGCCACTAGAATGCCTATGTCTCATAGAAGACTTTGATCCTCTTTTTCTTCAGCAGCAGTGGAAAGGTGGAATTGCTTTTGAACTCCAGCATACATGTTTCAGAAAATGAGATTTGTATACTATACTTTACCCACTACTCAGTCACCCTACGACAGCAGCCCACATGCCGAGTATGTGTGGGTGTGCACATATATAAACTTTATGCAAATATTAAATACCTCCTCCTCACTGAGTTGCAGAGAGGTGTCAAAGCAGCACACTCCAAGCATTAGATCTGGTAAGAAAATGGCTAGTTTTATGCATGGCCACTTATTGGAGTAGCTAGTCAGTATTTCACTGAAAAATGTTTTTAACCCACATTTTTGACTTGGCTGTAGAGTTAATAAGAAAATACAGCTTATTGAAATGTGTGTCCAGACATTTCCCTCATAAACCAGCTCCGCTGAGCAAAGTCTCTGAAGCCCATTGACTTGTTTCCTTCAGCACACTGAGGGACTGGTGTCCCCAAGACCATCTCATTCAGCAAGGCTTCAAAGCAAAAAATGTGATGTACTGACATTTCACTATCCTTGTACATGCAGTAGAGAAATACTCCCTTGATCTAGTCTCTTCACTGGATATAAAGAGTTAGGTCTATTTATCTTTTTGGGGGTAGTAAGGAAGGCAGATGTCTATCTGTAACCAGGGGAAAGCTGTGCAGAAACCACAGCCTAAAGTGACTGCAGAGAAAGGTGAGTGCAGTGACAGGTATCTAAACCTCACTTTTGTGAAGGTCACAAAAGAAAAAAATTGCTTCAGATTATGGAGGGGGCACATCAGGAACATGGAGTTGGCTCTCCCTGTCTGTACTGCCTATGCTAGGAGCAGGGAGCAAGGACACAAAGTACAGAAACAATGCTGTGACTTCAAGCTCTAGGTTAGTGGAGAGGCTCATTGGGGTGTATAACCCACTTCGTACTTTTCTTTGACATTTCCAGATCTTCAGGTATAGCCCATGAAAATTTCTTATCCATTTTGCCTTTCACGCACACAGAAAGTTTCCTTTGGTGCTTTTCCCTAACAATCAAAACTATTTCTTGTTTAACCAAGCTGTCCTCTCCCAGTTCCTGTCTGCTCCCTCTCAACTTGTGTCTTGTAGCCAAGCCATAAATCTGGATTTGTAGCCTCCTGATTGTTCCCAGAGCAGCAGACAGCAAGAGTGCAGGACCAGGGTCCTGGCTTCCCTGAGGGCTTAGAGGAGAACTTGGCTTGTGAAGGGAAACAGATAAAATAACAGGAGTCTGAAAATGATCACCCAAGTAAAACTGGTTTGCAAATTTTTTCTACTTCTAAGTTGTCCCCTCATGTGCGAGCCCTCTAAACTCAGCATTTTCCCATTCAGAAAAGGGGTGTGCCCTTGGGACCCAACTAATCACAGATATTTTATTATTTGTATATTTTTAATATTTTAACTAGACTTTGTTTTCCTTTCAGTGACTCATTTATGTGGCCAAAATATACAGAGAGGCTGAATGAGGTTAGATCTTGAGTTACTGTCACTGTCAGGGACCGGAAATCTCTTATGACCAGGTCAAACATTATTTTGGCCCTCAAACAGCTGCTAGAGGCATTGTAAAGCTAATGGAAAACAAACATAAACAGTATGAATGCTGGTTGGCCCGCCAGCTACTCATCCCCCAGCTGCCGGGGGGGGTCTGGATCTAACAAATAAAAAAGAATCGGGTCCCTCGCTGTAACGTGATGGAAAATTTGAAATGGTTTAGTCTTAAGGGTTTTATTTTATGCCCCACCATTTCAATTTAGGGGGCATAGACTAAAACCTTGGGGGCTAAACCCCCATCACATATACAGGCACCCTAAAATGCTCTGTTATTCCCCCCAAATTTTGTGTGTGGGACCTTACTGTTCTTTGCAATTCTAGATAGATTTGTTTTGGATATGCATTGCCTAGGACAGTGGCTCTTAATCCGTTTTAAACTTGAGGCACCCTCCATGATTTTTCTGAATTGAGTGACACCCCCTTTCAGAAACTAACTTCATTCATTTTCTTACTTCAGAAAAACAACGGAGCAATTCTTCTGTGGCAGAAACTCAGAAAGACTACAACAGGTAACTTTTTTTGGGACTACGGATTTCTATTTGAAATCTCTGGCTTTACCTTAAGAATCATGTGTAGGTGGCACCTAATGGTGCTAATATTGTATGCCCCCCCACAACGCCTTTAAAAAGATCTCATATCACCACGGTTGAGAATCACAGCGTTAGGACCAAATAGGAGTTCCAGCAGCAGGGCTGTATAGAGAGCTTCATGGCTCCAGTCACTGCCTTTCCCCCTGTAAGTTAGCACTGGCAGCAGCCATAGTATGGACCACAGCCCTGATTTTAGTGCTTGGGAATGCAATGAAAGACAGTTGTTGGCAGCCTCTGCGTAGGTACTCAGACACAGAGATTCCCTAGTCCCACTCCCTTTTATATCAAGGGGCCCTGCTCTCTGTGCATTTTGTGAATCTGTGGCTTGTCAAAATCTTTAGATACATTATATTTAATGCCATATAGTGTAATAGTATTGCACCAGTTTTACCATTGTTGTAAGTAAGTGAAAGTCCTTTGGCCCCATTTCTCCTTAAACAAGCAGTAAGAAAGTTATTTCCCTCTCAAAACATGGTGGGCTGCTGTGGTGGTCATATGGCTAGAACCACTGCACCCAGCCAGGCTTTCCAGCTGAGGAGGTCACGTGGAATGCATTCAGGAAATGCCTGGAATAAAAAGAAAACCTATCATTCTCCCTGTGTTTCTTTTATATTCTGGAGCTGCAGCAGGGATGGAACCAGACCAAATCATTATCTGTTTCAGTAGCAGCAAGGAGCTGTAAATCTCTGGATGAATGAAGAAGAGCAATCAACAGGATGATGAAATGTCATTCAGTCAACAGTTAAAGAGCTGCAGATCAAAGCCATTACCTGAGGGTTATTTATTAGCTATTAAAATTTGAAATTGGTTAACCGATGATGCATTAAGGCTCTTCATTCATCCTAGTTCCAATTGCTTTTCATTCACAGGTTGGGAATGTTTGGTAGAATCAGCTTTGGTCTAGGGGCAAGTGTCATCAGCAGCACAGACTTTAGACAAAGAGCATTGCAGAAGGCAGGCAAGGCACTCTGGTAGGCCAGGTCTACACCAAAGAATAGCATCAATCCAGCTCTCATTGTAACTGTATGGATATGTGCCCTTAGGTCAGGGGTGGGCAAAACACGGCCCGCGGGGCCCCTAAAATTTTAGAAAATTAATATTTATCTGTCTTTGGTTTCTGTCAAAAATGACAGAAACCAGGGGCACTGGGCCCAGGGGAAGCCTGGTGGGCTTCCACAACAGCAGGGCCTGCTCGCCCCCCCAGCCAGAAGCTCCAGCAAGGCTTTCTTGCCTGGGACCATGTAGCTGCCCCAACTCCAGAAACTCAGGTTGTGGGGGGGAGGGAGGGCAGGGAAGGACCCTGGGGAAAAGCAGCTCCTCACCCGCCCCGTGGCTGGTGCTCCCTGCTGCAGCTGCGGTGTGGGGCGCTGGCCATGGGGCAGGCAAGCGGCCGCTTTTCCTGTGCTCAGCACCAGCTTGTAACCTGTCCCCGCTGTCAGCCTGGGCCCTGCGCTGGCTCCAGGCTCACTCGCCAGGGCTGTGTATGGCAGCAGCAGCTGTGGCCCCCCACACTGGCCACGCTGGGCAGTGTTTGCTGCTGCTGCCCGCCCAGAAC
>NW_017728964.1:9668831-9675616 GCF_001723915.1 Gavialis gangeticus
CACTGGCCGTGCTGGGCAGTGTTTGCTGCTGCTGCCCGCCCAGAACAAGCGTGCTGGGCAGCCCAGAGGTGGCGGTGGCAAACACTGCCCAGCGTGGCAAGTGGGGAGGCCACGGCTGCTGCCGCTGTGGTGCAGCCCCAATGGGCAAGCCTGGACCTGGTGCAGGGCCCAGGCTGGCAGCAGGGGCGGGTTACAAGCTAGTGCTGAATGCGGGAAAACCAGCCCCTCGCCTGCCCTGTGGGTGGCGCCCCACGCTGCAGCCGCTCACAGTCTGCATGGGGCTGCTTGTGCCTGCTCAGGACAGCCCCACGTGGGCTGCAAGCAGCTGCAGCAGGGAGCGCCAGCCACAGGGTGGGGGAGGGGCTGCTTTTCCCTGCACTCAGCACCAGCTCGTTCTCTGCCGTGGAGCAGGGGGTTGGGGCTGCATGTTGTCTCCAGCCTGTACCACAGGGCTGGGGGGACTGGAAGTGAGTGGGTGCACAGTGCCCACACTGGTGTCCTGGGGCCAGCACCAGCACGGCCCACAGGAGAGCGGCAGGAGTACAGGGGTCCCAACTTCACCTAGTGCTGTGGCAAATACTTAAATTGATTCTAATCTTCAGTGTAACCGAGGATCTGTCCTATCACTTGGCCATGTGTTTGTAGTCCCACTGTAACATCATAGTCTTCTGCTCTCATTATGAGTCCTTTCATTCTAGGATCTCCAAATGTTTTACAACATGTACCTTGATTAGCAGGCCTGTGCAAAGTGGCTAGTATTCGCTTCAGATTTGGATTTGGGTGATTCGGGGGACAGTGATTCAATTCGGTGATTCGAATCACTGTCCTGTTTCAATTTGGCTGAATCTGATTTAGAGATTTGGCTGCTGCCGAATCGCCGAATCAGCCAGGCCCATCCCCCACCCCTCTCCCGGCCCGGCAATGGCTGCCCCAGCTCCTGGCACTTGTTTAAAAAAAAAGGCCCCGACTCAGTGAGTGCTGCTGGGTGGGGGGGCAATCCCTCTTCATGAGCCCCCCAACCTCCTCCTTGCTCCCCCAGCCCGCCATGGGTGCCCCGCCTGGGCCAGCTCCGACGCTTTTAGGAAAAAAACCCAAAATGCAACCCCCTTCAGGGTGGCAGTTGGGCGGGCTCGCATGGGTCCTCCCATGGCCCCCCCCCACTCTCCCAATCCGTTCTCCCCTGCCCCTAGTACTTACCAGCTGGGAGTCAGCTGCAGTTCCCGCTGCGGCCACCAGGGGCTGCCTGAATCATTAAAGCTTGCCAAATCTTTTCCGAAGATGCAGAAAGCTTTGAATCGATTCAGACCTTTAAATTGGTCCCCTGATTAGATTCAGATTTGGAGATTCAGCCACCAAATCAGGCCAGATCTTCTCCGAATTGAGTCACCACCCAAAGTGTCACACAGCCAAAGCATCACACAGCCCCATTGATTAGGCCTCCTAACTAAGACATGGCTCATCTGTGACTGATACTATATTTGATGCATTTTGCTTTTCTCAGTGAGTTGCTCCTGAGCAATTTATGATATGGTTGGTTTTGTTTCATAGTTTCAAAATTACCAAATAATATTTGGTCTGGAGGTTGCAACAAACAGCACAAGAACAAAAGCTGGAAAAGTGAATGTTATGCTGTGCTGGGTCAACTTTGTGGTATAAGCCAACAAGACATAACCCGCATATTATGCAGTTTGAAAGAGGAGGCTTGCAGAGCCCTCATAGCAAAAAGTGTTTTCTGTTGCACAGGCTTTAAACCCTTTCTGGATGGTATGTGAACAGGAGAATGAGCTGTGATAGGAAAGAATTTTTCAAAGCCTGTTTTGCTGCTTATAACAGAAGCATCTCCTGAGATTGCATGTGGTTTTTGGCAAGTAACATCCAAGTCGGATGGTTTGGGCCATTTGTTACTTTGAGATTCTTGGCTTTATCTAAGACACCATTAACAAAATCATCTTTGTGGCCGAAAAGTAACGATCATGTTATTCCATTGCCCAATAGAATAGATCAGTCAAAGGAGGAAACCAGCTGGTCAAATGTGCTGCAATTTATTTACAGCAGAGTCTCCAGAACCCAGAGAGCCTGACTTTAGAAAAGAGGCTTTTCAAGGTATGGAGGATTTGAACAGGGCTAATTTAGAACTAGGAGGCATGAACTGCAGTTGGGTCTAGCTCTCGGTGAAAGGCATATAGGTGTAAGCCCGTTGTGCCCCCGAGAGCCAAAGATCCCTGGCAGACCCTCTGGTGGACCTTGACCCCCAGCGGAGAGCCGGGAGGGTGGGCAGCAGTTAGTGGCAAGGTGGAAGCAGTTAGTGGCAAGGTGGCAGCTGAGCAGACCCGAGGAGGGCAATGCTCCCCCAGTTCCTACTTAGACCAGCCCCTCAGGGAGCCGCTTGAACAGAGCTTGCAAACAGGTGTGCTCTGGGCCCGGTGTGTGAGTTAGCATGGGATTTTGCACGGAAGGTCACATGGTAAGGGCACGAAGCTCTAGGCAGTGAGTCTGAAAACTCAGGTACTCTGTAATAGCCTAGTCTACACTGTACAATGGTGGGACATGCTGTACCCTGAAGATTCCTGCCTCTCCCCCTGCTGGAGCCCCATCCCTTTGCACCACTGAGGCCTCCACCCAGACTGAGCCCGTGTTTCCATCCTCCACCCAGACAGAGCCTGTGGCTGCAGGCTGGGGGGCTGCCTGGCACAGCTGCCAGCCACTGGGAATGGGGGCATGGGCACCCCTGTTTGTGGGGTATGCTCCGTAGTGAGGTCTCTGGAGTGCCAAGTGAGGGAGCTCCAGGCAGAAGTGAGCAGGCTTCGCACCTTCAGGGCTCGTGAGCAGGAGATCAATGATTACTACCAGGTCCTTCACCAGAACAACATAGAGGGAAGAGAAGAGCACAGAAGCCCATCAGCGGGAAGAAGGACAACAATGAGCCAGACCTGGAGTCCCATCTTGGAGCTGCCTGGAAGATGGTTGTCTCTGGCCCCAAGGCACACAGAGCCAAGGTTACTCCTCCCCTGGAACTGAGAAATAGGTATGCACTTCTTACAGTGCCTGCAGAGTCGTCAGCAGAAGCACCGACTCTGGAGGAAAGAAGGCAGCCAGCCCCCGCCAAAGAAGAGATACAAGATAGTCTTGATGTGTGACTCCCTCCTGAGGGGGACTGAGGGAGCAATCTGCTGCTCCAACCCCCTAACCCATGAGGTCTGCTGCCTCCCAGGGATGTGGCTGAAAAGTTCCCAAAACTTGTTTGGCCCTCCGACCACTACCCCATGCTCCTCATCCATGTGGACATGAGTGACATGGCCAGGAACAATGCTGGCTGGGTCATAAGGGACTACAGGGCTCTGGGGTCTGGGCTCAAGGGGCTGGGGGCATAGGTAGCTTTCTTCTTGGTCCCTCCAGTTGCAGGTCATGGGTACAGGAGGGACAGATGCATAAAAGAAGTAAACAGAAGACTCCGGCAATGGTGCTACTGTGAGGCCTTCAGCTTCTCTGACCATGGCATGCACCTCAGAGACTGCGGTCTCTTGGGAAGAGGTGGCATCCACCTCATACCAAAGGAGAAAAAGCTTTCCTCAGAATGGTCGACCTCCCAGATAGGGCTTTAAACTGAGATCACCAGGGGATGGGCCATTAATTACTAGCACAAGCTGGAGAAATGGCAACCTCAAAACCAGCATCCCAGTGTACAATAGGAAGCATTCTCCCACACTGGCCAACGGACAGGTTATTCCACAGCTCATCAGAAAGCCTAGGGCCTTCAATGGCAGGCTTAGCTGTCTGTACACTAATGCCAGAAGCACAGGAAACAAGCAGGAGGAACTGGCCCTCCTACTAACCAATAAGCTATATGATCTCATAGGGATCACGGAGACCTGGTGGGACTCCACCTATGACTGGACCATAGGCATAGAGGGATACACCCTGTACAGGAGGGATTGTGTTGGGAAGAAGGGCAGAGGAGTTGCTCTGTATGTGAAGGAACATTACATATCCCTAGAAGTGAAGATTGGAAATGAAGAACGGGAACTTGAGACCCTCTGGGTCAAGATATGGGGTAAGCATAGAGAAGGGGATTTGACTGTAGGAGTGTATTACAGACCTCCAAACCGAGAGGAACAGCTTGACCAGGAACTCTCGGGAGAACTGGTAGAGGCTGCATGGTTTTGGAGCATGGTTGTCATGGGTGATTTCACCTACCTAGACATCTCATGGGATGAGCACTTAGTCAGATCTGATTACTCACAAAGCTTCCTCACTTGTGTTGAGGAGCTCTACCTAACTCAAGGAAACTATGGGCTGATCAGGGGCAAGGCACTCCTAGATTTGGTTCTGGCCAAAGGGGACGATCTAGTGAGCAACCTGAGGATTGAAGGGAAACTGGGCAACAGTGACCATGAGATGATCATCTGCTCCATCCACCATAAGTCAGAGAAATCAGCCAGTATGATAGAAATCCTTGATTTTAGGAAGGCTGACTTCCACAAAATTAGGAGATTGGTTGGCGAGGCTCTGTGGGACCGTGGTCTGATGAGGAAGGGAGTACAAGGTAAGTGGTTGTTCCTCAAGGAAGTGATCCTAAAAGCTCAAAGGAAGTCTGTTCCCTTCATAAGAAAGGCAGCAAAAAAGCTGGGAGATCCCATTGGCTCAACAGGGAAGTCATGGACTTCCTGAAATTAAACTGAGAAGCCTACTAAAGATGGAAGTCAGGAACTACTAAAGAGGAGTACTTAGCAAGAGCCTGCACCTGTAGGGAGCAGATCAGGACAACAAAAGCACAATCCAAATACAAATTTGCAACTGGAATCAAGGACCACAAAAAGCCCTTCTTGAGATATAAAGCAAGTAGGAGAAAAAATAAAGGAAGGATAGGGCCCCTGATGAATGAAATGGGACAACTGATAGCTGACCCTCAGGATAAAACTGAACTCCTGAATGAATACTTCACATCGGTATTCCATCAGTCCATGGGTATGAGCTTACTTGACAGGATACAGGATGCTCATGGTGGGGGTGACCACCCTCCCACAGTTGGTGTAGATCTTGTGAAGGAACACCTACAAAGGCTTAATGTCTACAAGTCAGCAGGACTGGATGAACTACACCTGAGAATGCTAAAAGAACTGTCCGATGTTATCATGCAACCTATGGCAAAGTTATTTGAAGACTTGTGTTGCTTGGGAGAGGTCCGAGAAGACTGGAAGAAGGCCAATGTGGTGTCTATCTTTAAGAAATGGAGAAAGGAGGACCTGGGAAATTACAGGCCAATTAGTTTGATCTCAGTCTCTGGTAAAATCATGGAGAAAATGATCAAAGAATACATTCAAGACAGGCTAACAGAAGGCAGTATTCTGAAGGATAGCCAGCATGGCTTCAATTACAGGCAGGTCATACCAGACCAACCTCATTTCCTTCTATGTCCAGGTAACTTGCCACCTGGATAGGGGAAATAATGTTGATGTCATATGCTTGGACTTCAGAAAGGCCTTTGACCTGGTGTCCCTTTGATGTTCTCATGATAAAACTGGGAAAATGTGGCCTTGACTACTTTACGGTCCAGTGGCTAGGTAATTGGCTCCAAGGTAGTGCCTGGAGATTACTGATTGACAGAACTGAGTCATCATGGTGGAAGGTGGCTAGTGGCATCCCTCAGGGTTCAGTACTCGGATCGGTACTTTTCAACATGTTCATCAATGATTTGGATTCGGGTATTTAAAGCAAACTACCAAAATTTACTGATGACACCAAAATATGGGGTAGCGTGGTCGTGCTTGAAGAAAGACTGGCATTACCGGCTGACCTGGACAAGTTCACAAGGTGAACAGACCTCAACCTGATGTTGTTTAATACAGAGAAAGGTAAAGTGCTCCATCTGGGGAGAAATAACATAACAAGAAGCAATGGGCACAAGTTGATGGAGAGGAGGTATAGATTGGACATCCGCAAGAACTACTTCACAGTTAGGGCGGCTAGGAGCTGGAACCAACTTCCAAGGGAAGTGGTGCTGGCCCCTACCCTGGGGGTCTTTAAGAAGAGGCTGGATGCCTACCTGGCTGGACTCATTTGAGTCCCGTTTCTCTTTTTGGGGTTTTTTGTTGTTCTCCCGCCCTGGCGGGGGGTCGGGCTAGAAGATCTACTAGGTCCCTTCCGACCCTTAATCTATGAATCTATGAAAATAATCCACAACACACTTACAGACTTGGCAGTGCAATGCTTGCCAGCACAACAACTGAATGAGACGTGGGTGTTGTGGTAGACAACAAAATGAACATGAACCACCAATATGATGCCGTAGCTGGCAGTGCTAATCAGTAGGGCTGTGTGAAGCTTCGGTCCCTGATTCAATTCGGTGGATATTCGACCTGATTCAGTGGCCAAATCTCCGAATATGAATTGAATCAGGAGACCCTTTCATCTCTCTGAATTGAATTGGAACCCTCCGAATCAATTTGGAGAGATTCAGAAAGATTCGGTAATTCAGACACAGACACAGCTTTAAACGCTTTTTCTACATACCTCGAGATAACAGGCAGCTCGTGAATGCTGTGATGCTGGGGCAGATGGAGTGTCTCGCAGGGGTGCAGTGGGGGAGGGGGGTCCCCCAGCGCTCCCGGCAGCAGACTTGGAAGTGGACCATAGTTTCATAGTTGGTAGGTTCGGAAGGGACCTGAGCAGATCATCAAGTCTGACCCCCTGCCATGGCAGGAAAGAGTACTGGGGTCAAATGACCCCAGCAAAGTGATTGTCAAGCCTTGTCTTAAAGACCCCCAGGGTAGGAGCCAGCACCACTT
>NW_017728964.1:9675701-9683289 GCF_001723915.1 Gavialis gangeticus
CTCAGCCTTCTCTTGTGGAGGCTGAACAGGTTCAGGTCCCGTAGCCTCTCCTCGTAGGGCCTGCCTTGCTGCCCCCTGATCATACGAGTGGCCCTCCTCTGGACCCTCTCAATGTTGTCCACGTCACTCTTGAAGTGCGGCACTCCTGGTCCACTTCTGGGTCTGCCGGGGAGTGTGCCCCCCCCCGGGCTTGGCAACTGGTGGCTCCTGAGGGGGTACCTGGGGTCCCCCCATGGCCAATCACCGAGTCGGAGGGGCGGGGAGCACTTTCCAGCAGACCTGGAAGTGGACCAAAAGTGCTTCTGGTCCACTTCTGGGGCTGCTGGCAAGCACGCTGGGGACCCCTCTGCCCTCCTGTGGGATGCTCTGTGCGCCCCAGCATCGCAGCGTTCATGAGCTGCCTGGTACCTTGAGGTATGTAGAAAAAACATTTAAAGCTGTGTCTATGGCCAAATCATTGGTTCTCCAAATCAGCATTGAATCTTCAGATTTGGATTCAGCTGAAATGAATCGGGGACAGTGATCCGAATCAACAAATCAAATCACTGTCCCTGATTCAGGTGGAATCTGAATCCAAATCGAATATGGCCTGTTTTGCACATCCCTACTAATCAAACATTGGCACACATCTACCAAGGTGTCTTGAGCAGGGCTAAGGATGTCATCCTCCCTCTCTACTTGGCCTTGGTGAGACTGCAGCTGGAGTACCGTGTCCAGTTCTGGGCGTCGCACTTTAGAAAGGATGTGGAGAAGCTCGAGAGAGTCCAAGGGGGACCACGCTTATGATTAGAGGCCTAGAGAGCAGGTCATACGAGGAGAGGCTGAAAGGCATGGGACTGTTCAGCATGGAGAAGAGAAGAGTCAGAGGGGACTTGGTGGCAGCCTATAAGTATATCAGGGGTATACATCAATGCCTTGGGAAGCATCTGTTCACCAAGGCACCCCAGGGGAGGACAAGAAATAATGGGCACAAACTGGTTGAACATTGCTTCAGGCTAGATGTAAGGAAAAACTTTACAAGTCGAGTGCCGAGGGTTTTGAACAGGCCCCCTCCAGAGGTGGTACAGTACCCTTCAATACCCAAGGAAACAGATTCATTACAGCCTAAGAAAAAACCAGTATAGCAGGCTAATGCTGAACCAGGACCAATGCATCACTAACTGTTGGTGAAACCAAATCTTTGTGATGTCACTACTGCTGTAGAAACCAAGAGTCAACACAGCAAACATGAAATATGGCAACAGAAGAGCAGGAAAAGTTGAGCGAGGAGGCAACATCAAGTCTGGCAGGGTCATCATCACAATAGCTTAACTGACAGAAGAACACTTTACGGGCCTGGGTACAGCTCTATCATCAATCTGCAAAGATGTCTCAGGAAGTTGACTGGCTATGCAACCAGGCGGGCATGTGTCAAGTAGATCTCTCTACAAACCTGAAGGACCAGGACCACAAGGTGATCTCTTTTGTTGATGTCTCCAGCCTCAGATCCAAAAGCAAAAAAAGATGCAAGCCAACATCTCTGAATATTCAACTGAACTTGATCTAACAATTAAGGAGGAACAGGAGGTCATCATAATAAAAGACTATGAGAAGCAAGACCATTCTAAGACTGAAGGAGCAGTTTGTCTTTTTAAATATGGTTCAGCTGATGAACTTAGCATTGTGATCTGGCTCAACAGTGACCTTCAGAAATATACAGTTGGAGTCCAACAGGCACATTATCCTTCAGATAATCCACAAAAATGCAGACAAGACCCTTGTAGTAAGCTACCATCTCCCAGGGCATCTCACAAGAGGGTAACTCAGGGACTACTAATAGTGAAATGCCTTCTTAAAGCCCTAGCTGGAGAAGATAAGGGACAATCCTGGTCTCAAAGTCTAGTATTTATATCACTTCAGTGTAAAAAGTCCAAAAATCTGAAGCCATGCAGGTAACAGGAATGAACTCAAATGCTCCTTTTCCCTTGTCTCTTCCAGAGCTGTGCATTTCACTTTTCATTGCTGTAAACTGCATGGCTTGAGATTTTGGGTCCTGGAACCCTGTTTTAAGTGGAGCAAATGGTAAACTTGACTTATCCATTGAGCAGTGCTTTTCTGAAGTTTGCACAAAGATGATTGAGATTTGCATCCTTCTTTTTCCTTCAAGAAAACCGTGAGAAAAACTATCCTTTCTGCATGTAAATGATGAGGATCTGAAGAAGCTTCCTCTGCTAGATGAAAAATGGACAAGAAGGGCTACAGCATGAGGGATATTCTCCAGGAAGTAATGAGGTACTTTGGAAACCAATAAATTGATGCCGCTGTGGGAAACATAACTTTCTGTGGACTGATGGACTGGATGCTTAATATTCTCCAAGGAAGTGCCAACTCCTTCTCCCTCTCAAGACACTTAGACCTAGCCAAAGTGCCCAAACCAGCTCTCTATTGGAGCAAAAATCAAACATTTGCAGGTGTAGTGCTGCACTGAATTCAATACGCTGCCATACACAAGCTGGGCAAGGTCATTAATAAAAAAAAATTAAATAGAAAGGGCTACTTTATTAAGCATTTCATCAGAGTTTAAAAAAAATAACCAGGCAACCAATAGTTAGAGGAGTGTACTCCATCCATGTCTAGGCAAGGCCTGAATCTGTCCTTGTTGCAGCAGTGAAACCCTAAAGCAGGGGTGTACACTTCCCCCTTCATCCAGGGTCACCTGCCAGGTGCACTGCCCAGAGGAAGGGTGCCACCAGTAGGATCAGCTCTGGCCAGACATGAGCTCTCAACACTTTCACAAGGGGAGACTGGACTACGCATGCAGATGTATACACAGATTAATGAATCGATGTACAGCAAAGGCACGGGACTCTGTGTGGCTTTTCACAGCTATTTTCATTGAACAAAGTGGTCTACTAAAAATGATGTCAAGGGCTGTATGTTGTCATCCCTGTCCCAAAACTTTTTTTCCACGCTGCCTATGAGTCTGCATAGTATAAATATCTCCTCTGAAGCAGACACAAACCCAGAAGACTGCAGAACTGGCTTGCAGGTCATCCCTTAGAGCTGTAGATAATAGACATCTGGGCCTTGTCTCTCCAGGGGCAAACTGTTGTAGATATGACCTAGAGGAACTGTCCAGGAATGGATTAACCTGCCTGGCACTAACGGCACTCTCCATTCTCTCTGGCTGTGGGGAATGGAAGGTGTAGTGGTGCAGCTCTGCAGATTATTTCTGACATTGCTGGCAGCTTCCTCCTGCTGCAGGGCACTTAGTAGTGGTTCAGATGTTGCATTTTCATAGGTGCCCTGGGAAGGGAGGGCCAGGTTCCACTGTTGTCTGTATAGCAGCAGGGAAGAGTAGGAAAGGAGAAGGAGTTTGTTGGAGTGTGAGGCCCATTTTAAATACAGTAAAAACCTCCTCCCCTCAATTTAATGTAATTTGTTTATCTGTCTACACTTTAAAAGGGCATAATTCATGAAAACTTATCAAGTGTTTTGCCAAATCAGTAATTATTTATCTATATAATAGGGCACAACCTACAACATATTTCTGAACAGAAACACAGTAGTAGCTCTGAAGTACAGTAGCTCAAAAAGCATTTAAATCATAGACTCATAGAGACGAATCATTCCTATCCAAACCACTCTATACAAATCCACTGTCTAATCTATTAGCAAAACTACACACTAAACCCTGACAAGATACAACTTCCTAATCTGCCACAGGTAAAGCAGGACCATGGCAGCCAACATTCTGCTGCTGCAAAGATTATTTAAAAAAAGTCTCGAGAGATGCAAGGAGGAGAGCCACACTTTTTTTTAATTTGTGGCATCCCAAAAGGACTTTATTTGTGGCCCAACCTTATCAGTATTTTCATTTAATTTATTCTTTCTCCATGAAATACTCACTCAGTCACACAACAGACAACTGTGCCTCATGAAACGTAAAAGTAGACAATGATTATTCTCAACAGCTATTCTTTCTACCAGTTGACCTTTTGGTTGTACTTTCCAGGTGGTCTGTCTTCAGCCCCACAGTGCTATCTAGGAAGCTAAGTTCCAACACCTTCTCCCTGCAATATGTCCTGGAGGCTGGTATCCAGTTTCAGTGGCTCATGCCCCCAGGTGTCCAATCCTTGCTTGCTGTGCTGTTAGACTTGCAGAAAGCTACTTCATATTGATGCAATGATTCCCATATGGAATAGAAAATACTGGTGTAAGAAAGTTTACACTGGTATGTCTAGGTCCATATTAGATATCCTGGCATGTCTAGTGGCTAGCTGTGTTAGTCTCTAAGGTGTAACCATGCCTTATCTTCTGCCTGACTTCAGACTAATTAGTTGAGAGAGGTCTGACCTTTCATAGACAACAACCAACTTTTCTATACACGAGGTCTCCCTGAAGATCTCGCTGGACTGCTATTCTTCTACCATGGCTTCTTCAGGATCTAGAAACTGGTTTCACTGACCCAGACTATGGAAAATACCAATAAGGAAGACTTCCTCATGGAACTGCTTCTAAGAAACACCCACCCTTAGTGTACAGAGGGTAGAAATCCCATTCTTACAAGGGTTTGGCTCCTGTTGTCAGCCATGCATTGCAGCTCAACTATGCACTCCAGGAGGTGAAAGCCATTCTATAATCCCAATATTATTTTCGTATCTCAAGCAAGTCCTGTTGGACCCACTTCTAATCTCTGTCATTAGGTCCTGTCCCACTAGCACCCGCCAGCTTCCCCCCTCTAATTCAGTAGCCTGTTGGCTGCCTGTAAACATCTGTATGTACTCAGGCTCAATACTATTCACTTCTTTACTCTTGTGTTCTAATGTAACACCAAGCACTAGGATTTCCAGCCACTCATGGATGATGAGGACCCTGGGTAAACAGTCTTTACTTCAGCTTGGTTCCACCAGTTATAAACTGGAGGGCTTTGCATGGTGCCTGGATAGACTTGTTATTGGCCTGGCTTTCGGCATTTCCCAATGTCCTGAAGTTCTGTCTGCCATCGCCCCTTACAAACTCATCTTGGATTCCCAACCTGAGGCCCCACAAATTTACAAGACGGGCAGGGAGGTTCACTAACAGCATATGAGGAAGAAACTCCCTGATCTCAGTTCGTCTCCAACACTGGCCCAACTTGCAATAGCCCAGAATTGTAACTGAAGAGAAAACCCAGTTTGATCTTTTCAGAATCCAGTTGGAGCATGCCCACTATAGACACAATCTGTCAGAAGTCTGCTGTGGAGCTCTGCCACAAAGACATCCATCTTCTCCAGAGATCCAGGATGGGTGACATTTTATAAAGGGGAGTGTAATAAAACTAAATCAGATGGAAAAAGGGAAATTACTTTGCAGGGAGAAATTCTTAACTGGTAGAGCGGTTCATCAAACAATAAAAAAAATATTTTCCATATATGACTGTTATGATTGTATAATTTTTCAACACTCTACTAGTAAGAGCTTCATGAAAGTTTGCATGGGCCAGGTTTTACATCTCATTTGCACTACCACTGTGTTTTTATTGGTTTTATTTCAAGAGTTAAAGGGGAAAAGGAAAAAACAGGCAGATTCTGTATTTGTAAAACTGAAAGAAAAAGGGGGAGCAATGGGGAAAAAGCAGAAGACAGAAAAAGTGCCAAAGGAAGAGAAACAGAAATTTCTCAAACCTAAAGGTGTTTTTTTTTTTTTAACCATTACAGGCTGTTGGTGAGCTATTCTTTGTTTTATTGCTATTTGACAGATGACACTGTAAAATGATCAAACTCTTTCTGCCAAACTCGCTCTTCTAACCAGAAGCTAATAACTTTGTGCTAAACTGTCTTTACATTAAGGTGTCACTTCATTTGGGTATGTTTCTCATGATTCACATTTTGAAAAAGCTGGGGCAGCTGAAGTTCCAAGTCCCTTGCAGCAGGTTCTGGGTTGAGGCAACTAGGGACATGGAACAATTACCAAAGCAGCTCAACTCCCAAAAGGGAGACATATCAAGTATCCTCTTGTCCAGCATACAGAGGGTCTTGCACAAGGCTGGGTTCAATATAGAAGACAGTTCCAGCAAAACAAACCAGAGCTTTAAGTATATTTCTGCCAGTGAATATAAGCTCTCCAAACAGGCCTTAGCCAAGCAGCCCAATTCAGCCATGAAACAGTTTGACAATATAGATCAGGTCAACAAGCAATTTATTGACCAACTGGTAGAATCTGTAATGAAGATATGTCTCTTCATGGCCAACAATAGTGGCACTGACTTAGCTATAGCTGACTTGTCAGAGGGACCCAATGCATTCGGTCCCTCATCTGCAAAAATTTAAACAATGACCAGGAAAGCTTCAAAATCAAAACAGAATAGAAACCACTTGCAGGTTCATCTTCAAGTTCTCAAGTGATAGTGACTAACAAGAGTGCCAACAGCAGGTCACAAATAAAGAATCGTAGAATCACAGAAAGTTAGGGACCTCAGGAGATCATCTAGTCCAACCCCCTGCTCAAAGCAGGACCATCCCCAACTAAATCATTCTAGCCGGGACTTTGTCTAGTTGGGTCTTAAAAACCTCCAAGGATGGAGATTCCACCACTTCTCTAGGTAACTTGTTCCAGTGTTTCACCATCTTCCTAGTGAGAGAGTTTTTTTCCTAATATTCAGCCTAAGCCTCCCTTGCTGCAACTTAAGACCATTGCTCCTTGTTCTCTTATGTCACCATGGAGAACAGCCCATCCTCTTTGGAACCAGCCTACAGGTAGCTAAAGGCTGTTATTAAATCCCCCCCTCAGTCTTCTCTTCTCCAAACTAAATAAGCCCAGTTCCCTCAGCTTTTTCTCGTAAGTCATGTGCCCCTGCCCCTGAACCATTTTCGTTGCTCTCTGTTGGACTCTTTCCAACTTGTCCACATCCTTTCTATGGTGGGGGCCCCAAAACTGGGCACAGTACTCCAGATGTGGCTTCACCAGTTTAGGCAGAGGAGAATAATTACTTCCCTCGATCTGCTGGCAATGCTCCTATTACTACAGCCCAGTATGCTGTTAGCTTTCTTGACAACAAGGGCACAGTCCTGGCTCATATCCAGTTTACCGTCCACTGTAACCCGCAGGTCCTTTTCTGCAGAACTGCTGATTAGCCATCCGGTCCCCAAGCTGTAGCAGTCCATAGGATTCTTCCATCCTAAGGGCAGAACTTTGTACTTGTCTTCGCTGAGCCTCATGAGATTTATTTTGGCTCAGTCCTCCAATTTGTCTAGGTCACTCTGAATCCTAGCCCTACCCTCCAGTGTATCTACTTCACTCCCAGCTTGGTGTCATCTGCAAACTTGCTGAGGGTACAATCCATCCCTTTTTCCAGATTGTTAATGAAGATATATTGAACAAAACTAGCCCCAGGACCAACCCCTGGGGCACTCCACTTGATACCAATTATCAACTAGACATTGATCCATTGATTAGTACCTGTTGAGCCTGACAATCCAGCCAGCTTTCTATCTACCTTCCAATCCATTCATCCAACCCATACTTCCTCAGCTTGCTTGCAAGAATGCTGTGGGAGACTGTATCAAAACCCTTCCTGAAGTTAAGGTATATTACGTCCAGGTCACAAAGTCCTTGGATGCGGACGTTG
>NW_017728964.1:9688289-9696139 GCF_001723915.1 Gavialis gangeticus
TTGCAAGAATGCTGTGGGAGACTGTATCAAAACCCTTCCTGAAGTTAAGGTATATTACGTCCACTGCTTAGCGCACATCCAGAGAGCCAGTTCTCTCTCATTATAGAAGGCAGTCACGTTGGCCTTGGTAAATCCATGCTGAATGTTCCCAGTCACCACCTTCTCCACCAAGCAGGGCTGTCCCTAGGGGGGGATGAATCAAGATGACCGCCCTGGGCCCTGTGCTTTCGGGGGCCTGCAGAGTTGGGCGGAGCAGCGCAGCGACTCCACACTGCCACTGGTGTCACGTCCAGCCACTCAGCCCCCCAGACATGGAATCTGCTGCCGAATCCAGCGTGTCCGGCCACTTGCTACCCCACCCCCCAAATCCATTGCCAGCTTCCTTGCGTCCGGGGGAGGGGCCCCGCACAGACTGATTTGCCCCAGGCCCCGCACCCTGCTCAGGTTGTCTCTGCCTCCAAGTACTTAGAAATGGATTCTTTAAGGACCTGCTCCATGATTTTTTTGCAGACTGAGGTGAGGCTGACTGGATTGTAGTTCCCTAGATCCTCCTTCTTTACTTTCTTTAAAATGGGCAGTATATTTGCCCTTTTCCAATCATTCGGGACAGTAGCCTCTACTTTTCAAAGACGATAGCCAGTGGCTCTGCAATCACATTAGCCAACTCCCTTAGCACCCTCAGATACATTGCATCTGACCCCATGGATCTGTACAGGTCCAGCTTTTCTAAACAGTCCCTAACCTGTTCTTTCACCACTGTCGGCTGTTCACCTCCTCCCCAAACTGATGCCAGGTGCAGTAGTCTGGTAGTTGACCTTGCCTGTGAAGACTTGAGGTAAAAAAAGCATTGATTACTTCAGCCTTTTCTTCATCATCTGTCACTAGGTTCCCCCCCCCTTCAGTAAGAGACCCACACTTTCCCCGACCTTCCTCTTGTTGCTGACATATTTGTAGAAACCCTTCTTGTTACCCTTCACATCCCCTGCTAGCTGCAACTCCAATTGCACTTTGGTCTTCCTGACTTAATCCCTGCATGGGTCAGCAATATTTTTGTACTCTTCCCGAGTTGTTTGTCTAAGTTTCCACTTCTTGTAAGCTTTCTTTTGTGTTTAGTCTCACCAAAGAGATCTCTGCTAAACCAACCTGGTTCCTTACCACATTTTCTATTCTTCCTGCACGTCGGGATGGCTTGTCCCTGCTCCCCCTGTAAGGTTTCTTTAAAATACAACCAGCTCTCCTGGGCTCCTTTCTTCCTTAGACTGTCCTCCCAGGGGGTCATGCCCATCAGTTCCCTGAAGGAGTCAAAGCCTGCTTTTTTGAACTCCAGGGTCCGTACTCTGGACTTCAGAAGTGCAGAGCTTCAGGCTATACTCCAGTGGATGGTTGCTTCCATATGAGTTCAATATGCACAACCTGTCATTTATGCATGGAAATAAGATTCTGAAGAAGCTTTCTCTGCTAGCTGGAAAAGCAGCTAAGAGGTACAGCATGGGGGATATTCTCCAGGTAACGAGGTATTTTGAAAAACAACAGATTGATCCTGGTGTGGGAAATGTAATTCCCTGTGGACTGATGGACTGGATGTCTATTAACTTCCAAGGAAGTGCCAACTCCTCCTCCCTCTCAAGTCTCTTTGACCCAGTCAAAGGGACCAAATCAGTTCACTACTGGAGCAACAAATGAACACACTGGCAATTGACAGCTCTTCATTGAATTCAATAGGCTGTCATTTGGACTTCTCTTTTGCAAAACCTTACAGATTACCTCTGAGAATAAAGGGAATCATGTAGATTCAACCACTTTAAGGAAGTTTTTGAACAATGTAAAGACAAATGCCTTCTTGATCCAATTTTCTAAAAAGTTTCTTGCTTAGAGGGATGCTGGGCATGTTCTCTTTTGCCAGAACAGAACCTCAGCTCATCACCTAAGAACTAAAGGAAACGCTTGCTGTCCCAGGTGTGTCAAACTCATCAGGTCCCAGGGGCCAGATGAGAGTCACTGGGCTGGTGTGTGGGCCAGATTTCACTTTGCTAAGATTGACTCCTCAAACATGGTGTGAGTGGAGACTGGGCTTGTTTTATCTGGTGCTTGTCTGCCTAGTTGTTTATTTCCAAATGCTTGTTACTGAGTTTTATGAATTGTTCCCACTTAGTCACTGAACCTGCCTCCTATGATGAGGATGTCAAGGATTGGTTTCTGCCTCGTACAATACCCATTCATCTCAAACATCTGAATGGTTTCCATGGGAACTTGGGAGCTCAGCTCCCTTTAGAATGGGAAATTTTTATTTACATTCTGTGGATAAATATTGCTCCCGACTATCACAGGGAGCGGACTTTGCACCTGTACCAGAGTATTAGCTCAAGTTCCTCATGATGCTAGGGTCACCCCTCTCCTTAAGGGGTATAGGACATAGGGCCAGAGCAATCTCATTTAGGTATCACACCCTCCAGATTACAAAGGCCACAAAATGGCTCAATTGAGGGAGAGTTGCAGGTGAGATGCTGGGGATCTACTATAAGATCTTGAAAAATGATAGAAAGGAGCAGGGGCGGGGGAGGATCTCCTTTCAGTAGCAGGACAGGAAAACCCTCTGTCGGCCCATACTAGGCATAGGTTTGGTTTTGATATTTTGCCACTGGCTTAAGATGAAGAATAAAACTGGGCTCCAAAAGAGTTTGGACATAGCAGCATGTCCTTTGTGGGCTGGGTAAACAGGCTTCCAGTGTGTACGTCTACACTCATGTTAGCTTAAAGCAAATGAAAGCAGGAACACTGTGAAACAGCACTTCAGCTGCTGTGTCCGCAGTAACATTGCACTCGCTTGTGCACATTGCATGGTTCTCTGTGTTGCAGTAAGCAAGCTGCTCTATCATTATCATTACAGGATAACTTGCCTGTCCTTTCTGGGCACATAGTGGAGGGAGAGCTTTGGGTGGCACTGGGGGACTGGCAATGTGTAGGTGCAACGAGCCAGCATTCATGTTTTAGGGGTGGTATGGTATATTAGCAGTGGATGAGTTGTGCTATATCTTGCACCCTTCTTAGGACAGGCAGCGTGGTTAGAATCCCACTGCACTCAAGTTAAGGGCTTTAGGTGCAGACAGGAGTCATGTTAGGGGGACGGCCTGACTTATAATTCCCAGTAATTTTGCAGTGCAGCCAGGCCCACTCCACTTGCTCTGTGAAGACAGCTGGACTTCATTTACTCCATAAATCCTTTTATCCTCTGATGGATCACAAAACAGCCAATGGAGATTTAATTTTTGTTCCCAGTTGTAATGACACAATCACAGGACTGTTTCTGGGCTAGCTACCTTAATCCTGATAGTTAAAATCCCATCTGTATGGGAGGTGTGTGAAGAGTGAGATTTCATGTACAGTTTACCTGCGATCTTTAGGGACCCCTGTGACTCACGCTTGGGTGTGATAGGGGCTAGCAGGATTTTAAAAATGCAGTTCTAAATTCATAGGGCCAAATCCATCCTGTTTAGGGCTCATCTCAGCTCTGACCATCAATAGGAGTAGGAAGTAAAGTTGTAAACGAATCTAGGACTCACAAAATTAGTTGGAGTTCATGCACCTTATTACTGTCATTTCATAGTTTTTTCCTTCCTCTAAACATGATGAGATATGCTAAAAATCCTCCAGCTCCAGGTCAGCCCCTGCTTTCCTTTTTCATGTCCTTGTGACAAGGTAATCAGCAGAATTTGCAGATTTGTTGGAATCTGACAGGGCTGCACTATGAGCACTTCTGCTGTGGCCTCAACCTTGCAACCCCTGTGCTATCACCCATGTACTATGTACATGGAAGTGATTTTTCAACCTCTTTTCTTTGTCATAAGGCTACAGAATTAGACTTTGTGGGGCCACTTCCCCCATAAATTTCATGTCTACCAAAGAAATGGGGAGTGGTAATGGTGGCCTCCCATCTCACCTAAAAATGGGAAACCTGTGGGTTAGGGTTAGCTACCCCTTCTCTCTCAGGCTCTGAGGGCTTAGCTTGTGACCCATGCAAACTCCATTATTTCATTATGCTGTCTGCCTCCATCTCTGATCCTCTCCCATTGTCTCTTGTGCTTGCTTCTTTTTGCACAAACATTTTTACATTTGAATTTCTGTGTTGAGCTCACTCTCTACTCTATTTATCACTGTCTTGTCTAAGCAGAATAATAACCCGATCATTTCACAATGATCCAACAAATTCACAATGTTTGAGGAAGCAAATGAGGCCATTGCTGGTTGAGATGCTTATTTTGATATAAGTGGAGTTGTATATTTTTGGCTCTAATAATCCAAGTGCTGCTAATAAAGCAGGAAAGAAATGTCTTAAAACACAGAATTTGTGTTAGAGGCTCTTTAGTCTCTACAGTGGGTTTTAAAGACAGGAGGAGGAGATATCTAGGATCACAGCCCCCATCAAGTCTCTAGCCTGGTGCTAGAACCCAAGAGAGCTAGGTTTTGTACTGATATTTGATGGAAGTTTAATGCAAGTTGGCATCTGAGTCTTCTGGGTCTGTTGAAAATCCCAGCTCGTATGTACATCTGCTACCTACCAGATGAAATTTGATCTTCTCAATAAGTTTTTTTCTGATGTACTGTATTGCAGTTGTCTCTGTGTAGAACTTGCATATTCCTTGCTGATATGCTGTGTCCTGTATGGGGGAGAAGGATCAGGACTCTACTGCAGTGAATGTAAAGGGTATTATTGTACTGAGGCCTGTGCACAATCTGGGGACCCTCTGGTTGTCTCTGGGTCTTCAGCTCACAAAGTAAGCACAGTCACCATGTTCTGGCCTGTTATTTGCCACTATGGACTGGAGCAGCTGACTAAACTGTCCAAAAAGAAGTGCTTATGCTACTGTGCCAAAAGGTGATTCTTATTTCTCAAGGTAAAGCCATGAGTTTTTGGAGCAGTAAAGTCTGCATTCCTGCCTGCATTTTCTCTAGGAAACCCTGAAGGCAGGAGCATGATAACCAATAAGTACTGGCTAATGCTTATGCTGTTATAGTATAAATGCGTCTTTATCCCTGGATTCTCCTTTGGGCTACACAGGGAGACACAATGACAAGAAATCCCAGCAGCGCGTTGGACAGAGAATCCATCTGCAAGCTAATGGGATTGGCGTGTGACTTCTAAAATGCCCTTTAGTAGGAATGCCAGGCTATACCAAAACCAGTCTGTCAGCTGCTTTTCTCTTACGTGAGCCAAAACCCCATCTCCCCTTGGGTGCTAAGAACATTGGTGCTTTGTAAGTGTTGCTAACACGGCAGGCAGGAAGAGGCTCTGCCCAGTGCTCAAACAGTGCCATCTCATTAACTCACTGTAGTACTGAACCAGGTGGTTCTTTTTCAGACCCTGTGCGGTGTCAAAGCAAGGATTTATCTCCCTTCCTGTCAAATGGTATAGGATCAAAGGCAGCCTATGCTGGCACTGGTCCCTCCCGCAGGCTGAATGCAGGGACCACATACCATGCATGTCTTACTGGTACAAAGAGTGAGGATCATCTCAGTAAAACATTGTATTTTTTCCAGCCTCTTGTCATCACAGAAGAATTACTGTAATGTGAACCTTTTTGAGTGACAGTATATCACTTCTATATGCTCCTGGACTTGGTGCCAAATTCCTTCTCTGGAGGGGGGAGCTGGATGATGACTGAAAATAGTGGGCAAGAGCATGTACTGCTCCCTCAGCACGTAACCCCTCACAGCATATTTGCAAGGGCACGGACAATTTGTCCCTCTGCACGGTGATGACAACCCTTCTGGCTCCTTCAGTTGCAGCCTTGATCAGTGAACATCCGGGTTGAAATACCAAGATTCCCTTGAGCCGCCGGCTCCACTTCTAGTAGGGCTGACTCATACTTTTGTTATTCCAAGCTGGGTCACAGGATTTATTCTCTAAGAGTCTTTCAGATGAGAGCTCAACCTTGCTGCCTTTCGTGCTGCACCAGGGAACATTTTGTAACAGGAAGGTTTTGTCTTTGGTCTTAGTCAGCGTTTCCAGTCACTTCAGCTCTGAGTGCCATGTGTTGCCTGTCCATGTGGCTGCTGTGTTACACCCGAGATGTGACTGCACAGTTGTTAGTAAAACACCATGGGGTTTGTTTTGGTCAAACATGGTGAAGTGGTGCCCGTTATGGTAACTATCTCATGTGCCATCCGTCAGTGCTGCCATCAAATGGCTCTTTGCACTGGAATGTGGACTTTAACTCCTCTGTTGATTACCAAGGTTTGAAGCCACCTTTTCTCTGGAAAGATGCAGCTACTTCCTCCCTCAAGGAGCAGGTGGTGGTAGTCGGAGGTGTAGTGTGTCCTGCACCTTCAGAATGCAGTTAGGAAATCAGAATTTGCCTTTGGCACATAGGCGGCAGATGCCTAAATGATGTAGAACAGTCTCTTCCCTGGGTTCACACATTGCTACAAAACAATGAATTGTCCACAGGGCAATCAATGGGTACCGCAGTGTGTGAAATCCCCTGGATGCAGTGAGAGCAGATTTGGTTCAGTGGAGTCACCCCAGGAATGGAGTCAGCCTAATGCCTCCCACTATGGATGTTCTGGATACCTCAGTCCCCTGCACCTGTGCTTTTATCTCTTGTTAAAGTAAAAGTACATACTGGCAGCTGAACATGTGTCCTGGCTCTCTGAAGTGTCCAAGTGTCCCATCTGCCCATAATCCATGTTCAAAGTCCTTATACAAGCACTTATGAAAGAGCAGAACATGAGCTGTTGAGCTCATCTGAGGGAACAGGACAGAAGTCCTGTAGTTCTGTTTTCCACCTCCTTGCTTGTTCAGTTTTTGGTGAAGATCCAGCAAAATCTTGGGCTTCAGGCCCAGAGAGTCCTCCACTGCCATCCCATGATTCCCAAGTAGGAGGAAAGGAATTATGCAGGCCAAACTGGTGACTGTTTCAGACCATCATTGCAACTAATCTGCTCAAAATCTTGAGAGCTGCAAGCCTAGTAATTATGTTTGCTTATTTATAGAAATATAAATCATTACAAACTTGTTAACACTAATCTGTTGTTTTACACTTTATTCTTGTCTAGTCAAGTAAAGCAAAACAGTGTCTGCAGAGCATAGGTGAAAAGTCCTGGGGCACTGGTAATGGGCAGCACGTTCAGTTGTCCCTCTTGCTCTCTTTCTCGGCACGCTGCTCTCCAGCTTGGGCAGGGTGGGAAGAAAAAAGGGCAAAAGTCATTCCACTACTGCTAAGCATCTCTGACTTAATCTAAGGTGCCATTGATGGTTATCTTTATTATCCTCCAGTCCTGGAAGGTGATTACTGAATAATTTTTATATGGAAGGTACTCCAGTTGTTCACTGTGAATTCTGGGTAGGGCAAATATGATACTACCTCCTACCTCACAAATTGATTCCACTCTCAGATATTTTTCTCTCTGTTCTTCCACTATTCTCTCTCCAGGCTGGCCACATCCTTTTTAAAGTGCGGCGCTCAGTACTGGACGTAGTACTCCAACTGCGGCCTGACCAATGTCGCATAGAGGGGGAATATCACCTCTCTGGACCAGCTTGAGATGCATCTTTGGATGCATGACAAGGTATGGCTGGCCTCGCTGGCTGTGGTCTGGCATTGGCGGCTCATGTTCATCTTGGAGTCAATAATGACTCCAAGATCCCTTTCTGCCTCAGTGCTTTCAAGAGGGGAACTCCCAGCCTGTATGCATGCTGTGGACTCCTTCTCCCAAGGTGCAGCACCCTGCATTTGTCTACGCTGAACCGCATCCTATTCTCATCTGCCCACTTTTGTAGTCTGTCTAAATCTATTTGCAGCCTCTCTCTCCCATCAAGTGTGTCCACCTCACCCCACATCTTAGTGTCATCA
>NW_017728964.1:9701139-9704526 GCF_001723915.1 Gavialis gangeticus
TGCAGCCCTTCCAGAAGATCCCTAACTATATCTGCATTGACTGAAGTCCTGACAGAGCTATCCCTGTGATTGTCCCTACCTCTGGTAGGAGGGATGTCCCCATCCCTGTTCAAGAAAATGGAGGCAAAGAAACTGTTAAAAATATCAGCTTTCTTGTCAAGATTACCGTTTGTGTCTTGCAGGGGCCCTACATTGCCTAATGCCCTCTTCTTGCTCCCAATGTACTTGAAAAAGGACTTTTTGTTGTCCTTAATCCTGGATGCTAGCCTGAGTACCACCTCTGCCTTAGCCTTTCTAATAGCCCTCCTACACTCACGGGCCGAGGAGTACTCCTCCTTGGTGATAGGTCCTCTCTTCCATTGGTTGTATGCCCCCCTTTTAGTCCTCAGGCATTGCTGAATGCCCTTGCTGAGCCAAGGGGGTTTCTGAGCACTCTTACCCCCTTTGCTTCTCTCAGGGACTGTTATCCTTTGGGCCCGGAGGATCGCCCATTAAGGTATGACCATCCCGCTTGGACTCCCTTTCTTTCCTCAGGATCCTGAACTCAATCATTTGGTGGTTGCTGCCACCTGAGTTGCCATCCACTACTGTTCCCCACCAATTTGTCTCTGTTTTTGAGCAGCAGGTCAAGAAGAGCACAGCTCCTAGTTGGCCTCTCCAGCACTTGCACCAGGGAGTTGTCCCCAACACTGTACAAAAATATCTGGGATTGCCTGAGCACTGCTGCATCGCCCTCTCAGCAGATGTCAGGGTGACTGAACTCTCCCATGAAAACCAGGGCCTGTGATTGGGAAAATTCCTCCAGCTGTTTGAAGAAAACCTCATCCACCTCATCTTCCTGATGTCATGCTGAGGTCTATAGCAAACACCCACCACAACATCACCCTTATTTTCTCCCCTCTGACTCTGACCCAGAGACTTTCAACAGACCTGTCTCCAGTTTCGTACTGGAGCTCTGAACAATCATACAGCTGTTTTTCATAAAGAGCAGCTTCTCCTCTTTTTCTCCCCACCTGTCCTAACAGTACTGAAAAGGAAAAAATAAATGAGATAATGAGTCTGAATCAAGTTGTGGGTAGAAACAGGCCCAGGTCTGGACATTTTGGGGAAGATCTGAATGGTGTTATTTAGGCTCATCTACCATTCTAGTGCATTCAAGTCACAAAACTTGCATTACACTTAGTATCTGGGTACACTGTTTGTGAGTCACTGAGGTCATAACAACTTAATTATCTCCTCCCGGGTGAAAGTGAGAGTGCGCTTACAAAGACTTCTTGGAGGATGGGTTAAATCACAGGTGGGCAAAATATGGCCCGTGGGCTGGATCTGGCCTGCCAATTGATTGTATTCAGCTTGTGGCTGTGTCGACTGCACTCTGCATGGGGCCAAGCCCTGCCTGGGGAAGCGTATACCATGCTCTGGCCTGTCCCTACCCTGCACCTGCCGATGGCCCTGGCCAGCACGCACAGCTTCCTGGCGGGGTGCTCCCACTGCTGCTGCAGTTGCCTGGGTATTGCTTGAAGCCCTCCACCTCCAGCAGCTCCTCATCCTCCTGCTGTGCTGCTTCAGGCAGCAGGTAGCGTGGGGAAGTAGCAGCAGCTGTGGGAATGTGTGCTGAGCACCATACATCCAGCCCAGACTGGGGGGGGGGAGACAAGCTGCAGCTGTGTGGTTTCTGCCCCAGTGCACAGGGCTCCAGCTCCCTTCCACCCACCCTGCCGCCTGGTGTGAGTAATAGCTACCTGCGGGCTGGGAAGGTGTGTGTACTGGCTGGGCCGGGGCAGTGCCCTTGGAGGGCACGGTGTGGGATGCCTTGGGTGGGAGCAGGCAAACCTCAGCCCCATACAGGGCACTGTGGGGGCAGCTGCAGGGGTGGCAGGGAGGGGGCAGACCCCATCCTCCCCCAACTCCCCACCCCCTTCCCCCACAATATACAATTCTTTATTTTGAGCTATTATGCAATCACCTCTATATACATTACTCAAAAAGCATAAATCAGGACAAAAAGTATTTTTGAAATAAAACTAAAAAGTTATAATAGATGTTTGATATGTAATACATGATTTGTTTTTTATCTATAATTTGTTGACATGGTATCTTCTGAAAGATTTTATATGTGTACCATTGACAGCTCACCAAAACTGGTTAAGTGGCCTACCAGCAGAAATAATGGCCCACGCCTGGGCTAAATTCTTCCCTTTCTTTCACCTTCATTGGGTCTGCAGCCTAAACAAGTCCAGTTTTCAAATCCATTCTTCCCTGTTTGTGATGATTCTCCTAGAGAAGGCTCAGCAAAACAGCCCCATAAATCACTGTCACAGTTAAACAAATGGTGGTGTTCCTTGAAACAGCATAATTATCTCACAAATAGTATGTGAAAGCTCTGAATTTTGCTTACATAATGCTCATAAAATATCCTGTCTCAACCTGGCATCCCAAAAATTGCAGGCTACTTAACACACGATCCATTCTAGCAATTTTATTACACACTGATCAGCTTTATGGTCATTTTTTGTGTGTACATGATCCAAACATCTCAAAATACTCATGATCTATTACCAGAAAGACACAGGGAGAAACCAACACCACAGCCCAGGATTCTGCAGAGCTAGCTTTGAAACAAAGTGTTTTGACCACGTAAGGGGCTGTCTTGCAGCCATAATCCTGAATCCTCCATCCAAGGAGAACTAATAATTCTTTTAGAGTGTCTTTCCTTTCACTTCTAAAATATTTATTTTTTATCCAAAAATAAATCACTGTAAAATGTGGTGATTTATATTCCAATAAATCTAGATCAAAAAGGCATGAGAAATATAGTATTAAAGACCATGTTGCCAAACCTAGTGATTTGTATCATGAATCATATGATATTTGACATATTTCTTATAGCCACATGTCTGGGAGTCATATTCTCATATGAGGTTTCCTTATGTTTATTTCCAAACAAGTGAGTCTTTTCGCCTTATGGAGAAAAGCTTGGCAAGCTGGCAGTGTACTCTATGAAAGCCATTATGAAAACCATTAAAAAGTGCTGTAAATTTGTTGTGTTTAAGATGGTTTTGAAGAGCTTAGTTTTTGAATGGGTGGCAGTGGCAATGTAGAGAAATGGTCTGAGCTAGACCTGAATACTGGGGTGAATGAATTGCTCAGTGTTGCTGTAGCTGTGATGGGTCCGGTCCAGCTTTGCTAACTGTGTCTCTGATTCTGTGCCAGCACAGTTTAGAGCAGCCCCAGGTTTATCTAGCGTATGTATGCATCATGGCAAGTGTAGCTGGGTTGTAGTGTTCTTGAGAAAACCTTGCCCACTGCCTTGTATTTGTGTGCTTCAAACCTGGAAATATGGCGGTGGAACTGTTCTGCAGTCCTTTGTCAAGCACCCCAGAGACT
>NW_017728964.1:9709526-9715104 GCF_001723915.1 Gavialis gangeticus
GAGAATGTGGAACTGTTCTGCAGTCCTTTGTCAAGCACCCCAGAGACTGAAGTCCCAAGAGTGACTAAAGAAGGTTAGACTGGAGCAGCATCAATGAAGCATTTCATGTTGGGAATGTGTGAGGGGGAGCTTGAAAACAGCCAAGATGGTACAGACTGTTGCCATGATATAGTCCACTAGTTCTCAGCTTGTTAGACTCAAGGCAACCCTTGGGAGAGACCTACTCTTAGCTGTTACTCTTTTTTTGACTATGAGAAAAGGCAGGTCTTCTGTTACAAAGATCTCAGAAAAACCACAACAGGTCAGAATGTTTTTGACACTATGAATTTCTATCTGGAATATATGGGTTTATCTTGTGAATCATGTGTAGGCATTTGAACACCCAACAATGCCAATACTGCCTGGCACCCTTAAAAGGATCTCATGGCACCCTAGGGTGCTGTAGTACCCAGGTTGAGAATCACTGGAGTAGACATACCTACCCACTTACTGTGTTGCTTAGACTGCTTCAAATCCTCCTTGGTCCATCATGACTCCCACTGACTTCAGTCAGAGTTGGCTGAAGCCCCAGCAGAGGAGGCATGGAGTAAAAGTCCCATCTGAATGTTACTCAGGGGTTTTTTTTTTTAAGAGCATCCTGGTGGATGCCAGAACATATGCCAGAGCCTTTGAGGAAGTTTACATGAAGAGGAATACAGCTGAGCATCTCAAATTCCCTAGGGCGGTGATTATCTCATGAAAATCCAGAGCTCTGTGAATGGCTGCCAGCACTTTAGTATGGGATAATTACTTATAATTGGGTCCTTATAACTGTGATCCTACAGAATGGGGCTCAAGTGGGAGGGAGGGGGATAGCCACAGTCTCAGTCCTGAGATAGGAAGCAAAATTGCCAATTTGAGGAAAGGCAGCAATTAAGTAGGGAAGAACGATGAGGGATTTGCTGAGGTTTGGTTAGAATAAAATCCTACTCTGAAGTGTGTGTTTGTGTGTGCATGCACTGGGGAGCCAAACAGTGGAGATGCAAGGGGTAAGTGAGCCAAAGGATGTTCATTTTCCCTATAGATTCTAGCCCATTGCTCTCCTGAGTACCAGACAGCTTCTCTGGCCATCTCAGCGAGCATGGCAGGGGTTGTAATGTGCAGACTGAGGCATGGTTAGAGCTTGTTTCAAAACTTCTCTCTGAAAAAGAATGGCACTAGTTAGTTAATAGCTGGTGCTTAAGACTAAGCCCCACTGTTTCAGGGTTTTAAAGGACCATGTAGTCATGCATGGCAGATGACTCCATCTGTACAGTTCTTTACCTTAGCTTTTAACAGTGCTCGAGCAAAGAGAGTTCTTACTGCTTCACTTCTTTGCTGTGGACTGATCAGGGGCACTGAGAGTCGCTTCATCAATGGCCGCGTGTAATATTCCACTCCCTCCAGCTCTATAAATGCTGCAGTAAGGGTTCCCAAGTTGGAATTTTAAAGGATTTTTCAAGGAATGTAGGCACCGTGAATCTCTCTCAGATCACTTGTATGCCCTCAATTCCTCTTTGAATTTACTGAAATTATTCAGTTGTCTTATAGGCAGACAGATGCTTGTGTCTCTGTAAATAATACATTCATTGGCTAATGTGCCAGCTAATAGCCCTCAGAAGTATGTGGTATACGTCCTTCTTTGCAGGAGTTTTTGGTTTGGCAAATAGTTTAGTCTAGCGAAGACGAGCTTTGCTCTGAGAGCTTTGCCTCTTCCTTCTAGTGTTCCAAGGTTTTTGCTGTATCTGTGTATAGTGAACTTTGCATCTAATTATTCTGGCTTGATCAAACTTTTTGCAGCACCATGTGCAGCAGTGTAGAAAAGAAGACTGACTGAGTGATGCCATGTTGGGCATTCTCAAAGATGACTCCATGAGATGATGCTCCGGTGTAGGGTGAAGCAGGTACCTCTTGGAAGATGGGTGTAATTCTCTAGACAGCACTTGGCTCAACAGTTAGCAATTTGTGTTATTTGGTCTACCTTGTTCCACCTGGCTGGTGAGGTACTTAGCCATCAGTACAGTATGCTTCTATGGAACAATGGAGAGTTTCCACTGGGATGAATAATTCATAGTTTAATCAACTATGGCAGAACTTTTCCACAGCTGATCAGAATTCTCTTTTGATTCAGGCAATTGCAGACCTAATTTATCTTATAGATGAACTGAGTCTATCTGGAAAGACAGAGATTCATTTAATCTTTGAAACTGAAGGAACTGTGTGATAAGGAAGTATAAAATCTTTCACTCTGAGATTACCATTCCACAGTAGTAGCCTACAGTAGCTACCATGAAATAAGTGTTAGGTAGCTTGTGTGAAATGTGCAGCTTGGTCAAATAAATCTTGGACTGGGATTCAAGAGAACTGAAGTCTGTTCTTATTCAGCTCCACCTGGGTCACTTCACTGTTGGGTGCTTCAGTTTCCCCATCCGTAAAATGGGGATAACGATACTGGCCTCTGTTGCAGAACACTTTGGCCAGGTACAGACATTACACTTTTACTGATATAAGTGATCATAAGCTAGTCTATACATCTAACAAAACAGAAGTTTGGCGCACACAGACTGGTTTAAAAATGGCAGAACCCAGTCTAAGATTTGCCCCCTCCAAACACCAAAGGGTGAATGTGTGCTCTGTTCACTGCCAATCTAAACTACGCTGCTTCGAGAAAAACATGTAACTTAGATTGATTCCGTCTTGGGCTTTTTGAATGTCTGTACCTAGCCTCTGAGAATAGCACTAGATAAGATGTAGCATTAGCATTAAGAAGTTGTTGGTGCAGTCTAGTTCTCAGGACAAAGATACACATTAGAACTTCCCATCCTTCCCCCTGACCTCCTGCCCACACTGTATTTATCTGGCCCGCTTTCTTCTATTCTTCTTGAGCACTGACTGAATGAGCTGTAGACATTTAATTTGCGTATAAGCCCATGCTGTGCTCCCCTCTTCAGTGGTGACTTACCATTGTGCAATACCTGTCTAATGGAGAGAGGATTTTGGACTCCAAGGCTGCCATATGACAGACATTAAAATTCAACCTTGGAGTGCAAATAATTGTAATAAGTTGCATACTCTGTGTTTTTACATGATTAGCAAATTTGTACGTGAATCCCAAGTTGGTTGGAGTTGCAGAGACACTGGAGGGCAGGGCTAGGACCCAGAATGACCTGGATAAACTGAAGAAATGGTCCAAAATCAATTTGGTGGCATTCAACAAGAACCTGGGGGTTACAGTGGGCATAAGCTGAATGTGAGGCAACAGCATGCTCTTGTTGAAGCAGCAGCAGTAACAACAACAAAGCCAACAGCAAACCATGTTGTATTAATAGGAGTGTCATTTTCAAATCAAGGAAAGTGATTCTTCTGCTGTATTCAGCATGGGTGAAGCCTCACCTGAAGTATTGCATCCAGTTTGAGGCTTCACATTTCAAGGATGTAGACAGATTGGAAGAAATCCAGCAGAGAGCGACGAAAATGAGTAGGGGCCTGGGAGGCATGACTTATGAGAGAGGCTGTAAAAGCTAGGAATATTTAGTCTGGAGAAAAGACTGAGGTGGGATTTGATAATAGTCTTCAGATACCTGAAAGGCGATTATAGAGAGGATGGAGATGGGATTTTGTCTGTGGCTGTAGAGGACATGATTAGGAGCAATGGCTTCAAACTGCAGCAGAGGAAATTTAGGTTGGAGAATAGAACTTTGAATGTGAGGGTGGTCAAGCAGTAGATCAGGTTACCCTAGAGAAATTGCAAAATATCCATCTTAGGAAGTTGTCAAGAGCAGGTTAGGCAGACACTTGGCTGGCAGGATTCTGCTTTAAGTAGGGGGCAAGATTAGATGGCCTAATGAGGCCCCTTCCACTCCTACTTTCCTATGATTCCATGAAGTGCTCTTGGTTGGTCTGTCTAGACATAGGTGTATGGCAAGTAAATTATAATGACCAGTTATTTCCCTGGAGAAATTACAGTCTACAAGAAGGCAAAGAATAGAAAGCATACCTGGGATAAGAGAAGCCGTTTTAGCCCCAGTTTGGGGAACCAAGGTAGAAAGAAACTACGTGACTTGCCAGTGGTCACAGAGAATCCGTGGCAGGGTTCAGAGGAGATCCCAGCTCTCTTGAATTCCAGCCCGATGCTTGTAGCACAAGTGTAGCCTTAGTCTTACTTTTCATGCAATTTAGAAAATAATTAGAATCTTTTAATTAAGCTGCATATTAATTAACCAATTTAATCTAATATGAAATATTAGATTAACATTCTAATCGTACTCTAAATTAGCCTCTGAGTAACATTATCATTTCATAACAGTGTACCAAGACAAACACAATTCAACAAATCACTACGTCCTTTCATACTCAAACACTGGGTAAACTTTTGGGACAATAGAAGCATCAAGGAGATTCAGTAATCAACGCAGAAAGTCAGTAGCATGCCGCAAAATCCCCATTGTCTATTGTGATGATGTCAATCATCTTTTGTTTATGCACATGACATTCTTTATCCTCCTTGTCTCAGTTTGCTGTTTTGTTTGCAAATGACTGTTGCACTGGTTGTTGCCTGCATTTTAGTTTTTTAAAAACCTTTAATTAAGTAATTAGAAGAAACGGCCTTTGGGAAAAGACTTGGATTCTTTTCTCCTGCAAAAACAAAGAGCATCAACACCCATCTCTGAAACTTCCAGGGATATTAGTGAGACATTCCTTAAGTGGACAATTCATTAAGAAAAGACAGAGAGCTTCAAAGAGGGAAAGGCACACACCTGTGAGAAGAAGAGTGTAGCAATTGTACACACTGCATGCTAAAACCATTGTCTAAGAGCCAACTTACAGCTCTGTACCAACGTGGCTACCATACACAGGGTCTTACCTCTCTTCCTATCATGCCATGGCATAGGAACTCTTTAACATCCTACCCCAAAATAATGTAGGCTGCATGACTAATGGCCAATGCTAGTGCACTTTACACCAACTATGTAATCAATCATGTAGTTATAATATGTGAGGTCCTATATTCTCTTCCAAGTCTACAGAGCCACATAAATAACTATGATTTTTAAAGCTAATATGGTTTTAAATTTATTAAAAGTGTTAATGAATTGCAGCCAAGGAGAAATTGTTATGTCTACAGCAGTGGTATCACATGTATGAACTGTGTTACTAGCCTACAGGACTCCCAGAGGGACTGGGAATTTGGGGGAATGGGGCCTGCCACTGAAATCTAAGGCACAGAGCCTCAATGTGGATGAACATTTGCTGCAGGGAGTGTGACAGCTATATTAACCCCTGCAGCTACAGCTGCCACTCGCCCCTCCGCTTGTCCCATTTCAATTGCCTCTGGATCTGGCCTTCAAGGAGCCCCACATTCTGGATCCAACCCAAGGGGCTAGGTTAGTTTGATACCCCTGATTTACAGAATATCAGAAAGACTTCTGTGAGCTTAGAAGACAGTAGGGTACTCGTATTATAGCACCAGTGGGGTGCTTGATGTTGTGCAGTCTTTGCCCCAAATCAGTTCCCTCTTGCTGATGCAGTTGGTGGTGTAGAGATACACAAAAATTCCAGT
>NW_017728964.1:9720104-9727315 GCF_001723915.1 Gavialis gangeticus
TGCCCCAAATCAGTTCCCTCTTGCTGATGCAGTTGGTGGTGTAGAGATACACAAAAATTCCAGTGTTCATCCCAGAAGAGAGGTGCTATGTGAAGAGACGGTGGCCACCAGCAAGTGCACTCTTGATCTATGGGAAATCACAGACTTAACTGAAATGGATGGGAGTGCCAGCTGCTTTTTGCTCAGCCCAACTGAGTGAACAATGAAGCACCCTTTGAGTGGAAAGTGCAACAACAGGAGCTACCACCCAAATCACATTCCAGCATGAAAAAGCTGGACTACTGATGGAGCTGAGAAGGAAAGGGGAGCATCCTTGGGCACTGATCTGAAAGTACAGGGCCTGACTGGACTGTAGCTGCATGTGTATGTGAGAAGAAGGAACCTGGCAGAAAAGTAAGCTGGAAGTAAGCCAGAAAAGCATAGGTATTTTGGACTTAAGAGACAATGAGAGTAGGAGTGTGGGGGTGCTTCTTTTGAGCGGAGCGCTGACTGGCAAAGCGAGTCTGGAACTGCCTTCTCCTGTTAGTTCCCTCTCTTCGCAGCGAAACATGGTATTGTGGACTTTTTTTTCTCCATGAAGAAGATTGACCCCTTCTCCCTCCTGCAAATATCTCCTCCTCATGGAAACAGTCCACAAACCCTCAAATAGCGATTGTCTATTGAAGCCAAAAGAGGTAGTGTGTTAAACGGCCCCCTGCCTAGCCAGCTTAATTCTGTTGCTGCCAGGTACTGGACTTTTGAAAAAGGGTGAATCTGTGATTCTGTCTGAACACAACTAGCCTGACCAGGCCATTGCTGAGAGCACAGGTAGCAAGAAGAGGCTGGTAGCAAAATAATACCTGTATCTATTGCTGTGGTATTCTGCTCTATGCTTCTATCTAGTAACTCTGCTCTCAGTATAATCTAGGCATGCATCCCTGCACCCTCTCTGTCTAAAAAGAAATGCACATAGAATAATACAGAAGAATTTAAATTAATTTCTAGGAAGAAAGAAAGGGACTTCCTGAAGGTGACACAGAAAATTAATTTTGATGCCCTGCTTTTTTCTGCTCTTCATAGCAGAAAGATGGAGGATACAAAAAAAAAAAAAAAGATTGCCTAGCACTTATTTAAAGTGATGTTGATTGGTTCACTGATTGAACATCACTGATCTATGTTGTAGGAGGTGGCTCAGTTCAACCTAGCTCAGGAACCTCCATGCTCTGTGGCAGTCTGCAATATAGACTTACCCGGAGTCTCCATACAAACGCTTCACACTTAGTTTGGTTTTCCCACCAGTATTCATGGCTACTTCTGCTTCATCCTGAGTACAAATGGGGATCACTTGAATGCAAAATGAAAAGGCAGTCTCTGTTTTTGCCTGGTCAGAAAGTGTATACTTGGCTTTAGGCACCCGAGACAAGATCCTGGCATCTCTTATAACACTGCTTCCAAGTCTCTGTGGGTGGCTTAGGTCCCCTACATGGTAGGTTGTGAAGGGGGTGACCACAGTGTCTCCAAATGCTCTGAAATCAAACTAAACAGCAGTAGATTATAAGCTTTCAGCCTGCTGGCTTCCATCAACACTACCACAGTCACCACCATGGCTCCCATGACTTCTTGGCACTCCTGCTTTGCAAGGCAAGTATTCCCAGCTGGTGACAGTCAAAGAGTCCAGTGTGAGCTGGGAGGAGCAGGCTGTACTGAAGGTCTGCTCTGAAATACTGTTACATTTTTGTAATTTCTTGCAAAGGATTATGGGATGGGGTGGTGGTGGAAACTGTGCTCAGTTTGGGGGTTTCTGATAGCAAATTGTAGAGAATCCCTGCCCTACCTGTCTTCTCTAAGTCTAAAACAGTGCTTTCTCTTGCTGCTTCTTCTGGAGTGTGTTTTATTAAAACTCCAGGCTGCCACTCAGCTGACTTAAATCTCCTGGAGCTTTATTTCAACACAGGAAAATAATGCTACCCTCAGTGGCTTCTTGGGAGTTGAAACTCATTTTCTTCAGTGCACTCAAAGTTCAGACAGGACACTTAGGAGGATGAGGTGCCAAGGATCTACACATGCTAGCTAGCACAAGGCTTTCTCATAGTTGGTCATATGCTTTCAAGCTGAAATCCCTATTTGGCTATCTCACTCAAGTTGCACTCAGTGGTTGGCGTCCAGACGAGCAGAGGTGTGTGGTTTGGGTGCCACAAACCTCTTTGTGGTGTCCCGAGCCACGCGTGGAATGTTAAAATGTGCCTCGCACTGCAAATTTGCAGCATGGGGGGAAAATTTGCTACCAGGATTTCCCAGTAACGAAAAAATGCACTGGGGAAAAGGTGCCGGAACAAAAGGAGGTTTGGTCCTCCAGTGAGATGCTCAGGCTGCCAGCCAGACTGTCTCTATGCTCTGTCTGTGCTTCAGCACTCTGGGAAATGGGAGGCGCTGGGCAAGAGCAGCTTGCCCACAGTGGGACACTGTGTCCTGCAACAAAGCACCTATGCAGGAGCATGCGCTGTGGCACTCAGTGGCACAAATTTGTGCCACTGCAAGCAGACCCCCCTACTTGTCTAGATGCGAACAATGAGTTAGAAACCCCAGGTTGGTAGGAGGCAATTATTCTCCACTATGCAGCTGAAGTAGAACATAATTACACTTGTCAGTAAGGGGCACTGTATTAGTTTTAAACTGCTATGCATCAGATTGGTAGCTACCCAGTCACTTTTCTGTTAGATATAGTTACAGCATTAGCTTCACTGCTTGAACATTTGCCTTCATCTGAGTTCCCATTTCTTCCTCTTAGTGCCTAATGTATAATTAGATGTGGTGAAATCTTCTTAAAGTGATTGGGAATGTTTCTTAAAAAGCTTCTGTCATGGGCTTGGCTCTCTTGCTGGAGATGTAATGTTAAACATACAGAGAATAATTTAAGAAGTATATGATTGAGGGAATACTGTCAAGACAAAAAATATTTCTTTTGGAGGGCCAGAATCTTTTGGCTGGTTGGTTCACAGTGAAGGATCAGGGGGATGATATTGCCTTATACCATAACATAATGGTGTCCTTACTTTCTTCTTGCCATGGATGACTTATGTTAGCTGCTCCATTTGAAATCCCACTAGTGTGGACACAATTCAAGCCCTGATGGAATTACTCAAGTTCAGAGGTGAACTCATGGCAAGAAAACAAATGAAAGAAAAACATGGCGGTTTAGATCACAGGGACAATTTGTGCCTCTGTGCAAAGATGTTTATCGTGTCTACTAACAACTGGTGGCCAGGCACTAGAGCAGACTGCTGTGTTTTGGCTATGCTCTCATCTCTTAGCTAGGGTTTATGCACGTGTGATATGTATCCTGTTTGTCATGGCAGCCAGGACTCAAATTGGTACACCAGTGGATGGCTGGCAGAAAGGGGAGGAAAAGTCAGCCTTCCCCTAGCCAGGCTAGTAGTGGCAGGGTACTTGCCTGCATTACTCTTTCAGATTGGTGAAGCTGGCACAAGATGTACAGTCATTTGGTTTTGTCTCACAGTCTAGATGTGATTAAAAAAATATGGCTTGGCTGATGCATGGGAGTATGGTAAGTAGAGGACTCAACTGCATTCTTGAGCAGGGCAGGGGGGCCGTCTCAGCAGCTCTATGCCTGAAATCAGATGGCACGATGCAGTTTCCTCAGTAACATGAACGGCTGCTGCAGTGATGTGTTTGTTTTCTTTTACACCTCTACCCCTTTCTTTCTTCTGACACCAGATACCCTTTGGCAATAAAGCTGCTGTGAAAAGCCAGGGCTGGTGGCCAGACTACCCTGTTTTTACATTCCCAGACGGTAATTTCTGAGGCGGTTTGTGCCATCGGGTGTGGACAGACTGTTCGAAATAACAGAAGCAACATTCCCAGTCACATAAAACCTTGGGACTCATTTTGTGAAGCCTTTCTGGGATATTATATGCTCCAGCAGCAACGGGCCTGTTCCACAGCTGGAGAAAAATTGGCAAAGCTCCAGACATATCAATAGTGGTATAACAAGACCTATCAGCTAAGGATCCAACTCTGGGGGTATGCCCCCATGCGTGGGAATGTGTGCTTCCCTGGGGACAAACAGCATGGTAACAAACTTGTCCTCGGGAAATGCCTGTACATGCGTGCTCTGGAGCATGGCACGTTACCCTGGATGGAGTAGGAGAGGCTGGGGCCAGCACCTAGGATCCTGGGGGCCTCTGGGTGCTGCAGATGCGGCAATCTGGCAGCAGAGAGCCTGGTCACCAGCTGGAGTGTGGCTTTGCCACGTGTACCGCTCCACTTTTTTAGGTTCAGGGTTTGTTGACACTGAGTCAAAAAACACCCTCGCGCTGCAAATTAGCACTTGCATGTGCATGTTCATGCATGGCACACATGTACACTTGTCTGGATGAGCCCTGGGTGTTCAAGTTATAAATGCAAGGCATTCAGCACCAGCAGCTAAGTTTTCTTATCGAGATGGACCCAAGAAGCAACAGCAACTCAGAGCTGAAGGGTTTCGACAGCCCATTGCCTGAAACTATCCAGTTCCCATGGTTTGCTACAGACCCACTGTGAACACTTGATTGCCTTTTAGGAGTGTATATTTCACTAAGTAAAGGCCACTCATCGACTTCCTTGTGCTTTATTCTTCATCCTTGTTCTGATTTGTGTGTCTCTTGCCATTATCATTCCTTATGGACTCTCCAAAAATAAATTTACCAAGGGTAGGAAGTTATGAACAACTAATGGCAGAGGGCGGCTATTTGAAAGGGGTATTTGAAAGCAGCACTGCCAAACCCAGGCACTTGAAATCCATCAGCTAGCTCTCAAAAACAAAACAAAACACAACAAAACAAAACAAAACAAAACAAAGAGTTGCAAACAAAGCAAGATAATAAGATTGAATTAAAAACCATAACGTGTTATAAGATAACTGTAGTGTTCATTTGTCTTCTAAGGTGATGGCTATAGAAGCTGTGGGGGAGGAGAGGGGGGACAGGACGCGACACTTTACAGCTTTTCACAGCAATTGCAAGGACTGGAAATTTCAGTTTCTTCTTTTTTTTTTGTGAAGAAAGTGGAGGGTTTCAGATAATCAATTACAGGAGCTGGGGATTTAAGAGAAGTACTAAATGATGCTAAACCATGAGGACTAACAACACTGAGAGAGACACTGGAGTGAAAAAACCAGTGGGGCAACAAGCAACAAGAGTTTGACGTTTTTTCTTGGTTGCAAACTTTATGGATTTGTTACCTCTCCTCTACATATACTGAGAGTAAAACGGATGAATTTTGTCATGCATTTTTTCACTGCATATACAAGTGTGTAATATAGATTGACTTAAATTTCCGTGAATTATCTAAAAGATGGACTTTGAATGAATTTTCCCAGGGAGCATATATGTAACATAGGCATAGGGAATGTTCATGCTTGTGACTAGACTCCTAGGTTCAATGATCAAACAAATAATAGCAATAAAATTTGTGCTGTACACACGGGCAGATCTCCCAGCTGGTGAGTGCAAATTCCTGTTGGAGCCGCTGCTTTTGCTGCCTCTGGAACTCCTGGGCTGAATGTTGCCATTGTTCACCCCGGCTTCCCAAGACAGCTTCTTCTCTGTGCTGAATCTGGGGGACAGGGAGAAAGGAAAGGCAAATGGGAGTGGAATTTACCCCCTGTGCTCTGGAGATCTGCTCAAGCAGTGGCTCCAGCAAAACCCTGTGCTGACCAGGTGTTGAGTTCGGAGGGACCGTTGCACATGTGGAACATAGCTGAAGGAAATACAGCAGCATTACCGCACCCTCTCTGCACCCCAAATCTGTCCCTGCCTGTGCACACTAGGCCAGGTCAGACATCATTGCATGCATCCCACCCACTCAAACTCAAAATCTTTGCTGGTTAGACAGGAGATTAAATGGGTATGTGTAGTTGAGGTTGAAGTTGAACAAACTCAATACCTTGTTTAGCCAGTTGCTTCCATCTGCCTTCCAGGAAATAAAAGAAAACATGCCGGCTGGTTCCCAGCTGTGACTCTTAAGCTGTTCTGCACACAGATTTCCTGTAGCTAGCCTTCATGCTGCATGTATACCTCCTTTCAGAAAGTGTCTGCTTATCCTAACCTAACCAAATATTGAGGCTATTTTCTGTATTTACCTGAGGGTATGTTCAGATGATTTTCATCCAAAGTAGAAGATATGTTTTCATAAATCAAATCACTTTTGCTAGGGGCTGTATGGCAGAAATGGGTCATTTCTAAATGTTGAGAGACAAATCCACCTTAGTCTATTTAAATGGTTTTCTTGAAGTGCAAACTTAAAAGACCCCATTAAAAGAAGGTTCAAGCAGTATTCAGGCACCATCGATGACTTGAGTTCCCACAGACAGGTGGCTTTTTAAAGCTAGATTTCTGACACTTTTTCTCTGCGGGTGCCTATGCTTGTAGTCAGCTAGTAAAATAAACATCACTGTAGGGGTCAGAAAATATTCACTGCAGAGAGGCAGCGAGATTATAATGGCTTTGAGTGAACGGGTAGATGGATGTCATGTAAGAGTGGAGACCATCACCTAAGCCCTGGTTCTGGAGCCCATACAATGAACTGTCAGACATTGTTATATGAAAACTTCACCAGACCCTGCCACACTCTAGCTCATATCAGTCTCAGAAGGCGAAATTCACCCTTTAAGCCTCTCTGATATGCTGCATTGATTTTTGTGCTTGCCCTCTGCATTGGACTGAATTTTAGTTAAGGTGGATTTATATGGCAAAAAATAAAAGGGTAATAATCATTTGTAACCTCTCAACCTGAAGGATATAACGTACCTTTGCAGATTGTACATAGGCCGTACTCAATAGAAACTTCAATCAACACTTGAAATGTATTCACATTTGGGATTAAATCTGGCTACTGTTTCTACAGTGGAGTGGGACAATTATTTCCATATTTTCCTGTATTTGCTCAAATAAAATGTTGAACTTGCTTCTGCTCTGATTCTGTCCCTGCCCTGTTTTTTGTTTGCATTCGAGAATACTTGAGCTAATGGGTTTTCTGAAAGGAAAAGCTGTTAGAATTTGTTTGCGGAAAGCAAATGTTGAATTTGTAAATGTGAGTCTTTTCATCAGAAACCAGATTCTGAGATTTTCTCAGAATTGGTCATGGGCGACTGGTGTCCCCCAAGTCTGGGGCAGCACCAGATTGCCGACCGGGGGGGGGGGGGGGGGGTCCCCAATGGCTGATCGACGATCTGG
>NW_017728964.1:9727382-9735076 GCF_001723915.1 Gavialis gangeticus
GGTGTCCCCAATGGCTGATCGACGATCTGGGCACTTCCGGTTTTGCAGCTGGCACTTCCAGGGAGTGCACGGCCTATCTGGGGGGGTGCACGTGCACGCGCATGCACTCCCTATGCATCGCCAATGCAATTGGGGAATACAAACAATCTCACGTAACCTATGCATTCAATCCATAGGGCACATCAGAGCTCAGATTTTGTATGCCAAATCCTCACAATGAGCTTGCTTTTAATCAGCCCACAGATCAGAAATAAATTACAGAAGCACCTGTGGAAAACTGAATCTTCTAGAGAATTGAAAACTGATCTTGCCCCAGTGGCGAGATTTTTGGCTCAACTCTAAAACACGGTACTCCGAGCCTGGTTCAACTGTAGGGTTAAATCCTGCATTGGACTGTAAAGAATTCTGGGGGCCTCATTTCCAACCTTGTTAAAACCATTTCAATGCTTAGGTAACTGGACTCTCATAGTAAAGTAAAGAATCAAGTCTAGGATCTGGACTATAGCATGACCAGGGCCTTGCTGCCTCTGTCTCCATTACTAAAGCTGTATGGTCTCATTGGAAGGTGTCACTTCTAATACAGAGCTAATGAACCAATTGCTCAGAACATGTGGCAGCTGAAATTTCCATGGCGGTAATAACAAATGGTTTCTGTATCTATCCGTTCTTCCGTCTTTCCCTTGTTAACTGTGGGATGATGGTGACTCAAGAGGACACACTGTGCTGACAGTTTTAATGAGTGTGTTACAGTTTCTATCTTAGGCTGCTGTTTGCTCTTCTCTAAATAAACTCATCAAGAGGGGAAAATGCTTATATTAGCTTTTATGGTTTTATGTTAAGTGCTTTCCATTCTCCTATGTACAAGTCAGTCCCACAGCCACCTAATTAACTTCCACAGGAAGAGACAGAAGTAAGGAGGAATTTCTATTTTGATCAAACAAAACACTACATATTCCAAGGTTGATCTACCCTCAAGTACCAAATACGAAAGGAAAAACTATCCTTTAGTAAACACTTGGTAAAGAAATACAAATGTTACTTGCTAATGACATTTACCTTCAACCGCTTGCATGGTGCATGGGGCTTGTACAATTACAGAACTATGCCATGACTGGAATAACAGACTTGGTGGGAGCTCACATGATGGGAGCACTGTCATGGATGGGTACACACTGTTCAGGAAGGACAGGCAGGGGAGAAGAGGAGGAGTTTCCCTTTTATGTAAAAGAGTGGTATGATTGCTCAGAGCTCCAGTAGGAAGCTGGAGATGGGCCTGTTGAGAGTCTCTGGGTTAGAGTCAGAGGGGAAAGCAACAAGGGTGATGTTGTGGTGGGGGTCTGCTATAGACCACCAGACCAGGAGGAAGTGATGGATGAAGCTTTATTCAAACAGCTAGAGGAAGTTTCCTGATCACAGGCCCTGGTTCTCATGGGAGACTTCAATCACCCTGACATCTGCTGGGAGGACAATACAGCAGTGTGCAGGCAACCCAGGAGGTTTTTGGAGAGTATACTGGGGACAACTTCCTGGTGCAAGTGCTGGAGTGGCCAACTAGGGGCTGTGCACTTCTTGACCTGCTCCTCACAAACAGGGAAGAATTGGTGGGGAATGTAGCAGTGGATGGCAACTTGGGGAGCAGTGACCATGAGATGACTGAATTCAGGATCCTGAGGAAAGGAAGGCTGGAGAGCAGCAGAGTAAGGACCCTGGACTTCAGAAAAGCAGACTTCAACTCCCTCAGGGAATTCATGGGCAGGATCCCTTGGGAAGCCAGACTAAGGGGGAGAGGAGTCCAGGAGAGCTGGCTGCACTTCAAGGATGCCTTACTGGGAGTGCAGGAAGAAGCCATCCCAATGTGTGGGAAGACTAGCAAGTATGGCAGAAGACCAGCTTGGCTTAGCAGGGAAGTCTTCAGTAAATTAAATTACAAAAAGGAAGCTTATATGAAGTGTAAACTTGGACAAATAACTAGGGAAGAATATAAAGGCATTGTTTGGGCATGCAGAGATGAAGTCAGGAAGACCAAAGAACAACTGGAGTTGCAGGTAGCAAGGGTTGTGAAGGGTAACAAGAAGGGTTTCCACAAATATGTCAGTAGCAAGAGGAGGATCAGGGAAAGTGTGGATCCCTTACTAAATGGGGGAGGCAACTTTGTGACAGATGATGCAGAAAATGCTGAAGTGCTCAATGCCATTTTTGCCTCAGTTTTCACAGGCAAGGTCAGCTCCCAGACTACTGACCCAGGCAGCACAGTCTGGGGAGAAGGTGAGCAGCTCCCAGTGGTGAAAGAACAGGTTAGGGACTACTCAGAAAAGCTGGGCATGTACAAGTCCATGGGCCTGAGGAAGCTGGCTGATGTGGTTGCAGAGTCATCATCTTTGAAAACTCATGGTGATCAGGAGGGATCCCAGAAGATTGGAAAAGGGGAAATATAGTGCCCATATTTAAGAAAGGGAAGAAGGTGGATCCAGAGAACTACAGACCAGTCAGCCTCATCTCAGTCTCTGGAAAAATCATGAAGCAGATCCTCAAGACATTGCTAAACACTTGGAAGAGAAAAAGGTGATCAGCGACAGTCAGCATGGATTCAGCAGGGGCAAGTCATGCTTGACCAACCTGGTTGCTTTTTATGATGAGATGACTGGCTCTGTGGATGCAGGGAGACCAGTGGATGTGCTGTACCTTGATTTTAGCAAGGCTTTTGATACGGTCTCCCACAACTTTCTCCCAGGCAAGCTAAGGAAGTATAGGCTGAATGAATGGACTGTAAGGTAGACAGAAAACTGGCCAGAGCATTGGGCTCAGAGAATAATAATCAATGTCTCAGTGTCTAGTATCATTGGCAGTTGGTATCAAATGGAGTGCCCCAGGGGTCAGTCCTGGGGCCAGTTTTGTTCAATGTCTTCATCAACAACCTGGAAGATGGCAGAGTGCACCCTCAGAAAGTTTGCAGATGATACCAAGTTGGGGGGAGTAGTTCATACGCTGGAGGGTCTGGCTAGGATTCAGAGCGACGTAGACAAATTCGAGGACTGGGCCAAAAGAAATCTCATGAGGTTCAGCAAGGTCAAGTGCAAAGTCCTGCACTTAGGATGGAACAATCCCATGGACCAGTACACGCTGGGGACTGACTGACTGGGTAGCAGCTCTGCAGAAAAGGACCTGGGGGTTACAGTGGACACTGTAGTGAGTATGAGCCAGCACTGTGCCCTTGTTGCCAAGAAGGCTAACGGCATACTGGGCTGCATCGGTAGGTGTGTTTCCAGTAGGTCCAGAGAAGTGATTATTCCCCTCTATTCAGCACTGATAAGGCCACATCTAGAGTACTATGTCCAGTTTTGGACCTCTCACTACAGAAAGGATGTGGCCAAATTGGAGAGTCCAGCAGAAGACAACAAAAATGGTGAGGGGGCTGGGGACATGACTTATGAGGAAAGACTGAGGAAACTGGGCTTATTTAGTCTAGAGAAGAGGAGACTGAGAGAGGATTTAATAGCAGCCTTCAACTACCTGTAGGGGGCAGATGACAGGACAAGGAGCAATGGTCTCATGTTGCAACCAGGGAAGTTTAGGTTAGATATTAGGAAGAATTTTCTCACTAGGAGGGTAGTAAAACACTGGAACCGGTTACCCAGAGAGGTGGTAGAAGCTCCATCCTGAGGTTTTCAAAACCTGGCTAGACAAAACTTTGTCTGGGATGGTTTAGTTGGGGCTGGTCCAGCTTTGAGCAGGACATTGGACTAGATGACCTCCTGAGGTCCCTTCTAACCCTAACTTTCTATGATTCTAAGGTGCTTGTGATGGGTTCAGTATTAGGAATACCACCAGAGCCATACCGTATGGTGCCATCTATTTTTTTCACTCAACGAGTGCTTCAAGATGTATCTGTGGCTGTCTCCAACCCTTCTAAATGCTATCATTAGTGCTTGTTATTGTTCACCTTAAAAGTCCTATATAGATGTGACTTAATCCAATAGCCCTGCAATTCAGGAGTTATTTGCCCCATGTTAAAAATGGAGAAAGTGAGGCAGGGAGAGTCAGATTAATTCTCTTTTGTACACAAAGCCAATATGATGCCACTGTCATACTCCAGTCCTCCCATTAAACTCGTGATCAGGACTTGTGTTGGCCTCCTGACCTGAGAGAAATTTTACCCAAGGCTAAAGACATGGTTTGGGGTTCCCATTTCATCATTTCATCTTCCTCTTCTATGCAATGGGCGGGGAATCACAACATGATGAATTCAATCGCCAGGCAGTGTGTAAAGAGAGATCAAGTTCTCCCTCTTAGAGTAGCAGATGCTGGAAAATGATCTGTTGAAGCAATACACTCAACCCCCAGGAAACTAGCTCAGCACAGCCAGCCCAAGCTCAGCACACTCAGCCCCAAAAAGAACCAGCCCGGCACACCGCAGACCCTAGGGAAACAAATGTCTCAGCCACGGCAAACGCAGCCTCTCAAGTCACTTTGCTTAGACCCCTCTAATTATCAAGGAGGATTAAGCTACAGTATACAAAGGCCACTTTACTTGTGAAGTAGATCATCCACTCATGGGTTTAATGTAATTTAAGTGCACAGCTTTAGTTAGTTTTTCTTAATGTCTTGGAATGACTGTGTAGAGAAACCCTGAAAATAGTCATGTTAGGCTTTAGAGAAGTTTTCATCCAGTCCCCTCAGCTGGAAGAAGGAGAGCTCTATCATGGGATTCTCTACCACCAGCACTACAAGCTTCCATTCGGGTTTAAATGTTCAGACCTAAAGATATTCAACTGGGTTTTAAATTCAGTGCAGGTCCTGTTGATTTCAGAATCCTGTCAAACAGCCACTGGCTTTCTTACATACATACTTATGTATTCTGGTCAATGCTGCTTTCTTCAGTTCTGACGTTTGAATTTTTTAAAAACTTAAAAGAAATGCAAAACTCAGGGTAATGTATGCACCAAATATACAGCACCACACAGCAGGGAGGGAATTAGCAAAGGGGTCCATGTATGGAGACTTCCCAAACAGCCAACAGAGAAGGCACTGATGTGCAGCTCAAGGAACGCGGAGCATGTCTGTCTGAACAGCTCCTGCTTTGTCACTCAAAATGGAATGTTCCCCTATAAATTTGCCAGATCACTTAGGTCCTGAGTCAAAGCCTACTGAAGTCAATGGAAAGACTGGCTTCAATTTAACCTTCGGAGTGAACCCGTAAGCGAATGATTCACAATCTGCCACATGAACAGAATGTTTTTTGACTACTACTGTGACATTCAGTAAAATGTTTTTTATATACAGGCCAATGATGGCTAGATAACAAAGTCTGCTGGATAACTGATGGAAAAAATGGTTGAATGATTTATTTCATTTTTACCTGAGCAGCCAGAGGGAGGATTTATTGGACGCATAGAATGTCAAATTTTGTCATATAAATGGTTAGCAGAAAATTGTTTGATGAGCTCCTACTAGATGATTCTCACCTCTGGGAAGTTGGATCTGATTCAAAAGCCATTTGTTGGCTCTCAGCAAAACAGTGAGTTTTACTTGTTGAGAAAAATGTGGGTGGCAAATTTGGTAAAATCTCCTAATAAAAGGATAGCAGTGCTCTTATTGAGCCTCCCTGGAATCATGTCTTCTAATTTCTGAACCCATGGGCGATCCTATAAGACATGGAGAACATGTGGTGTTTTCTTCTTTTTATATTAGGCAATTGAAATCCTACCCTGCCCTGTGTCATCTTGCAGCTCAGAATGACAGTACTAATATCCTATCAGCATCACAAATGTTGTCAATGGATCTTGTCACTTGTGGATGGCCAATGAGAGAAAAGTTCTCCACAGTTGTAATGCCTGAGGATTCTGCTGTCACTCACAAGCCTTTCAAACTGAACTCAGACTTGCCATATCATCAGAATGCCCTCTGCCCAGCTGCTTATTGTCCTGCTCAGCTGCTGTCAATCATTATTCAGCTTGCTATCAATACTCACTGTAAATGAAAGGTTAAGCTGACTTCTACATACCAAATATTGCTCACTGTCCTTTAACTCCTGCAACAAAATACATCTTGCAGAACAGTGGGCATGCCTATATGTGCATTTACACCGGCTTAAATTTATTGTGCAGTAAGTAGAAATAGGCTGGTGTCTACACGTGCCAGCATTAATGTGCACTAATGCTGTGTGTGTAGTCCCAAGTCAGTCCACACACACAGTGTTAGTGTGCAGTAAGGTGTCTAAATGTGCATCACTGTGCAGTAATTAATCGGGCGTAAATTTGATACCTGTATCATGCAGGTATCAAATTTACACTCAAGTCAACATAAGTTGCAATTTTTACTGTGCAGTATGGGCATGCACATGTAGATACATACCTATACTGTGCAGTAATTTCAGTTGCTGCACAGTAAATGTGCACATGTAGACACACCCTGTGTGGCGTTATCTATTAATCAGTGTTGCATTGAAGAGAGGTGAAGCGTTGTAAAGATAGAGCTGCTGTTCACCAAGACAGGTATCTAGGGCCTTCCATATCCACTGTGCCCGGAAGGAAGATGGCTTGATAAGACCAAGCAAAAAGAAAAAAAGGTCTTATTCTCTGTCTGCACAGAACTCCTAACGTTGCCAGGGGGCCCTATGCACAGAATGATGAAAGAATATACCCCATTAAGAAGCTGGGAGAATAATGAGACTCAATGGGCTGGCTGTTTCAGTTGCAAAGAGTGTGGATTAGTTTCAGTTCTGCTTTGTGTTGGGTTCCCAGTGTCCAACTGCTGTTGTTTGCTCTGCAGCTGCTCCCAATCACCCCCAAAAATTTAGCCCAATGTGAACATAAGGTAATATGAGGTTCCAGGTAGATTCTGCTTCCAGTTAGGAAGAAAAAATAAGCCTGAAAATCCCAAATTTGATCTTAACATGATGGCATATTGGAACCAACCCCTATTCCAAAACAGAGAAAGGTCTAGAGTCGGAGTTGCAACCGGAGAGCAATGGAATTCCACCTGTACAGGAGGGGTGTTGTAGACAACAGTTCAGTGTCATGCAATTTAGATCACTTTCCCAGTCACCGCTCCTCCTCCCAGAGTGTCAGCTCCAGGCCTCTAGTTTAATAATAACTGGGTTAAATAATAAATAACAGGGTTTAATAATAACTGCAAAGCCACCAGGCAGTGCCATAGCAATAGAGTTTGGCACCCAGGGCAAAGCCTGCAGTCGCAGCCCACTCTCACTCCGTGCACAGATCTGGGGGGCACACGCTCCCCCCCGTGCTTGGCTGGGAGTGCATGCAGCATGGGAGCGGCCCTTGCCTCATCCTTGTGCCCCTACAAATGAGCTGTTTGTGACTCCATCCTGTGCTCCACCCCAGCTGGGCAGCACCTGTTGGCACCCCTTCACTTCAGTGCCTGTGGTGGTCACCCCACTCCCCCATTGCTACAGCACTGCTACCAGGACCCCAAAATCCATGGTTTTCCACAGTCTGAGAGGAGGCACAGCACAGAAATAAACTGAAGACACTTTGCCCCAGTCATCAGACAAATGGAACAAAACAAAATTCCTGAGAACAAAGACAAACGGGCTGTTTTGGATCACTGCTCCTTCTGAAAGTAAGAGATACCAGGCCATTGAATTCTTTCTAGTATCTACCAAGTGTGACATCATTTTTGGAATGAGGATATATATATATATACACACACACACACACACACACACACACACA
>NW_017728964.1:9735820-9737484 GCF_001723915.1 Gavialis gangeticus
CAAGGAGTGACCAGGAACAATGGTCACAAGCTGGCGGAGGGAAGGTTTAAGTTGGACATCAGGAGGCGCTACTTCACGGTCAGGGCGGCTAGAGTCTGGAACCAGCTTCCAAGTGAGGTGGTGCAGGCTCCCACCCTGGGGGTTTTTAAGAGGAGGTTGGATGACCACCTTACTGGGGTCATTTGACCCCATTGCTCTTCCTGCCATGGCAGGGGGTCGGACTGGATGATCTGCTCAGGTCCCTTCCGACCCTAGAAACTATGAAACTATGATATGGCCACACACTCCACACCTAAGCCCTTCCCCCTCTTCTCAGCAGGTCTCTTGGGTCTCTTGAATGCAGACTACCAGCCATGGCAAGATTATTTGTGACCTTCTAATAGAGAAGAATATCCTTTAGCAATGAAAGGTAAGCTATCAAGCTCAACTCAGTGCAGTGGTAAATGTAAAGATTTAAAAATAGCAGACCTAGTGTGCATGCTATCTCATGATGCCCCACAGCTAGGAAAGCACTATTCATCACTGAAAAGACTCCAGTTCTCCTCTTCTTATTTGACATTAATATCTAGTCTAATTTATCTAGGTTACATCGTAAGATCATTTCTTGCCAGAGGATCTACTTTGCCGTCCCCGGTTGTCATGCCTTGAAATGATCACTTGTCCTGCAGGCCTGGAAAAATACAGGCCATTTACCAGATAATGCTGTCAGCAGTCCATGCACACAGGGCCAGTCCATCCCTACTGGCAATAGAAAGAATTGCTTGTTCTATGGCAGGGGTGTTCATCACCCACCTGGTCTAGACCACAAGGAGCCTTATGGACCAGATCTCTACCCACTGGTGGTGGTTGAGTAAGTGGTGGCAGTGGAGGGGAGGTGGTGGCACAGTGGTTAACCTAGCCTTCACTCATCCCCCTGCTCGTCCTGCCCCCTCACTTCCCCACTGAGTCTGGCACATGTCCCCCAAAAAGGCTCCTACCCCTGTTGCTTTTGTATTCTTTCTAAATATTTATTCTTGTTGTTTTTAATTTCTAGCCCTTCTACTTCCTGCTTGACTGCTATGCTTCAGCTTACTGTGAAATTGCTTCTGTTTTCATGTCTACCTCTTTACCCAGCTTTTCAAATAGAATTCCTATAGAGAAAATAATGGATTGATTTGTCAATGTTAACCTGATTTGGAAAAGCAGCGTTTCCAGGTCTTTTTGTTCTCATAATTCAGCTCTTAAGGGACTTAATTGAATTATTTTAGTATTCTGAATTTGGACTTCTTGAATTAGTTCCTGATATCATCCCTATATACATGTAATACTACATTTTAAGGCATTGGGATCATTCAGATGGTGACGTTACATGAGAAATAATTGCATTTTCTTCAACAAAAGGCCATATAATTAAAAAGAGAAGGAAAGAAGAGGGGCCACTGTGTAGTGAGGCTGGAAAATGAAAATAGTTTGTTTGGCCCTGAAACCAAGTTAAGACATTACCTCAGGGTTCAGTAAGCATCATAATGGTGAACATGAAGGAAAGACATGATTACTAATAGGAATGATGGTATGGAAGTGGAAATTACGATAACTGAGATAAACCAAAACTCAAATGCCATACCGCGCGCAAATTGAGGACCAGATAATCTCTATCCCAAGATTCTGAAACAACTGGCATAAGA
>NW_017728964.1:9742484-9743234 GCF_001723915.1 Gavialis gangeticus
TTTTTAATCTCATCACCATCTGCTTTTTCACTCTGGTCTTTACAGTCCTGAATCTGCTGATGCTGACTGGATTAAAAAAAAAACAAAGAAAAGGATCCACTGGAGAATACTAGCCACTTAAAAAAAAATGAATTTAATTGCTCATGAAAGTTGAAAGTGAGGAGAGGTCAGGAGCACTTGCCAGAAGTAGGCACAGTATAGGCTCTGCAGAGCTTTCTTTCACAGCTCATATCTATATTTGGTCAATTTGCCAAGTTCAGCAGCAGTGCCCTCACACACACATACTGCATTGCTCTGCACAGCTGCCCCCCAACACAGGAACTGGCATGGCTCCATCTGCATGGCACTATAGGCTAATTAATACAAGGCAGGCTAATTGGCCCTGCCCCTCAGCTATGCTAATTAGCCACCCTAAAGTGCTCCAGTGACACAATTACACTGTCCCCAGTTTAGGAGGTGAGCTACTCAGGGCAGCACGGCATGCTTGAAGGGGCTACTGCCAGAGATGTGAATTTTACTATGTAGATTACTATGTAGATATGGGGAGGAACAATCGGCACCACACATACAGGCTGGGGAACTCCCCTCTTGTTAGCACGGAGGTGGAAAAGGATCTGGGAGTCATTATTGACTCCAAGATGAACATGAGTTGGCACTGTGGGGAGGCGGCTAGGAAGGCCAACTGCACCTTGTCGTGTATCCACAGATGCATCTCGAGCAGGTCCAAGGAGGTGATCCTCCCCCTCTATG
>NW_017728964.1:9748234-9778716 GCF_001723915.1 Gavialis gangeticus
TCACGGTCAGGGCGGCTAGAGTCTGGAACCAGCTTCCAAGTGAGGTGGTGCAGGCTCCCACCCTGGGGGTTTTTAAGAGGAGGTTGGATGACCACCTTACTGGGGTCATTTGACCCCATTGCTCTTCCTGCCATGGCAGGGGGTCGGACTGGATGATCTGCTCAGGTCCCTTCCGACCCTAGAAACTATGAAACTATGATATGGCCACACACTCCACACCTAAGCCCTTCCCCCTCTTCTCAGCAGGTCTCTTGGGTCTCTTGAATGCAGACTACCAGCCATGGCAAGATTATTTGTGACCTTCTAATAGAGAAGAATATCCTTTAGCAATGAAAGGTAAGCTATCAAGCTCAACTCAGTGCAGTGGTAAATGTAAAGATTTAAAAATAGCAGACCTAGTGTGCATGCTATCTCATGATGCCCCACAGCTAGGAAAGCACTATTCATCACTGAAAAGACTCCAGTTCTCCTCTTCTTATTTGACATTAATATCTAGTCTAATTTATCTAGGTTACATCGTAAGATCATTTCTTGCCAGAGGATCTACTTTGCCGTCCCCGGTTGTCATGCCTTGAAATGATCACTTGTCCTGCAGGCCTGGAAAAATACAGGCCATTTACCAGATAATGCTGTCAGCAGTCCATGCACACAGGGCCAGTCCATCCCTACTGGCAATAGAAAGAATTGCTTGTTCTATGGCAGGGGTGTTCATCACCCACCTGGTCTAGACCACAAGGAGCCTTATGGACCAGATCTCTACCCACTGGTGGTGGTTGAGTAAGTGGTGGCAGTGGAGGGGAGGTGGTGGCACAGTGGTTAACCTAGCCTTCACTCATCCCCCTGCTCGTCCTGCCCCCTCACTTCCCCACTGAGTCTGGCACATGTCCCCCAAAAAGGCTCCTACCCCTGTTCAACACCTCCTCCCCACCCCATCCATTCCTGTCCCTCTTGGAGCCCATGGCCAGGTGAAATCTGCGGGCTGTATGTGTGATGCTACTGTTCTTGTGGGATCAAACAAATGATCCTTAGAACATGTCAGTCGTGGCAAACATTTGGCCCCAAGTGTAAATACTACAGCTCACTAGAGGAATTAATCACAAAGTGCTTTTAGAGACTTGCATGACACACTTGGATTGTTTCTCTTTCACAGCAGATGCACAATGAGCTGACCTTGACAGACACAAAAGGGTTTTGCAATATACCCTAGTTTAGGAGCAGTAGTACAAGGGAAAACCAGAAGAGCCTGTTTTAACCCCTCTGTCTTTTTAATTTTTCATGCTGACAAATGTCTGGAGTTATTCTGTAGGACATAGAATTATAGGTGATTTTGTGACCGTCATAAAATTGTATTGTGATACATATCTTTTAAGCTGGTTGGAATGCTGCTTAAACAGTTTTGTCTGAAGAGAAGAGTAAGGACTGGGAGTTAGGGACCTGGATGCTTAATGTGACACTCCTCAAACAAGCATGATTTTGAGAAAACGCTGAGCATCCCTGCTTGGAAACTGCAGAGACTGGGCTTTTTTAAATTAGGTGGATGGGTGATGGCTGAAAATCTCCATGGGAATGCATCCTCCATTGGTTATGGGGAGAACCAAAGCATGAGGTCTCTTCTTGTAAATGTTGGTGACAAAGCATCCAGTAAATCCCTCTAGCTGCTACTGTGATAAGAATCAGCACAATTTGGCGTGATGGTGTGTGGGTAACAGTGACTCCAGATACAACACTGTTATCTACTAATTAATTAATAAGCACTTATTTTAAAGCTTATCCACCCACACATAGCTGCAGTTTCTCCACAGCTGGGTTTTCTAATTTCCTGTGCATTGAGTACCAAGGCTTTTGTCTCAAAAAAGATTCAGAAAGAATACAAAGAATATGCTCTTTCCCTGATAGTCTCCTCCTTTCCTCATCTGTACCCCAGACAGCACTGGGAGCATTCATTTCACACATGAGTGGGCCAGGGCCATTTTAGATGTTGCTGTGCCCTGTAAAACACAGGCAAAGGCTGTGAACTGCAGGGCTATGTAGGCATATGAAGCCTGATCCAAAGTTCATTAGTCAATGGGAGACTTTTTACTGACTTCAGCAGACTCTGAATTGGGCTAATTCTAATGATTTTATGCAGTGACCCAGTCCATTGTGATATATATTTATTTTGCAATCATTTACTGTGGTTGGATGCAATATCCTGCAGCAGAGCGGCATGTGGTGTGCTGCAGATTATATTGATTAGCTGGTGCCATAGAGCGTTTCCTAACAGTACTCAGGTGACTGCTAGCTATCATGGCAGTAATGTTCCTGTTACATCTGGCTGCAAAGCAAGTGGCGATTCCCGCAACTCTGCAACGATACAAATCAAATCCAAAGCCCTGTCTTATCAATATTGTGACCTCTGCATGGTCCAACCCTGTCCTTGAGCTGTTTGTGGATGATGTTCTAGTCTGCTCCAAAGTGTTAACAACCTCCTAGCCCACTGCAGGGAAGCACAGGAAGCACCAGCAAAATAGGCTTTTGAACAAAATGATGTGGACATTGTGTTTAATCTGCTCTGGGGACAGTAGATGGAGAAGCTGAAAGGATTTTGTGACCCGTGTGCCTGCTGAGCAGAGCAGGATCTCATCTGAAAACTCTCCAAAACTATTTGTGCATTTCCATTATCTCAGATTTAGGGTAATGCTTGTCAAATGTTTTCCCCCTTAGTTCATAGTGCCACGCACTACTAATTCCACACCAGTTCAGCTCAGCCGGTAACTGGATTTTCCAGTTTGTAACTAGCTTCCTGTTGATTTCATTTTTCAATTAAGAGGGATGCAGTGAACATGGAAATCCGTTACAGTCAATGTTAGCTTTTTTGTAAAAGGAATTACAATGGACAAATCATTTCTCCCTTTCTGGGTTGCAGAGGCAGCTATTAAATATATCATATCTTCTTTTGGATTTAAACTGACTCAGTGCATCATGTTGGGAGGTGTTCAGGGGCCTGAAAATGAGTACATAACATGGTACATAACATCTACCTGTGATGGAGCTGCCTGCTTCTTTGTTCTTCCCTGAATGAAAGCCCTTCCCTGAATGAAATTCAACAATGCTGGTGAATCCTAATTGTTCAAAGCAGATACGTTTTGGGTCGCAAAATCCAGGACAGTCCCAGATACTTCACAGATCTCCAGATCTCCAAGAAGTCTACCCCATTCCCAGTTCTGATTAGTGTAGCTTCCTTAATGCTAATTAGTTCAGACAACGGCACTGTGTGAATGTGGCCAGACTCTCTGGTTTTGAAAGTAGCCCACACAATAGTCACTGTGACATAGCCCTGATGTTTTGGACTGTTCTGGAAAATTACCTCAGGGTGTCACAACCAGGGTACCCTGCGATCCTTTCAAGGGTGCTGCAGGGTACCTCACAACGTTAGCACTGTTAGGTGTGCAAATATAATTCACAAGATAAACCCAGAGAATTCAAATAGGAATTCATAGTGCCCAAAACATTCTGACCTGTTGTGATCTGAGATCTTTGCAACAGAAGAACCGAACTATTGTTTTTCTATAGTGAAAAAAATAGTGAAAACCAAGAGCTGGCATTTTCTGAGGGGTGCCTTGAGCCTAAAAAGGTTGAGGACCACTGCCTGACCCAAAGCATGCGTTTTTTTCCCCCTTGCCTGCTCCAGATAAAGACTCTCTTGCTCCATAAAAATCTGCAACTTTGTTGGCTTTGTTCCATCAGGAAGAGAAATAAATTTACTTTCACCCCCACAAACAGACATGAGATATAACATGTACCCTTTCTTAACCCCAGACTCTAGCACATGCAGTCATCCACTGACACCCAAAGGATGTGTCTTTTCCATGGGAGAGCTGCAGCGAAGCATCCTATGCCTTGAAAAGATTTAACGTCACTGCTTTAGTGGGGTGCTGGATGCGTAACACTCAGCATGCCCGAGACAGAGTTTATGGCCTCTGCCCGGTGTTAACACAGCTTTATCACCTCCAGTTGGGGGGCAGGGTGCACACAGTGCATGTGCCATTCTCCATGGTGTTGTTCCCTAAGGTGGTCACTTGGCTTATAAGCACAAGCACACTCTTAAGCAGGCAAACACAGTTATACATTCAAATGCACTCGGCTGCCCATACTCATGCACCTCACAAGGCACTCTCACGGGTATCTTCAGGTACTCTGTGTCAGTAGCACGTTCTCAGTTCCACCATGGTCCTATTTCTTCCCTGTTGGAAGATGGCAGGACAGCTCATAAGGAGCCTAGGCCCAGCTAAGGAGGATTCAGTGCTAGGCCTGAGATGGATGCAATCTAGGATTAAGTTGAGTTGTCCCTCAGGGATATGGGATAAGGGATAAGGGGCTATCCACACCGCCTTATCTGTCTGCTTAGAGCTGACAGAAGCAAAATATTTGGGCAAAGACTGAGATGCTATACTCCTCGCCCCTCAGAACTCCTTGTTTAAACCTGATTTTGACTCTGGTGCCTGACTTTAGCTTTACAGTCCTGACCGTGGCTTCTGACTTTGGTTCTCCAACCCTGATTTCAGCCCCTTGACTCCAGCTTCTCAGCTCTGGGCCCTGATCCCATCTTCTGGGCCCTGCCTTCACCATCCAGGTGACTATTATAGCTGTCCATGCCCCAGTTCCTTTCCCTCCCACCATCTGTCTTGTACTGCCATGATTACGACTGTCAATTCATTGGAAGTGAAAAACCAAACCAAACCAAACCAAAAAGGAAGGACATAGAGAGCTGTCTCCATGAGGGTGCCTTCTTCTAATGTTGCCAGTGCGCTCTCTGTTCTGCAGTCTCTCCTTGCAAGGAAACCTGTGACACTGAACTCAGTTTATGTGTGTATTTTTCTTTCATTTAAAAGAGCGCCCTTATAACATCACTTCAATGCATGGGAAACTGTGCCAAAGACAACTGTAGGCTGTCCAGCCTCTGTGGGAGCTGTAGCATGCTGAGCAGAGTTCACATTTCAGCTTCCTCCTGGGGCAGCATTTACTCATTGGCTTCCAATGTAAGAGACTTTCACTGAGTTCTTGCAGAAGAGGGTAAATCATTTAGGGACGAAGATCATTCACAGCATGCTGGGTGTGATGCGTTTTGCTTCACTTAGCCTCCAGAAGACCTCACAGCACTCCCTTCTTTTAGTTACTCACTTTCCCAACAAATCTGGTACTCCCCTCTCTTCTGGTTAAAAAAAATATTTATATAAGAAATAAAAAGAGAGGGTCCTTTATGTTAAAGGGGTGACTCCAACAACAAAAGAACAAATAGTAGTGGCTTGTACCTAACACTATTGAGGCACTGGTGAGGCCACATCTGGAGTACTGTGTCCAGTTTTGGCCCCCCCGCAATAGAAAAAATATGGACAAATTGGAGGGAGGGCAACAGAAAATGGTTAGAGGGCTGGGGAATATGATATATGTGGAGAGGCTGAGGTAGCTGAGCTTATTTTGTCTGGAGAACAGAAAACTGAGGGTGGAGGGGGGGATTTAATAACAGCCTTCGACTACCTGAAGAGCGGTTCCAAAGAGGATGGAGCTGGATTGTTTTTAGTGGTGGCAGATGACAGGACAAGAAACTATGGAGCCCAGTTGCAGCAAAGGAAGTTTAGGTTAGATATTAGGAAAAAAAATTCTCATGAGGAGGGTAGTAAAGCACTGGAACAGGCTACCCAGAGAGGTGGTGGAATCTCCATCCTTAGAGGTTTTTAAAACTTGGCTAGACAAAGCCTTGGCTGGGATGATCTAGTTGGGGATGGTCCTGCTTTGAGCAGGGGGTTGGACTAGGTGACCTCCAGAGGTCCCTTTCAAGCCCAGTTTTCTCTGATTCTATGGTTCTGTTGCTCTGTAGCCCTTGGCACATGTTCATGTAAAGGTATAATGGGATCTGACCCCTGATCCCAACAATCGTGCCTCTACCATACTGCATGTGCATGGCAAGAGCCATAATTTTAGGATTAGTGATCAGATCCCAGTTATACCCTTTCTACTTGCCAGTGCAGGGGCAGCCCAGGATCATGATCCCAGGCTCCCCGCCCCCACCACTAGCAAGCTGAAAGCCAGGTCCTCGTAGGGCTGTGTTCAGAGCCAACAGTCAGTTGATAGATGACACCAGCCAGGGACTGCATGAGATCTTGAACTGGTCCCCTTGTGCTCTATGGCTTGGATCAAGAGGCTCCCACTCCAACCTGCTACAAGTGCAATTTAAGGCACTATACAAATCAGTCATAAAAAATGTTCTACATTATATAAAACATATTTATGGCTTGTTTGCCATTTTATGATACCTTAAATTGGGTGCAGGTGCCAAAATCCTTGTCATTTATACAGTGATTAACATTTTAGTTGCAGCATAAATTTAATGTGTAGAGGAAGCCTGTCGATTTAAATACACTTCACATAGGGAAGTAAATTTCATTAGCAAAAGGGGTATATGAGGCACAGAGAGCAGTGACCAGCCTGAGGTCACACAGCTGGACAGTGAAAGTGAAGTGTGTAAAACCCAGGAACCCGGAGTTTTTGGAATGAATACCTTTTGTATGTTTATGTCCGTCTCTTTAGTACTCACACACACATTGCATCCCACATTTGGGTCTAGACATTTTGAGAAGTGTAGTCTCTAAGAGGAATTTACCTTCAACACAGTCCTGGCACCTCTTGAACCTCTAACCTTTTTGACTGGCATATTCTGTAGTTCAAAATACAACGATTCCTTCCATTATAATCTCTGCCTCATTTTGCTTGTAACCAGGGTTGGATTAACGCATAGGCAAACTAAGCACATGCCTAGGGCCCTAAGCTGTGGGTGGCCCCAGTCCTTCCTTCCATGGTGGCCTCATCTGCCTCCCTTCCCTTCCCTTCCCTTCCCTTCCCTTTACTGGCCTTGCTGCTGCGGCAGCTGCTTCCTAGCGGCGTTTCAGAGCCTTGCTCTCTGCGGGCAGCAGCAGCTCACTAAAGGGTTAATCTGGGCCTACTTGTAACCATCTCTGGAGGTTTTCTGTTGGCCTGGCACTTCATAGAGCTCCTGGAGAGGAATGTTTTAGAAAGCCTGCTTAAGTATTATGGATAGTGAGTGTTTTTACTCCACTGTTTCATATGGAGAAAACCCATAAAAGGTGTTGATAACTTGTGCAACCCTAATTTTCAAACTAAGTTTAGGGGCTCAGATTGGTACTTAGTTGCTTCAAATTGGTGTATGCAACTCCTGGGAGGTGCTGGGTGCTTTCAAGTGCATGGAAACCACTAGGATTAGAGAGTGCACCAAGTAGAAGTGCAGTATTAGGTGCACGGACTCCTGCCAACAAGGTTGAAAACGATGCCTGCCACGGGAGAAACAACTGCATTTAATTACCATTTCTGTCATGTGACACAAGCTCACTTTCCATAGCCAAGAAATACACAGTGATAGCTGATCTACTTGGGCAGTTTTTCAAAATGTGCATGATTGATTTCCCTGACTAGCAAAAAGGGTTCTTAATAAGCCACTGCTGCTCTTCCACACAAACAGGCATTCATAGAGGTCCATTTTTTTGCAGCAGGGCAGAAAGATAGTTTTATTATACAGCTTTTAAAATACACTTTATTTACCACATGGATTCTGGAACCTAACTCTGGCTCCTGCCGAGCAGTTGTTGTGTGAGCGGTCCCGCTGAGCTCCTTGGAGGAATCGCCACGTATTATGACCAAAGCTCTGTCCTCCTGAAGAAAGAGCTCTATTTCCTTTTATAACCTTTGATTTCCTTTTATAACCTTCTCTTCCATTTCCTTTGTCACCCAGGAATTCTAATACTCTTGGATAACTCTTGCAAATATATCTGATACCCTTGCTCTGTCTTTCCTTTGAATTAGATTTCCACACCTACCCTGGAGAGAACAACTATTTTGAACACCTGCCCCCCCCCCAACTGCTGCGTATAAATTGTTGCTTTTTCAAAAAAATCAAAATAACACTTAAAAGGCTCTAGTTCTAATCTGTAGGGCCCATTGTGCTGAGCAGTGTATATACCTGGGAAGAGACAGTCTCACAGAGCTTAATATTTAAGTTGAAAAAACAAGCGAACACATGAAAGGTGGGAGAAAGTAGCATTATTGAGAGATAGGGAAATGAAGGGCGGAAAGATTAAGTATTTTGTCTCAAATGTGTCAAAGCTAGAAATTTAGCCCAGATTTTCTGAACCCCAGCCCAATACCTTAAGCACAAGATCATCTTTCCTCTCTGTTCTGTAAAGCAGCAGACTGTGGGCACGAGAACTGCATTGGAACTGCTGCCCGTCTCTTGCAATTATACTTTGTTCGCTTGACATTTCAGCTGTCAGGTTATACTGTGGGGCTTTAACTCTTTACCACCTTCTATTCCTGGCTAGTTTCTACTTCTGGGAAAATATCTAAAATAGCTACATTTGCTTTTCAAAACACCTCAGAAGTCCTTGGGCCCTACCAAACCCAGGGGTCAAAGCTCTAGAGCCACCGTTTTTTCTTCAAGGCTTTACCAGTGTAGGTAACAGAGCAGGAAAAAGGCAGATTTGGTCTCTTGTGGCCTATCTTAGGTCCCCTAATGTGACTGTTAAATGCTTGAATGTATGCAATGAGCAGCTGAGCTTTGATGCCTAGTGCTTTGTGTGCCTTAGGCTTTGTTAGATATTTCATAGAAATCATCACAGAGGACTAGAAGGGACCTCAAAAGATCATCTAGTCTAACCCACGATTGAACCTTCAACCTTGGTGGTGATAGCACCCCGCTCTAACCACGTTTCAGCGACAGCAAGTATGAGTGGTTTATAACAAGTTATATTCACCTCCCAGGAAGCCCTTGAAGAAAGATTGGAGTGCAGACACTGAATTCATGTCTCAGACTTTGGATTGGGAAGCATTTGATATTCCTTTTATTATCAAAGGAGAATAATTCATATTTAATTGCTGGAAAATAACAACTCAGGGCATTTTTTTTTCCTGTCTTGTCATTTCTCTAATGGAGAAGAATCATTTAATTCTGGTTATCAGCTTTGTTTCAAATCGCATTGTGCAGATGGTTGTCCCCAGGCGATTTCTGTCTGCAGAGACATTCTTCAAATCTCTTCTTAAAAGCCTTCCTTCTCCAGTGCTGTAAGTCTCTGCTCACTTCTGTGTGGCCTGAGGTTATCACTGATTGATCACTGCCGAGACTCGGCTAAACTTTCCTCAGCGAGTGAGATATCAGAGATGATCTCGATGTTGCTGCTATGTCTTAAAGCCCCCGAGAGCTCTGTGTCAAACTGGCTGCTGATCAGTGCGAATTCATGGGGGTTGCCCCTCCTGCAAAGTGGGTTGTCTTTGCCCTTTTGCTTACCCAAGCTATTTTTTACTACAATCTTATACTTTTTCAGCTCCCTTTGACAGCACAGACCGGGATTTACAATGACAGAAAACTTCTGACAAAGCTCAGACCTTCCTTCGGTCCTTCAGTTTACTGTTAGGTGTTCATTCCATGCTGGCTCTCCCTGGTGCAGCTAGGATGAATTTCCCTGGGCACTTCACATGCCAGTATCTGAAAGGCTGAATTACTCCTAGTTCTGTTGCTTCGCAAGATACCAGGAGGAGCTCTTTATACACTTGAAATTATACTAAAACCACAGCCGGGATGCTTGCTACGAAGTGATGGTTCTGTCCAGAGCTCTCTACCTACTGAATCCTGATGGCTTATGGATCGCCCTGCTCCCTACGCATGCTGAGACAAAATGAAGCACTTCTGTAGACTGTCCCTATGTCCATATGTTGGGATTGTAGGTGGGAAGTTTCTCATTGGAGGTTTCTTAAAATTTGGAATTTGTTACCTCTGTGGGGCTGTTGCAGCCTGAGGGAGCTGGCATTGGTGGCATCATGTAAAGCTCTTTGTGTAGTGGGGATGGGAGTGCAGAGGGATAGCTACGGCTGGAGAGCTGTGTGAGGCTTTTGTTTTCTATGGATGTTAATTTTTACGATGGGGAATTATGTATTAATCTTTGCCTCTTGTTAACAAGGTTGTCATTTGATTGCTATGCACTGGGATTTTAGATCAACTTGCCTAGAGACATGAATGATGGGTCAACATTTTATGAATCCATAAATTAAGTCTCCAATAACTACGGTCCTTAATTTAGTTTCCATGCCATAGTCTGTTTAAAAACAACTGAAGTAAACGCATCTTTCAGGAGGAGTTTGTTTTCTTTTTGTTCATTATTATATTTCAGTACTACTAATAATGTAGCAGCAACTAGAGACTAGGCCTCCATTGTGCTAGGTGCTGTACCGAAACAATAGAAAGAGACAGCCCCTGCTCCAGCCCACTTACTATCTGACTAAAAAACAGATGCAGTGTTTCAGAGAGGCACTAAGAAGTTAAATGACTGGTTGAAGGTCACCCAGCAGGGCAGCTGGGCTGAGCAGTCCTGTATGGAGAAGGATGCTAGGTCAGATTAAGGCTTGATGCTGCTTTTCACTCATTTGGAGCCGAGGAAAACCAAGAACCAAAATGTGACCCTTGCATTCACTATTCAGTCCATGCTGATCCTGGGACAGCTCAGCTTTCTGGTGCCCCATACTCTGGGGTAGGATCAGTTAGAAAATCCACCTCTTGAAGTCTTAGCCCCTGTTCTTGCCATGAGCTCTCTGCAGAGGAACCCCTGGGCCATGTAGGGAAGCACTGGGCAAGTGTGGGGAATCTGCCCACACAGAGGTCAGTGCATCATTAGGGCCTGACTTTGTGCTCTCCTAACAAAATAAGTATGAATTGGGAGTTAGGTTCACTGCTTCCTGCCTGGTTCAGAGCTCAGACTCCTCACAACACAGGTTGGATTGTCTGACGTGGTGAAGCTACTGTTTCCCTTAGAGATTATCTGGGCTTCCAGTTCCATTACCTTGTCTGTAGGAGCAGAGATGACAGCTCAGCTCTTGCTGCAGTGCAAGGCATGCAGTGTACACATCACGACAGGCTCACATTCTGACACCGTGCTCTGAGGATGGATTTGTCAGCTGTAAATTTCCAATCAAGGAAGAATTTGATGGCTGAAAGGGAACTGAGCCATGGGCAGCTTAAAACCACATTTTCTTTAAGGAGCAGAGAGCAGCCCAACTAAATGGTAATCAACCCCGCAAGTACAAGCCATGCTAAGGAGGGTTGCTCAATGGGACCATGCTCTTTCTGTGCCCTGTCCATCCGTAAAACAAAGGATGTAGCTACATTCTTAATGAAGGCAGATGCACAGTGCTGTTGCAAGGCAAGACAGAGTTCAACAGCATGGGTTGGTTTTGAATCACAGCTTAAGATACAAGCTCCTAACAGAGAGAGGAAGCTCAAAGTTAAAACGGACAGCTTTCTGACAGTACAAGGACTTGGAAAGGCTGTTATTCCACTTTTATAATGTTACCTGCCTTGTATTATTGTTGAACTCTTTCAGCTTGGGCCCCAAAGGGAACTTGGAATGTGTGTGATTCATGGATGGACTCATACTGAGTGTAGCAAAGCAATGTACCATGTAGGGATTGTTTTATTAGTCCTTCATATATATTTGTAGCAAATTGGTCCTTTCTCCTGTCACCGTCTAGAGTAACGGAGACTGATGCATTTAATGGAGATATAGGTTGAATTTTTTAGCTGAAATTTAGCTGCGTTCACTATGATGAAAATGCACTTATTTATGCTAGCAGAGAACTTGGCTTACAGATGGTGTTTTTAAAGAGCTCTGCTTGAATTTAGTGCACATGAAAGTAAGGAGATCATAGCCTTGATTTGAAGATGTAGGATAAACAGGCAGTGTACATCCTTAAATATACATAGCTCTGCTAATGCACCTTGAATCCTGAACTGTAATAAAGCTTCTATTCATAGAATCATAACAAATTAGGGTTGGAAGGGACCTCAGGAGGTCGTCTAGTCCAACCCCCTGCATGAAACAGGACCGTTCCCAGCTATATCATCCTAGCCAAGGCTTTGTCTACCCAGGTCTTTAAAACTTCCAAGGATGGAGATTCCACCATCTCTCTGGGCAGCCTGTTCTTGTCCTGGGCTCCCCAGATAACTTGGGCAGTGCACTTTCATGATAAATCTGCTCATAACTGCTTTTCCAGGCCTGGGTTGTTGGTTGTAGCAGTATTGCTCTAAGGTCATAAGCAGACAAGGTTCTTTGGGTAAATGTGATATCTTTTATTAGACCAACTGAATAGTTGGAAAAATTGTTCTTTACAAGCTTTTGTGCACAAGCACCCTTTTTCAGGCATGGAGAGTCTGCTGGTGTTTGTGTACTCTAGTGTTGAATAGAAGCTTAAGCCAATATGCAAAATGCAGGTGAGTGAAAATGCAAATGCATGGGAAGGAAGATCAGAGGGGATAGAAGTTAGTGGATGTGAGACCGCTGGGGAGGGATAAAAGAGGGGAATTTTGACCTGTGATAAAATGTAGCTGGTAAAATGTTGAGAGGTTACTTGGGGTTATCAGCTGGCAGACAGGTTAGAGTGTGCCAGAAATCCAATGTCTGTATTTAGTCCATGATTTTTTGTATCCAGTAGATTTATGAAAGGCTCATCTACAAAAGGTGTTTTGTAAATTTCTTTGGAGGACTAGAACTGAGAGATTGGAGAGAGAGTGGTTGTTCTGAGAGAAATGTGCACTCACAAGTAACTGGGTGCTTTTGTCTTTGATAGATTGTTGGTGTGCGTTCGTTCTAGTATGCAGTTGTGTTTGGTTTCCCCCATGTAGTTTGCATCAGGGCATTCGGTGCACTGGATGATTGATATAACATTTATGAAGGTGCAGGTGTAAGATCCGGGAATGGTGATGGTTCTGTTGTGGGGCATAGTTATCATTAATATTCACTAATATTTCAACCAATGCGAGGTGGAACCTGCCTGTGATTCTAATTCTAGGTTACTTTTAAATGGAGCTGGACACTTACGCCACTGACAGATGTGGAAAAAAAAAGCGCTTCACCGGAAGAGGATGCACGTTAGTTGACCCAGATCCCCAGCACTTTCATAGGGCTTTTTGACGCCTTTATCTAATAGCTGATTGAATCAGCTTTAGATAGAAGCAGCTTTAGATAAAAGCACCAAAAAGTCCTGCTGAAGCCTGTGACCTATACAGACGTTGGGCTAGCCGGATCACTATTGCACCTCAGGAAGATGATTCTTGCTGCAAAGACTGAAGCGAAGATTCTTCTGGGCATGCACTGTGCTTGGCAAGAGGATGACCTGAGCTGAAAGTAAAGTGCTGTTTTGTCTGGGGCTTTTTTGCCCCCACAACTATAAGCAGCCTAAAAGTGCCCAACTGCCTAGGGACTTTGCCAGCTACAGGAACTAGGAGGAAATCCACCAGGCTGTTTTTCCTCCTGGATTCCAGTAGAGTTCAGAAGCCTCAAGCTCAGCATTTCCAAAGTGAAATATCTAGTTAATAAATCTATGTAAAGTTATTGCACCTCAGGAAGATGATTCTTGCTGCAAAGACTGAAATCTGAGATGCCAGCAGCTAGGACTGCTTTGCAGAGCTGAGTTGTCCTCGGTACTGAATTCTCTCCAACGCAGATTCTGGAAGTAAAATGGGGACTTGGCTCCAAGGGCATCACAAACTCCTAGTGACTCTGAGACACTCACAGACACCTTGGATGCCACAGTTCTGTTTCTAAAATGCTCACAGCTCATGAATTAAGGATGTCAGAGGCTCTTTTGAGCAGGAAGCTGTGAAGTAAACAAATGAGCAGCAGGAAGGGGGTTGGATGCCTCTTCTTTCACTCTTGGAGTAAAAAAGGAAAAAAAAATAGGCTGATTTGAAAACCATACAACCTGGCTAGTCTGTTGCCTACCTGGTTTCCGTCACTTTTATGAATGGGGTCAAATCTCACTTAAGTAACCAAAAGCCAACAGTTTCTGGCAAAGGGACAGGCATATGATATAAAAGGGGTAGGCGCTGCTTAGGGCTCACAAGGTATGTGAATTGACTCTTCCAATGTTCTGGAAAGGGAACATTTTAGTGTTTTCTTTTGGAAGACTAGACCTGTTAAAAAGGAAAGAGACAGAATCAGAGTCCCTTTTGGAATTCAGATGCTGCCTTTTTACCCAAGGATCTCTGAGCACATTGCTACTGTCTCATCTCGGTGCCAGACTTCGGCTTCCTTTTTCCAACAGTCATTACATTTGAGGTCCCTTCATTTTGCTGTTGCCAACTTGAGATACCATTAGTTGCTGGCAAACCTGAAAGATCACAACTCATAGAAGGAACTCGAAATCTGGGGATGTTTGAAAGCTTCGGCTACTGATTTTACTCTTTCTGAAAGTTACAAAAATGCTTTGATTGGAACGGTGAGAGGTGAATCAGGCGGTATGTTTGTCACTGTTCAAATGTGTTGACTTCTGGGATTTGTACATCAGTGGTTATTTTCACCCTTTATTGAGAAAAGCTCTTCCATTGACTTTTACACATTTGGCTATTAACCTGATGTTTTATTATCTGTATTGACTGTTCATGGCAGCTACTTACTACATGTGAGCTGGTCATGCCTTCTGAGTTAGTGCAAGCCACAGCTATACATTTTCCAAGGCTTCAATAGAACAAGTCTTGTATCTGGAATCTTCTTATAACACAGACGTTTGGGCCCGTCTGCCTACTGCCTTTAACAAAGGAAATAAGAAATAATCTTGTCTTTTCAGGCCTCCAAATTTCTCCAGCTTCTTTGTGAAGTAACACTCTCCTTCAGCCTTCCTTTTCTCTCTCTGTGAGGCCCTCTTTAAACATCCTCAGTTGGAAAGTCACCCAGGGATCTGAGTTTCTCTCCCCACCCCCATTGCTTTTCATTGTCAAGCAAGGCTATGAACTCCAGAGACCCTTTTGGATCCTTAAAGGGTCTCTGCACCCTGCTACACCACTTATCTAAGATAAATTAAATCTAATAACACTTAATCTGAGTGCCATGGCATTTTCTGCTCTTGAACTAAATTTATGAAGCTTTCACGTTTTTGTTGTGACAAAACCATGGCTTCCCATGAGAAATAATAATCAGTCTTCTAGATAATAAACAGTTGAAATGACTGAATTTAGCAGCAACAGCATATTGTAGACATAAATTTGACTTCTTTCAGAGTGTGCTGACCAATGATTTCCCAACTGTAGCAGAAAAGGACTCTTCAGTTAGCAGTGCACTTATGGGATGTTCGTCCTGGGCCAAACAAAATACAATCACGCTATCATTTGAAATGTTTCCTGTGACCTAATATTTTCATTCTCTGCCATGATGATCTCAGCTACATTTGGCTCCAGGTCTATATTTTGCAATTTAGAATATTCAAAACAGGAAGGAAATATGAATTTCAAATGGGTATGGCTTTGTTTTGACATAATGAAGTGTAACACTAATGACAGAAACAGAGAGGGAACAGCAGAGGATTTGAGTTTAATCATCGAGTCTGCAGCATTCAAGCTGGAGATGATCCTACACCTATATCACAGACCTGGAGGCAGAACCCTTCTTGAATAGAACTGCTATAATTCTTCTGCACTGGGAGGGAGTCCACACTCAGAGCTCTGCTGGATATCAGGTTTTGGCTTTTGGAAATTACTGGAAAAGCCATTGCTATGTCAGTCTTCTGGTCTTTCCCTAATTCAGATGGAAGAGCCCCCTCTACACTGTCATGACATGTTTCCTGTTATGAGGGCTTCAAAGGAAGGATACTTTCTGCTTTGGTCTCCTTAAATTTTTCTCTAGCAGCTGGACAAAATCTTTGAGGTGCTTGCTTGGGAAAGGACCTGGAGTACTGTGCATGCACCAACTGGTACGGTCTGACCTAAATCCCTTTGGGAATACTCCCACTAAGTTCAATGTGCCTGGAGCATTTTCAATTGATAGAAGTTCAAGGTACACATCTAAGGAAAGGCAAATTGACAAGAGCTACAGAACTAGAGAGACAGCCGTGCTCTTTACTTGCATGAAGAAGATGACACCCCTTGGAAATTCCTTGGCTGCAACTGAGAGTGGACGGAAGAGAAAGTGGCAGCTTTCCCCTTCCCTTTGGTTGTTTTATATATGGTATGGCTAGGTGGGAATTCAGTGTCCAAGATTGTAACATCACAGGAAAGTAGTGCTGGAAGGGACCTTGCTATATCATCTATTCTAGCCCCCTGGTCAAAGCAGGATCGTCCCTGACTAAACCATCCCGATCATCTAACCTGATCTTAAAACTTCCAAGGATGGAGAGTCAATGATTTCTCTAGTAGCCTGTTCCAGTGCTTGAACAGCCTCCTAATCATAACATTCCTCCTGATCTTCAACCTAAATTTCTCCTGCTGAAACTTAAGGGCTTTGCAACTAGTCCTGTCCCCTACCACCACAGAGAAAAAGCCAGCTTCATCCTCTCTATAATCACCTTTCAGGTATTTGTAGACTGTTATCAAAATCCCCCTCAGTCTTCTCTTTTCCAGACTAAAACACCCTAGCCTTTTCAGCCCTTCCTCGTAAGTCTTGCTTCCCAGGCCCGTAATCATTTTTGTTGCTCTGCTCTGAATTCTTGGCAAACTGTCCAGATCTTTCTTGGAGCGTGGGGCCCAAAACTGGACACAGTAATCCAGGTCAGGCCTCACCAATGCTGATTAGAGCAGAAGAATCACTTCCTTTGATTTGCAAGTGAACACTTTTGGTAATACAACCCAATATGCTGGGTTGTATGACTTTTTTTTGCAACAAGAACACAGTGTTGGCTCATATTTGGTTTATGCTCTACTGTAACCCCCAGGTCCTTGTCTGCAGTACTGCAGCCCAGCCAGTCATTCCCTAGTTCATTCAGTCCTTATCCTCTTATACTAATGTGAACAGCCAGTGGCCCCCCTTGGTCCTAGGTGGATTTGTGATATGCAACCCTGAGAAATGGATTGAGATCACCAAGTCCTTTACCACAGGCCACCCACCCCATCCAGATGGTAACTGTACTGGTCCACCTTGGAATTGAACTAGACATGAAAGACTCTGCATATTCCCATTTCTAATCCACCCAGCTGCACACACAAAATGAAATAAAATGGTGGTTGTTGATTTACTGTCTCAACTCTGCTGGGAGCATGAGCAAAGTCTTGTTAGTGATGGGCTTCAGAAGACTTCCCAGCCTTTTATTGTCAAGGGAGGGAGGCAAGGTACCTTCAGGTCTGTTTCATGCAATGAGCTGGTTGACGTTTTTCTATGTCCAACATCTTTGGGCACAATGACAAAATATTTTCTAGTTCCTTCTAGAAATGGCTGCAAGGAGGCTGAATATTCTCTAAACTTTGGTATCCATGTCAATTCAAGGGATCTGAAAAGGCCCCACCTTACCCCACCTTTCCTGTTGCACATGGGGCTCCCAGTTTGAGAAGTTCTAAATGATCAAGAAACAGGGGCAAATGCACAAGTGTGCATGCCTAAATCTAGGAATTTACATCCATATTTTAGGACCTTAATAAAAGTGCCTGGTTTACAGAGCTGTGCAGTTCACAGCTCTCCTGTCAAAAAGCTATCAATTTTAAGTAGCACAGTTCAGGCAGCCAGCTCCATGAAGTATGACCTGGATTCATCTCATTATGTACCACAGCGATGGTGGCTGAAATCTCTGACTTCTCAGCACTGTGACTTCGAAGAGACCTTTGCTGGCAGCGCTGACTATATTGACACTTACTGAAATCTGAGTCAGTACAGTGGGAGCAGCAATGTGTGGAGGAAATGCCTGTGTCTTGCTCATCGAGTCTTGAGCTTGCATGCTGAAGGTGGTATATATGGCAGTTGAACAGCACATCCTAGTCATAGCCTTACATATGGAACAGATCCACTAAGCTGTAAGGCTCTTTGGGGCAAGGACTGAAATTATTCAAGTGAAATTTTTTGCCCTGCTACTTGTATTTTGATGCCTGCTTAAGTTGGCAGCAAATTATTGCTCTGTCTTCCCCAAAGGGAAGGAGAAAGCAGGAAGGGGTTTTGTCTCAGGGAATCAGGTGGCCTTCAAGTCCCCATGTCATACAGACATACTCCAGGCATGGTGTAGCACACAGAGTGGTAAAGGCTAAGTGAGTAATATAGCACTGTGCCTTAACAGCAAACTGGAAGAGAAATGTGGTTCTGGCCCCACCAGCCCTGTGGTTTTAGTCACTGGAATTGTGTCCTCAGAGCAGTAAATCCTCTGCAGGACAGGTGGAAATTTAAAACCAGGATGATGAAAGAGCTTCTGGTCCGATCCAGTAGAACAGAGACTCAGGTCAAATAGGATGCAGCTGTAGGGATTAATTCTGGGATACACTCATACAACACATGCACACACAAACAGAGAGAGAGAGAGAAAGAGAGAGAATTATCATTGATTTCGAGTCAGTCTGATCTTTGTAAGCAAATGTGAGGGCACAACTTAGCCCCTTAGGTATTTAACTAGTAATAAATTCCTGCGAGAAAGAAGGGATAGGGCACAATAATTCTGTTACAGATACCATTAACCAAACAATTCATCTCTGCCTCCGAGAAGGCAGCTCCTTGTTTGGAATTCACTGACAGTAATAAACTGCTCCGGCATTGCAGCTTATATTTAGCAGGCGCTCTCCAATGAATTACTGCCTGCTTTAAGCAAAGTGCAGACATCTGTTCCTGTGTAACTAAGTGTAGTTGATGCCACAAGAAGTTGCTTGCAAAGCTATAAGAACTGATGTTTGGGGTAATGACGCTCGTAGAGCTTTACACAAGTTTTGTAGATATAGCAATTTATTCTCCCACCCTAACCCCCACACAGCTCCTATTGATGCAAACGTATCAAAAAGAAAAACAGACCCTTGCATGTGCACTCAGAAAAGCAAAAGGTTTGGCTGTAAAGTCTTATCATTTGGCACTGAATTCTCTTTGATTGAAATATCATCTCTGATTGCTCACTCACCCCCCTGAGCATCTGGTTTTCTCTTTGCTTTGGTACTGATTTAACAAACAGGGCAACCTCTCCCCGCCACCTTTCCCCTGCCCCAAACGCACACCCCTACTCCGAACATACAGAGTTTGGTCACAAAGAAGAAACTAGTCTGAGCAGCAGGGCTGGCACCCAGCTCCAGGCTTCTTGTGTGGGGCCTGTCCTATCCCATGGGAGTACTGTGTGGTTGAGTGAAATAGCTGTGCAGCACGTTCTTTGCAACCCATAGGGGAGGTGTGGGGCAGGGAGCAGAACGGCCTATACATTTTGGAACTTTTCCCTCCCACTGCCCCTGCCAGCCCACCAACACTGCTGTGTGGCCAGCTTTACAGCGTGTGGTGCGACTTCTGGTCAGTCAAGCTTTGAGCTGCACATAATTTATATTGCTTGCCAGGGCTGCTTTGTTGGCTATTTAGGCCTAATTGGTATTTCATGAAGAATGGGATACTTGTGTGAGCCTTTTCATTTTGACTGTAGCATAACTAGGGGTGGATGAGTTGTGCTGGGCACCAACGTGGATGAGCCACAGGCACTGGTTTAAATGAGGTATAATATCGGTTGCTGTTGCTGCTGATAACCACGTTGTCACTGCCGCAGCCAGCGGCCCGGCTACTGCCTCTGCTCAAGGCATAAAAATGGCTTGTTACACCTCTGCTTTCTGATGGGCCTGATTCCTGGATAGTGTTAAAAGGCACAGTCCCATCCAGGCAGATTAACACCAGCTGAGTAACTGGCCCTAATTTTCTTTAAAGGACCCACCATGGTCTGTAAGAAACCTTGATCATTCCCATTTTCAAAACTGGCATCTAATTTTGATTGGCTAGTTTTAGACACCTTGGGTCAGGTTTTCAAAAGAGCTTAGTATCCAGCAGCTCCTTTAGGCCCCTACATAAGTGGCTGGGTTTTTAGAAGTGCTCGATACCCACTGACAGCTGCTGGAAACAGAGTCCTTTTGAATCCTCGGGCATTTCATTTGTGTGTTTCTATGAAAACTGAGCTTTCTTGATAACCTGGCCTCTGGAGCGCTGGATGAAACTGAGGAATGAAAAGCCACATTTTAAAATTTGGACGCTAGATAAAGATTCAAGTTAAATAAGAGGATATGGGTGATATCAGAAGAAATGTTCCTCTTAGGTAAGATGTATTACCTCACTGTATTCCCATTTCCCATCTCTGAAATGAGTCTGATGAGGTTTACTTCCTTCATAGAGTGCTTTGAAACCTGCAGATGAAAAACTCCCTGTATATGAATATCATGACTGTTGTTGCCACCGTTATTCTGCTCCTTTAAACCAGGAGACAACTATTCATAAGGAGCAGTCAAGGTTCTTTAATGTACCGGCCTCTGAAAAGGGGTAAAGAAATTCGTTCCGAATGAGCGGGAGGTATGTTGTCTAATAATAAACAAAGGATACTAGGATTGAGATGCGTCTCTCTTCCAGCTTCTGCTACGGACTTGCAGTGTAATGGCGAGTCATTTAAACGTCCTTCCCCAACTTAACATGAGCATTTTCCTTTCTTAGTCTTATACTCTGAGACCTTGGCCTGGACATGCTATGTACATACAAAATATTGTTAAAAGCTAGAGGAAGGATCTATATAGAGCTTCCATTGTTCCCTGAGCAAGTCCTGTAAATGCGTCATACGGGGATGGAAGGTTACAAGCTTGCTTCAAACCTTGTATAATGGAGTGCAGGTCATCTGAAAAACAGAGTTACACACTTCAAGCAGGTCAGAGGCTGGCCCTAAGCTTTAATTTGCTTCTAATTCTGCCATTAGGTTACAATTACTGTTGCATTTAATACTATTATAATCATGCCACAGAGGGGAGCCAGGGGGTCAAAGCTATCTGAGGATTTCTAGGCTGCTGCGTGCAGCATCAAAAGGAGAGGTTCTTAGGCTCCACTGGAGAAAGCTCCAGACATCACCAGGGTATGTATGTATACCCCAGAAGTCAAGATTTACTGGTGTAGGAGTGACAGAATAGGCAAAGTGCTGGTACTATCGATACAGTTATACTGGCAATGTTGTCCGTCATACTGGTAAAATAAACCTGCCCCCCCCCAAGCAACACAAGCTGTACCAGTATAACTGCGTCTACAATAGGGGCTTCTGCTTGCACAGCTCTGTCAACATGGATTACATCTCTTCGGGGCCCTGACTGACATAACTATTTAACAGAAGACTGTAGGGCACATGTAGCCTCCCAGACATATATGCGCAATTGATTTTTGATGTGCTGCTGAGATTAGTGATTGATGTCTATCCTGTCACGGACAGGGTCAGATGCTACTGAACTATCCTTGGACATGAGAGGGGGCAGACTCACAGGGGAGGAAGTGGTCCCGTGCAGCAGGTGAGTGAAGCGTCCTCCATCCCATCTCAGAGACTCGAGTGCTCTGAGGCAGCGCGAAACGGAAATCCGAGGGACCCTTGTCCGTGTTCTCTGACTGTCGCCATGCTGGGGTCAGACCCAAGCATAAGGCCCGACTCTCGCCTCACAGACATCAGTGTATTGCAGGAGTCATTCCATTACGGTAACTTGTGTGGATTTATACCAGTGTGAGTGAGACCAGAACCGTAGCTTCTGTTGCCCCAAACCCATTCTGCCGCTCCCCCTATCCCCCGCTGCCCAAATTGTTGCCTCAATTCAAATCAGAATGTACAAAGCGTCACAAACATGAGCTGTTTTTCTTTATTTTACTCTTTTTCAGTTCTTGTACAACCAATCACTTCTAGTCTGGCATTTAAAAAAAAAAAATGCAACAAAGAATTGACAGCCATATTTTCAATAACTTAATTCTGAATGTTGCAAGGCATCTATTGTCATAAAAGAAAAGTGTCTCTATTACAGGCTTTTGTTACTGATGACTATGCAAGGAGAGAGATGCACTATAAGAAATAAAGGACAAAAAAAAAGCAAAAGGCCAGGAAGCTACATTGTTTAGCGAGCACTGCCAACATTAATTTATGGCGTTGGAAATAAATGAGTGCAGACTGTTATGGCACAACCTCTGGATTAAATGTATCTGCATTATGTGGCTACTAAAACTTTACTTTTACAATATACACTTTCAATCAAAGCAACACTGAAGTCAATAGTGATAGTTCTTGGAGGTGTATTTTACTTTCAGGCACTGTTGTTTCCAAGAGAAGCATGAGCAAGGACATATGTCTCTGTGCAATGCTGACTGCTTGTGGAAAGAGATCTCCCAGAAATCCTCTCAAATCGATTCCTTCTTTGGAAGTACCCACTGCTGCTGTTAAAGGACCGTTGCCTGTTCCTTAGATATTCCTTGTAGTTTTTGGTCAGCAGGGTGTAGAGGAAGGGGTTAATGCAGCTGTTGCTATATGTCAGGCACGTTGTCAGATAGTTAATGTTCCTCATTGCTTTGGGAGACAATGGGAAGGATTCATAATATTGGAAGAGGAGCTGCCATATCCAGAAGGGCAAGAAGCATGCCCAAAAGACCAGCACTATTGTGAAAATTAAATAGAGCACTTTTTGGTTAGGCAGCCTCTTGGTCTGTTTGAAAGTGGCTGTTTGGGACACCCAATAAGTCCTAGCGAGTCTAATATAAAGGTATCCAATGACCACTCCGGGGCCCACAATGCTTGTACAAAAGAGGATGGTGATATAGATTTTGTATGACAGCTTGCTCCATGTGGGCAGACAAATACTTTTGTTGTCTCTTTGCACTAGCTGGATCATGATGAGCATGGGAAGAGTAAGCAGCAGAGATACCAGCCAGATGACTACGGCAATGGCTTTCCGATAGCTTTTTGACCTCTTCACTGTGTCCAGGGGCTTCAGCACTGCAAAGTAGCGCTCTGTACTCATGACTGTCAAGGTGAAGATGCTAGCATGCATGGTGAGGAAATCCAGACTGAACAAGATGCGGCAACCAATGTCTCCGAAGTACCACTCCTGAAAGAAATATGTTCCAACGATGAAGGGAATGGTAAGAAGGTAGAGCAGGTCTGCCAAGGCAAGGTTAATGATATAAATATACATAGAAGCAGAGTATCTCAAGTAATGGCACATCACCACTAAGGTGTAGACATTGCCTGTCACTCCGATCACACACATAAGAGAGAGGATAGTCCCAATGGTGCAAGTGGCTATTGTGTCTTCCATTGAATTGGCAGCTGGTGTGCTGTCCCAGCTGACATTGTAGGAAGAGTTGGAGCCGATTCTGAATGGGCTCCCTTCACTTGTATCTGTGGCCATCTGGGTGGTTGCTGAATATCTATTCTCCAGCTCTTCATTTAAAGACATCTTGAACTCCTTGCTCAGCTGCTCTTTTCATAACTTGGAAATCTTTTGGTCAGTTCTTTCTGGTCTGGAAAGATGGGCAGTGCGGAGGATAATAACCATTTCTTAGCAGGTTTTCATGTGAGGAAGGAGAAGGAACACTTGACTGCCAACCTGCAGGATGAATCCCAGTTTCTGCGCTAGAGGAAATGAAACAGGAAACAGTATGTTAAAAGTTTGACAAAGCAACAGACATCTAGAATTCATCCCAAAGTCAGCCCTCTCTGATTTCTGTGTTGCTTGTGTAAATAGCAGATCTTCCATAATGGGATGATGCCCATATACAAAGGCTCATGAAGGTCTTGGAGGACTCATAGGCATAGAGGAGTCCAGCACTGAACCCCCAGATTGCTAGCTGAGGGGAAGATTAGAAAGAGATTCAGCTTACTATAGGGCTTTCTGAATACTGCCACAGCACTTAATTCAGAATTTGAGATCGAGAAAGTAAGCCCTTCTCAGGTTCATAATAGCAACATGCTTAATTACCATCACCATTACTAAATGAGAGGGGCCTGGCAGCCAAACTTCTCTGTGGGAAGGTGTCCAAAGCCATTCCTATAGATTAAACACTGTGTAGGGGAGCAGCACCCTCACCTATACCACAGTGTGTAAGCCAAAAGTGGCCAATTGGCTAGCGAGTGCCACAAGTACTACTTGAAGCCTCTGTGTGGCATATGGTAGATCAGGGAGGAGATGGGCAGAAAGTAGAAGGTAGAGCACTGATTATGGAGCAGAAAGCAAAACAGCAAATTTGGCAAAGGACAGGGATTGGAGTGGCAGCCAGGGAAGCTGAAGGGCTAATTTGTGGCATTTCTGCCATAAAGGTTGGCCCCCACTGGTGTAAGCAACATAGCTGCATTTCCCTGACACTTTGGGCAAGACAGCATTACTGAGTGAAAGTAGCCACTGGCATGTTCATGTCTTTGCGTGGCCATGGCTACGCTGCTTCCAGTTTAGGAGATGGTGGGTGCATCTACATGTGCGCTTAAATGAGCATTAACTATTTTAACGCGCGTTAAAGCATCATTAAACATGTGCTTTTCATTTGATGCGCATTAAAATAGGTTAATGCACATTAAGTGTCACTTAAAAACTGGGAGCCTACACATGAGCACAGAGGCTGCGCTGACATGTTGGAGCTTCAGCATGTTGGAGCAGATTAATCAAGTCTGCGCTGCACACACTGCAGCAACCTCCTGCATCTCATCATCAGTGTCCTCTCACTTAAAAGTGGTGGCAGGGGCACTTGAACTAAAGCTCCTTGAATGAGCTTTAGTTCAAACGCCCCTGCCACCACTTTTAAGCATGGGGACGCCGATACAAGAGACGCAGCAGTGCTTTAATTAGAGTGGCTCTTGGAGTACCTCACAATGGTTGCCTAACCAAAAAGCGTTTTCTAGTACCCGACAACAGAGGTATTAGATTTAATGCACATGAAGTAAAGCTTGTTAATGCATATGTAGACTTGCCCAGTGTGTTTGAAGCCGCTCAGAATGCTTGAGGGCGCAGCTTTTGCCAGGCAGTGTAAGTTTACCACACAGACAGGACCCAAGATACCAAGAACTGGGATACCAAGCCTTGGCTTGACAATCTGCAACCAGCACTCTGTATTTTTGCACGTGATCAATGCTCACAATTCCCCAAAACAACCAAGCATTATCAAGTAATGCCTTTCAGAACAAGAGATTGTCACTATAACTTCACTTTTTGCAGTTTGAATATTGTAATTGCAGGGGGACCCCCCTGAAAAACCAGGGATTTCTGATCTATTTCTCTGTAAGGAGTCATGCTGTACCTGGACCTGCTCAAAGCAAGCTCTCCTGTGAGTTTGTGAGTGCATGTGTATACCTAACTGACCCAATCAGTGTGACTTACAGATACTCAATTATGTGCATCTGCTGTCCCGGTTTTTCCAGACACACATGCACCCACATGCACACGCACATACATTTATGCATTTTCTGTGACATGGTTGTCCCCATGCAGACTCTCAGTATGCTCTGTGTTTTCATTATATACATTTGTTTTCTTAAGCCCTACCAGCTCCTGTGGGAAAGCCCCCCACAGAAAGGTGCTCTGCCATACTTATTTCTTGCAAGTGTTTCCTTGCACAGATTTTACTCCAGCTTTTACCCCCTTGAGAACATGGAGCATGCTTCATCAAGGTAATGGCTGGGAGGTCTAGCCCCCAGATGCGTGGGGTCCTTGGAGATCTGCGAGAAGCCCTGTGCCTCCACCTTGGCTCTGGCCCTTCCTCCCATTTGCCCCCTGGCAATGAGATGACATTTCTTGGCTCCTTCTCCATCTGAAGCTGTATGGGAGGACCCTGTAGACATGGGAAAGATTAATACAACCACTGTGGAGCCAGAGGGTGGACAATTGCACATCCTTCCTGTGGCGCACCCACTCCTTTAACTGGCCCATCTGGTCTCTATGCATCACCTCCACACATGGCCGTGCCTTGGAGAAAGTGGCAGAGAAAGTCCATATAACCAGGTTGGGATCAAAGAGAATTGCCCTGGCATAGTACTTGGGACAAGGAAGCAAAACAACAAAAAGCAGAATACATAAAATCATAATACACCCCCAGCCCCTTATAACAAAAAGACCCAAATTGGGGGGGTAGGAGGAGTGGGAAGGGGGGTTACTGAGGCTGGTGGTTATGGTACAGGAAGCCAACTGTGCTCATTCCAAAAACAGCCTCTCTCGTCTCCGCTCCCCCAGTGCAGCCATCAGCTCACCTGGTCCGGACCTAGCAAAACCAGGTCCTCCTCCATGAAATATGATGGGGCTGAGCCCCACTCCATGCTTTCTCCCCCATCTATATGCATGCAGCCCCATCTGCTTCCTTGTCGCTCACCCCGCCTGAGTATTTGTTTATTCATTCAGATCTGTGCTGCCAGGGAGTGTCATGCCTGGAAGGCACGCGCGCTCGCTGGCTCTGTTGGTGCCTTGGGAGATGGCTGCCGCACAATCCCCTGCACACTCTGCTAGAATACAAATAACTCAGCATGGGATGCTCCAGCCAAGTCCAGCCACCGCTCACATGGAGCACGCCCAAGCACAATTCGTCTCAAACAGGCTATGTTTCATTAAGCGTGGGGGTTCTTTTTGTCACCATCATTGATGATTTCCTGCAGTTCCCTCAGGTTCAGCTTTAGGCACTTTAAGGGGATCTGAAGCAGTAGTTTGATGAAATGGCACATTTTCAAGGTGATTTGAGTGCTTTACTGCAGTCACCCAACAAGAGAGGTATCTCTTTCTTGGAGACAGCAGCACGCACCACGCCTCCTGCCTACACTGCTTATTCTAAGCTCAGTAATTGCTCAAGTTGCAAAAGTACGGAAACCACCAAGTTTAAATGGAACGCCTCACTTGCCTTCGCACACAGCTGTACTGCTCCTCAGGTCTGTGAAGAGCAAAATGAAGCAACCTAGAGAAATCTTTAATTGCTCTAAAAGTCTTTCTGGCTATATAATTGTATACTGTCTTCCTTCCTCCCATTTCCCTCTCCCCATCCACACACACAATCAATAAATAGCCGGTTACTCCGAAGTAGCATATCATTCCTCCCGACATTTCAGAACACTAGCCGTACAGCACAATTAATTTCCTCAGCCATTCATGCCTTTCCTCCGACAGTATCACCTACATACACCATGCACATTTCAAGTTGTTACAAAAGAAATGAATTGTCATGTTCAAACCTGGCTGTTAAATCCTGTTGATGAAGTTTCCTACAGGAAAGAACAAACAAATCTGCTTGTTTTTTTGAAAAGATTCAAGACAGGAATTTCTTTTTTTTTTTTTTAAATTGCAAATCCTTCTTTGTGGATAGGCAGTGCGAGGTCTGCGTTGTGCATCTGGACAAGCAGCGCTGAGGAGTGAGTGCACTACCTAGCCAAGTATGTTTGAAATCTGTGCGCTCTTAATACTCCCATTCTCCCTTCACTCATGCCTGCTATTTATGTTACTCAATGACGTTAGGCATAATGTAGCTCTGACTGCAGCTAGCTGCGATCCTTTTTAAAGCAGCAGTATTTGATCGCCACGGCTGGTTTTGTTAGCTCCCCACCTGATTGGCCAACAGCCAGCTGGGAATGCAACATGTCAATATTGTTTTTACCCCAAGACTGGTTATACTAGAAACCACCCTGCCTCTCCTTCCATCACATAGGAGAACACAGATTCCTAATACTGGCTGAGAAACAAACCTAGTGTTAGGGAAGTGGTATAGGTTATTTTTCATATATGTATGCACACACACACACATATATATACACATATACACACATGTTTGTGTGTGCAGTGTTAGGGAAAAAGCATTCACCATAAGAAAGTGTTAAATTCCTTGGGTGAGAGCTGGCTGGCCAGTGAAACGGTACACTCAATTCAGAGATCAATTCCAAAGAGAAAGCAAAGTTTATTTGGATCCGAGGTAATATTAATACGTGAATCTGTGTGATGGCATCATGCCTGACAGCCTCTCTGCCCCTTTTCATTGGCAAAAACAAAAAGGCACCCGAGTCTTTTCGAGTTAGCTGGATTCCCTTTTGTTGGTGCTAGGGAAGGAACATTAAGACAGTGAGGGATCCATAGGGCACTTAACAAAACCATTCAGAAATGGGATGGGGCTGAGAAATTCCCAGGCAGCAGCTCAGGGGAGAAAATTAACATCTGAGTATTATTTGCAAAGTCTCGGTTTGAGTTGTATCTCATTTACCTCAGCTTTACCCCACGGTAGTTCCACTAACATCAACAGACACCTCTGATGTACATAGCGAGCATGCACGAAGCATCAGGTCCATTTCCTTCCACGGTGCTCCTCCTGACTTCTGTCACTGCGGGGAGGTGATAATTAGGATCATATTTTGCTGTGCTCACAGTCAAATGGCAGAGCAAATAGATGAAGTTTCCAGGAACAGTTGCTCTCTGATTTGAAGGCAGCACTACGGTGGACACAGCTGACTCCAGGCTTCAGCGCTTTGGAGCTGATGCTCTCTCTTTCTTTGTTATTAATGAGTTAATGATTGTCTTTAATTCCCTTTTTTATCTCATTCTCTTAATTGTCAAATTGTTTTTTCTTCATTCTCCATTTTTAATATTCCTTTTCTTGCCATCTGGGAACTCTCAAATGTCTTTTGTTACTAAGGTATGCCTATGCTGCAGAGTCAATTTGAGTTATCAGTGTTCAAGTTAACTCCTCTCGCTCTCGACTAGCTTGAGGGAGAGCTTTCACACTCTGAAAGAACACTTGAGCTACTTTGAGTAGTTGTGGCAGTAGCTGAGGAGTTGTTAAGCTTAGCTGTAGCCTTTACCCCCCGAAGGCCCAGCCAAATTGAGTTGAAAGCACCACCGTTCAGGAACCAAGGGGCTTTGTGTGTGTGGTTGAGACTCGAGTTAGGGACAAACCCTTAAGTGGGTTACAACTCCACTTAAGTCTCCAGTGAAGACAAACACCTTAAGTCAGCATCACTACTAGAGAGTAATTAAGAACTTAAAACCCAGTGACCAACTCCCTTGAATTTGGGGATTTTTGCTTTAAATCTCAATCAAAACAGATTTTTTTTCTCTAGGTACCATCTCCCATCAATGATAAAGTGCTGATTGTTCTTTAGTAAACTGTCCTTTTCCTCCCAGTGGAGAAAAATCCACCAGTAAAACTTGAATCCCCCTCGTCCCACCCCAGCCCCTTTACCCCTGCATCTTAAATGCAAATATACTGGCAGTTGTGGTTCTAGTTTGTGTTGCTTGCCTGTGACTATTGCCAGAAATACATGTTTTATTCTCTCCTGTCTTCTTGTCAATGGCCCTTTCTAGCTGTCAAGTTCCTTCCCATTTGCTACTGATCACTAGCAAAGACACTATTAAAATGATTTAAATGAAAGGTTTTGGCATTGTTTGCAGAGGACTCTTTGGTAAGAATTTTCTGCTGAAATGTTTGCTTGGGCTTGAATTCCTTGTTGTGAGTGTAAATCAGGAACAAGGCCATTAATTCAATGGAGCAAAAAGCTGTGTGTGTGAGGGGCGAATCAGTCTTTTTCACTCTGATCTGATGGTTAAACCATTCTCTAAGTAAAAGGGTTACCAAGAAATAGGCTTTAGGCTATCACACTTTCAGAACATGTACGTATATATATAAAAAATCTAAGAAGGGAACTGCTTGGCTTGGAGGACTGATTAGCTAGGCTAGAAAACCCACCACCCCCACAGCTATGTTTCAAATTCAACCCATTTTGGAGCTGTTGCTGTTGGATAGTGAGTTGTGCGAAATGAGTGTGTTTTAATGTTGTTTTGATATAGTCTGGAGAAGAGAAGAATGAGGAGGGATTTGATAACAGTCTTCGAATACCTGAAGGGCCATTACAGACTGGCTGGAGATGGACTTTTTTCTGTGGTGGTAGGGGATAGGACTAGGAGCAACAGTCTTAAGCTGCAGCAGAGGAAATTTAGGTTGGAGATTAGGAGGAGCTCTCTGACTAGGTCAAGCAATGGAACAGGCTACTTAGAGAAATTATGGACTCTCCATCCTTAGATGCTTTCAAGAGCAGGTTGATAAACACTTGGCTGGAATAGTTTAGTCAGGGATGATCCTGCCTTGCACATGACCTAGTGAGGTGCCTGCCCGCCCTACTTTCCTAAGTTTGTATGTTCTGGGAGGGGTAGGCGTCTGTGTGGCACAAATGACCAGAACTAGTTAGTCATCTCAGCAGACAGGCCAAAGCTGAGTTGCCTGAACTGCATTCTCAGCCCTGGTAGCGGTGAGTTGTGGTGCATTGGTAGGATGCTCCTGCCTGCCCTGTTCCCTATAGAAAGAAAACTTCTAGCCTCAGGACTATCCTGATAACACTTGAACCACAGATAAGCCTTAGCACCAGGTGCATCATCCCCAAAGAAAATGCTTTGAAAAGCCTGAGCCCTTCTGACAATAAACAAGTGCGCTGCCTACATAGAAATATAATCCTGGTCAGTGGATTTGTTGTGCAGCCTGCTTTCTCGGCACATATCACAGGCATCTAGGAAAGCAGTTGATAGCTCTTGACTTCCCATTTATGGACGATTGCCCCAGGTAGCGTGTAAAAACACTTTGCAAACATCCACGCACTCTGGAATACAATGTGGAGGTCTGCTCTGCTGTCAAAGCACAGGGAGCTGCCATTATTGCTAACTAGAGCCACATGTGTTCCTCCGGCAGCTGAGCCCTGCAGTAATCATTATTAGAGTAGCCTTGAGAGAGGCTTAAGAGGGAGCTTGGGCG
>NW_017728964.1:9783716-9792508 GCF_001723915.1 Gavialis gangeticus
GGAGGAGCTCTCTGACTAGGTCAAGCAATGGAACAGGCTACTTAGAGAAATTATGGACTCTCCATCCTTAGATGCTTTCAAGAGCAGGTTGATAAACACTTGGCTGGAATAGTTTAGTCAGGGATGATCCTGCCTTGCACATGACCTAGTGAGGTGCCTGCCAGCCCTACTTTCCTAAGTTTGTATGTTCTGGGAGGGGTAGGCGTCTGTGTGGCACAAATGACCAGAACTAGTTAGTCATCTCAGCAGACAGGCCAAAGCTGAGTTGCCTGAACTGCATTCTCAGCCCTGGTAGCGGTGAGTTGTGGTGCATTGGTAGGATGCTCCTGCCTGCCCTGTTCCCTATAGAAAGAAAACTTCTAGCCTCAGGACTATCCTGATAACACTTGAACCACAGATAAGCCTTAGCACCAGGTGCATCATCCCCAAAGAAAATGCTTTGAAAAGCCTGAGCCCTTCTGACAATAAACAAGTGCGCTGCCTACATAGAAATATAATCCTGGTCAGTGGATTTGTTGTGCAGCCTGCTTTCTCGGCACATATCACAGGCATCTAGGAAAGCAGTTGATAGCTCTTGACTTCCCATTTATGGACGATTGCCCCAGGTAGCGTGTAAAAACACTTTGCAAACATCCACGCACTCTGGAATACAATGTGGAGGTCTGCTCTGCTGTCAAAGCACAGGGAGCTGCCATTATTGCTAACTAGAGCCACATGTGTTCCTCCGGCAGCTGAGCCCTGCAGTAATCATTATTAGAGTAGCCTTGAGAGAGGCTTAAGAGGGAGCTTGGGCGGGAGATCAGACTTCTATTTCTGGCTCTTCCACTGATTTTGTTGCTTGACTTTGGCCACTTCAGCTTCCCTCATTTTCACCATGTATAAAACGGTGATTTTAGCACTCACTTGCCTCACAGAAGCCTGAGTGTCAGGATGCAATTGTATCTGGAAAGTGCTTTGAGACCCTTAGACAGGAGGCCAAAGTATGGTTATTTGTAGCAGGTAAAGTCAGTTTCTTGTTCAGGAACTGTCTGTTCATACATCACCTAACGTTGCAAGATCCCTGATATTAGTAGCATTAAGAAGAAGCCATAGTAATAACTATGATTGTGTAGCACATAAGGCAGGAGTGCCTGTTCTCTCCTTTAGGGGTCTACAAAACAGGGCTTGTGAATCGCCCCAAATTCAGCTGTCCTTGGAGATTTTTTTCAGCACATCCATACCTGTCTGGAAATACTGTAAAAGCATCCTGTGGCACAAGGCAATCCTTCCAGTTCAAAGTAGAAGTATGAATTTCTTTTTGTACTTTCTTTCTTTAGATTTAATAAAACACCTTTGTATAACTGCAGGGAGCTACCTACATAAAAGTGGCTAAAATTCATGAAGAAAAGTGGCAGATAAATGTTTCACACACACAATTTTTGATCCAGGTTGTTTCTAGGGAAACATGAGGGTTTGGATTGGTTGTTCTCTTGATTGGGTCTACATATCTACAGCAATGATGCTCATTAATACTGGGGGGAGTTGCATCACCTTTTCTTGGCTACAGGTTTTTCTGTGTTAGAACAGGACTGTGAAAAGTCAGGTTGGTTAATAAGGTGCTGGCCATAGTGTTGTGGCCAATGTACAAATGATGTGTGCTATTGTAAGTGCTAAGCTTGCTTGAGGTCTAGACTCAGGCATGGTTTAATCACGACTAGGTGACAGAACTGAACAGCACTTGTTCTTGTCTACAAGTATCAGACTCTTCCACCATCATCTTAGTCAAGTCCTTTATTCTCCTTGGGCTTCAGTTTCCTTATCTGTAAAATAGGCCTGATAGTTCCTCAAAGGGGTGGTGTGAGGGTTGAGTACCTGACTCCCATACATCAGAAGTAAGTGCACAGAAGTGAGTGATGTAAGATCAGGATCAGGTATTTATTTTCCACGTAAAAATACAAGTCCTTGTATTAGTATTAAGGATCATTATACATTAGTGGTGAAGACAGAAACACTGTTAAGGAGTGGGGCCTGTCTCCCTCCTTACCGTGTCATGCTCTCCATGACACTGAACTGTGCGTCATTGGGACATACAGCACTTCACTGGTGGTGTGAAGGGGTTAAAGCCCAGAGAGCTATTTTATGTTGATTACCCATAGTCTAAATAGCTGCAATGCAATCTTCTCTCTGCCAAGCTCCTCCCAGATGATCTGGCAGCACCTAGGTCTCTAAGGGACTGAGAGCCGAAGCCAGGTCCTCCCTGGAGCAGCAGCTGACAATGAGTGACCAGATGATAAATGACAGCAGATTCTGAGAAGTGGTATTAGTTGGGTGGGTTGGTATTAACTGTATAGGGAAGCAACTGAGCAGCCCATGTCATCTCTTGTTCTAAGGAAAGTTACATTTAAACTCCACAGCTCTAGTTCTCATGAACTTGGATATGAGTGAATCTGATATCCAACCACCCAAATGACTTTGAAAATGCTCTTTTTACTGGTGACATGCTTTCTTTACTCTTCCTGCTTTCTATCCTGGCCAGTGAAAGAGCCACCCAAACACAGCCAATGCACTTGGAGACTTCATCCAGCCTTTTTGTCATTTTTTCTCCTCTCTTCCAGTTTTTTTGTAACCTAATCCTGCAGGTAAACTTCACTTATCCCTTCCCTTTCATTTTTTGCTTTGCAATTGGCTTTGCAATATGAAACTGAAATTCTTGAGGTTGTCACATCCAGAAGGATGGCTCAGGGAGTTGGTTTGTTTTTCCTCCTCCTCGAATTCTTGATACAGACACCATAACAAATGCTCAGTTCACTGAAGGTGAGATGATTTACCTCTCTGTAAAGGGCCCAACACAAGGGTTTCTGCAGCACCTTGATGCTCAGTAGGGTTTCAGCAAGATCTAAGTTTGCCTAGGCCATAGCCCTCTGTTTAGGGAGAAATTTCACTCACGATTCATGATTTCACTCATGATTTATGACTTAGTGTGGAATGCAACTAAGGTCCATTCTTAAATATGCTGTTATCAAGCATGTTCCCCAGTGTTTCTGTAGAACGTACCCTTTCTTTTCGGAATACCCCAGGGCAAGAGAAGTAATTTAAAAACTGCATGCAATTCTGTCAGGCATTGATGGAAAAGGCAGGATACCTGCAGGATCTGCAGATACCAACTCCATACTTCCTGGAGCACATCCTAGGGGTCCTGCCCTTCTTTGCCTGAGAGGGATATAAAGAACAGTGGAGGTGTTTAACATTGCCTGGAGGTCTGCCATTCTACCCAATAGTATTTTTGTCATGTCCTGAAGGAAATGTGCCATATGGAGCTGAGGGGTCCCTAAAACTCAGGAAGTTGCAACAGTTGCTCATCAACAACCTGGAAGATGGCACAGAGTGCATCCTCAGCACGTTTGCAGATAATACTAAGCTGTGGGGAGTAGTGGATATGCTGAAGGGTAGGGCTAGGATTCCGAGTGACTTAGACAAATTGGAGGATTGGGCCAAAAGAAATCTCATGGGGTCCAACAAGGACAAGTGCAAAGCCCTGCACTTAGGACGGAATAATCCCATGCACCGGTGCAGGCTGGGGACTGACTGGCTGGGCAGCAGCTCTGCAGAAAAAGACCTGGGGGTTACAGTGGGCACTTTGGTGAGTATGAGCCAGCAGTGTGCTCTTGTTGCCAAGAAGGTTAACGGCATACTGGGCTGCATTGGTAGGTGTGCTGAGAAGTGATTATTCCCCTCTATTCAGCACTGGTGAAGCCACATCTGGAGTACTGTGTTTAGTTTTGGACCCCCCACTACAGAAAGGATGTGGACAAATTGGAGACAGTGCGGTGGAGGGTGACAAAAATGGTGAGGGGGCTGGGGCACATGACTTACGAGGAAAGACTGAGGGAACTGGGCTTATTTAACCTAGAGAAGAGAAGGCTGAGGGGTGATTTAATAGCAGCCTTCAACTATCTGAAGTGGGGTTTGAAAGAGGATGTAGCTGGACTGTTCTCAGTGGTGGCAGATGACAGAACAAGGAGCAATGGGCTCAAGTTGCAGCAAGGGAAGTTTAGGTTAGAAATTAGGAAGAATTTTCTCACTAGGAAGGTAGTAAAACACTGGGGCAGGATACCCAAAGTGGTGGTGGAATCTCCATCCCTGGAGGTTTTTAAGACTAGGCTAGACAAAGCTTCAGCTGGAATGATTAGTTTGGGATGGTCCTGCTTTGAGCAGGGGGTTGGATTAGATGACCCCCTGAGGTACTTTTTAACCCTAACTTTCTATCATTCTATGAGTTCATGGCTGGTCAGAGAGGCCTCTGTGATAAAGCGATCAACTTTTGGATCACAAAATCCAGGATACAATTCCAGACATTTTATCGTGGGGTGGGCAAAATATCACCTGAGGGCTGGATCTGGCCCATGAGGCCATTCTATCTGGCCCACGGGGCCCCTAAAATTTTTTTTGAAAATTAAAATTTATTTGTCCTTGGTTCCTGTCAAAAATGATGGGAACCAGGGGCAGTAGGACCCAGGGGAATCCTCAGCAGGCTCCTGCAACAGCAGGACCTGCCCGGCCCTGCTCCCACAGCTGGAAGCCCCAGCAGGGGCTTCTGGCCTGGAACCACATCGTTACCCCCCCGCGGGAACCTCAGGTAAGTGGGGAAGGGCAGGGAAGGAGCTGGTCCGGAGTATGGGAAGAAGCGGCGCCCCCCCCACACTGTGGTCAGTGCCCCTGCTGCAGCCGCTCGCAACTCTGAGCAGGCACAGGCAGCCCCATGCGGGCTGTGAGTGACTGCAGTGCAGGGTGCTGGCCACGGAGTGGGCAAGGGGTCACTTTTCTCCCTTACTCAGCACCAGCTTGTAATGTGCCCCTCCTGCCAACCTGGGCCCCGCACCAGTTCCGGGCTTGCCCATCAGGGCTGTGCATGGGGGCAGCAGCTGCAGCCCCCCTGCTTGCTGTGCCAGGCAGTGTTTGCTGCTGCTGCCCGCCCGGAGCTTGTGTGAACTCCGCGCCAGCTCCTTCCCTGCTGCTGAGCAGGGGATCAGGGCTCTGTGCTGCCCCCTGCCTGTACCACGGCACTGGGGGGGCACTGGGAGTGAGTGGGCGTGGGAGCACAGGGCCCACACCGGGGTCCCAGGGCCAGTGCCAGCATGGCCCAGAGCAGGGCAGCAGAGGTACAGGGTCCATGGAGCCAGGCCAGCTCCCCGCTCTCCCTGCTGGTACAGCCCAGCCCAGCTCCACAGACCCCTGCCAGCCTGCACTCTGCTCTGGGCCCCACCAGTGCTGGCTCTAAGACATTGGTCCCAAGATGGTGATCAGGGGGCGGGGCACCTGTCAAGGGGTGGGGCTACCCATGCAGCCCTCGACAGCTTGCCAAAACTGCGTAAGCGGCCCTCTGCCCGAAATAATTGCCTACCCCTGCTCTACCGGTTTCCAGAACTCAGTCGTCTACACTACACTTCCAGTTCTGGCTGGCACCCCCTTCGTATGTGTCATCATATCTGTTTGTTTCTAGATCCCTCCACCTGTCCATCAGCAATTTGGGTTTTTTGTTGATCAACAGCATGATTATCCATGCCTTAGCTATCCCTTTCTCTTAGACATAACACAGCTACTTCTCCTTCCTATTCTGACTCCGACTTCAAATCTGACTCCAAGCTGGCCTGTACAGTCATTAGTGCTTGAGTTTAGCTGGAATGAGACTGGGTGCCTGGTTGTCTGTGAGTGCTGACTTCAGGCTCTGGCTTTCATTTAGAAACCACTTGCATAGCTTAGGAGAGTGAAACCCTTCTGGGATAAGCCTGTTACCGGTGCTGTATTTATGACAGAGACACGAATATATGGCTGCTTCCACTTCGATGCATGAGGACACTCATTTCACTTTGCCTGGGAGTGTGTGGCCTGAAATGTTAATCAAACTAAATCAAATAGCTCTGCTTTGCCTTTCCAGTCCCTCCCTGATGGAAACAAATATTCGCTTGGAAAATAATACACAAGCACTCATATCCCAACTTGTGCATATGTATATTACTGTTCTTTACTAGACAGAACATGTCAGACTTGCTTGTTGGGATCATATATGGTTTCAGTTCAAGGCTGAATTAGTCCACCCATTTCTTCAGAGCTTGCCTGTAATAGAGAAATTCCCTGACACCAGTGGTCTTTGGAGGCCTGTGTTAGTGTATCTTCAAGACAGGAGAAATTAGATACAGTACACTGAGATAAGCAAGTACATGACTGACAATTGCTGTCAGTCACAGTTTTCTGGATTTTTAGTTTAAATCCAGGAAATGAAACACACTACATTAATGCAGTGCCATGGGTGTCTTAGGCAATGTATAACAGTTAAGATGTTCTATTTCCTAATTCCCATAAAGAATTGGAATTTGCTCACCTTCTATGTTAAGTTATCAATATTAGCATTGCATGCAATCCGTAAGAAAGCAGAGTGACAGGGGAATTTCTTGATTTTTTCCATTTAAAATCTGTTCAATCTGCAGAATTCTACGTCACCCATTAGTGTGCCACTGTGTCCAGCTGGTAAAGGTATCAAACCATAATGCTTTCTTAATGCATCATAATGTATGTGTCTGCTTGCCAAGTACATTCAAGCTTTTGTACAATATTAAAGCCACCCATAAGAATCAATAAGTAATAATACTTACTTCTGTTCAGTGTTTTTCTTCAAAACATTTTGAAAAATGCCATTATACCACTGAGCTCCAGAAGTTTGCCTCCTAACTTGCCAGTTTGTTCTGGCTGCTCCTCCATTATCCTCACCACAGGCCTTGGAGCTGGCTTCAAGCATTCCCAACTAATGACTAGGGATCCAGGTTTTCCATTTCCCAGGGAAAAAATGGAGTAAAATGCAGATTTTCCCCCTTACAGGAGCAAACCATGGATTTCTCACTTTAGCAGAGAAACCTGTAGATTTTGCAGTTTTGCAGTAAGCCCTCTGCAGGCTGGCAGAGTTCCAGCCTGCAGGGACTGGGAGGGAGTGGGAGGAGGCGCTCAGGGGTCTCCCTCTGCGCTGCTCTGGCGATGCGTACCCTGCACGCATGGGGGCAGCACGGGCAGCGGTGCAGGGTTGTGGCCCTCACTGCTGCTGTGTGTGCAGAAGACATGTTGCTCAGGCAGTGCAGAGCTCGCAGTGGAAAGCAGCTTTCCTGTGCGGCTGTGCTCTACCCTGCAGTGCCAGGTCGCACCTACAGGCTGCGGAGGCCCCAGGAGGGGCCAGCAGGGTGGTAGCCCGAGCATGCACCTGCTCCACCCCTGCCCTGTGCAAAGACCTGGGGCGGGGGCGCAGGTCTCCCCTATCCCCGGGAGTGTGTGCAGCCATGGGGAGCTGACTCCATCTGTCTGAACCTGCAGGCAGGCAGCAGGCAGTGGCGGGGGGAGAGGGGGAGCTGGCTCTGTGCTCTGCTCTGTGGCAGCAGCCGCTGCCTTCTGCTGGGGGCAGGTGGCTGCAGACCCAGGTCCCTGGTCCCATAGCCTTGGCAGTGGGGGCCCCCTCTGGCAGAGTTGGGGCAGGCAGGGGCTGTGGGTGGGGGGCGAGGGGCATGAGCAGGGCTAGGGGGCCAATGGGGGGAGTGAGGGACACGAGCAGGACCGGGGGTGCTGGCAGGAGGGAAGTGAGGGGCATGAGCAGGGCCAAGGGGCTGTGGGAGGGGACTGAGGGGCACCAGTAGGACTGTGGTGGGGTGGTGAGGGGCACAAGCAGGGCCATAGCAAAGGAAATTCTGGGGAAGGAGGGGGAATCTGTGTTTTTGCTCCACATCCCTCAAAGTTTCCCTAGAGGCAGGTCTCCTTCTCTGGAAGGCACTTCAGAGGATGTTGTGGGGGCATGTGGCTCAGCTTCTCCTGTTGTTGTGCCTCTGCCTGGTGAGAAGGGGGGTAAGGCAGGATCCCCTCTCTCAACCCAGAACCCAGGGTAGTGTGGGGTGGGATCGCTGTGAGGTGGCAGATGATCCCAGGTATGCTACCTGCCAGCACTCCTGAAGGCAGATCAGCTGGTCAAGGATGTGAAACACTTCACCACCGTGGTGATGCTGCTGCATCTCAGGAGGCAGCACCCCCTTGCCCTTTGTTCCTCCTCAGTCAGGCACCAGTGGGAGCGTGCCCAAAAAGAAGTCCCCCTCTCACTCCAAAGCCCCCATCCCCAAGAAGCAGAAGCAGGCCATTCTGGACTAGTGGGGTAAAGGTGGAGACAAAGGGGAGCACGTTCCAAAGGCAAGCAAGGTCACCCAGAGCACTGGGGAGATGCTTGCTGTGGATGACCAGCCCTTCTCCTTTGTTAAGCATCTAGGGTTCAGCAGGCTCATGGCGCTCATGGCCCCATTGTACCAAGTGCCTGCATGTACCATCTTTAGGAGGATGGTGGTGCCCTCCCTTTATGAGGCATGCAGGGAGCACTTGAGGTAGCCTTGCACTTCACCTTAGACATCCAAAGCAGCCAGGGTGGAGAACATGCCTACCTCTCCCTCACAGGGCACTGGTCCAATCAGTCAGGGTATTGGTGGATTCTCCTTCAAGCAGAGGTGATGAATGAGTCCCACAAGGCAAGGGAGATCATGGTGATCATGAACTGCATAGTGCAGGGGTGGCTCATTGGGCGGGGTGAGATCATCTGCTGGTTCGTGGTCACCAACAATGGGGCCAATGTAGTCAAGACAGTCCGTGATGCCAACTTGGTTAGCATCCACTGTGTGGCACGCAAGTTCCATCTTGTAGTCAGGGATGCCTTGGAGTAGGACAGAGATCCCTGTGACTGTGCCGTCAGTACCAGCCAGCTTATTTTGAAATGCAGGAAGGTGGTGGGCTACTTCCAC
>NW_017728964.1:9798302-9807017 GCF_001723915.1 Gavialis gangeticus
TTTTAAGACTGGATTGGGGGGGTTATCGGAGAATTTGCGATTTTTTTATGAGGGAAAACGAGGATCCCTGCTAATGACTCAGGTTTCCCAGATCATCATTTGGGCTTTTAAAAGTGAAAGGTTTGAAATGTTGGAGTCTTATTTCCCTATTGATTTGTAAGCCTATGAAATGTTCTCAGACCATGTTTCCAAGCTTCTGTATGCACCTATGAGGATTTATGTGCCAGAGGAAGCTGAGTTTTTACATAATCACCTGACTCCTGCGGCTCAGGATTTATGAAAAGCTCTAAATATCGGGAGACTTACAGTAGCATATTGAGCATTGGCACCATTATAAAAAACATGGAATGCTAGTCATCAAGCGACCCTTCTGAGTCTTCCTACAGTATAACGAACAGTCTAATGTTGTGCCTAATGCAGAGTGCCCTCTGCCCATGACGGTACAGATTAACGAGCCAAAATCTCATGCAGGAAAGCAAGTGAAATCACTGCTGGAGCACCCAACAAAGCTAGAATGTCATGCTCATGGCCTTCTCCAATGTAAAAGGCTATACCTTTGCAATATTAGGTCCATCGCATGCTATTTGGGTCTCTTTGGATGGTGCCAGGCACCCTGTCCTGCCTCACCTTGCATACCTCATGGCCACTTTCCAAAACCTTTTGGACCAATTACAAGGCTGGAGTAAAATACTGAGATCACTCCATTTTGAAAAAGTGCCTAGAAAGTGGCAAGAGTTTCCAGAATATCTTGGAGTTTCAGTTGGAAATGACAGGAGTTTGACTTTTCCCACAGCAATCCTGGTCTCAAAAGACTTTTCTAAATCTAAGCACCATTCTTTCCTGCTAAGAGCTATGGAATCTCCTATGGTGTGTCTTGGGAACAGACCTAGGGCCATATATTTTGCTGACACTGAACAACAGATAGACCAAGTGCTGAAGCATCTCTTTGAGCGACTTGTAGCTAGTATTGTCTGTGGGCCTATTCCCAGCAGTTAATAGGTGTGAAATGATGTTATCAAAAATTTCCAGCTATGTGACTCCTTTTTATGCCTGTTCCTGTCTGATTAGGGCTGCTGAACAAGCTGCTTTGACTTTGATGCTGTTCTGAAACTCATTACAATGATTTGTCTTTTGGTTGTTTTTCAAGCTGTTCATGAATGGTGACTTTTCCCAGTGTAATACATTCCTGCAATGTTCTGATCATTGCAATGACAATTAAATCAGCCTGTTCCTGGGCCGCTGAAGTGCACTGGTTAGTGGTTAAGTGAATTCTACTCTATTTCTGAGCTGCTCTTTTAAAGTGCTCTCCCGTTTTAAGATTGCAGTTCTTCACCCACAATTAACTAAATTGATCTGCAGGCACAAGTGAGAGCTTGATGATGATATGCCATGAGAAAATGTGCAGGTGCAGTCATTTTCACCTAGACTTAATTATGGGTGCAAAACTCCCTCTGCACAATTAGATGCTAGTTTAAGGTTTTGTGTTAAAATTATGTCACCCTTTGTCTGAGAAGTTCTTCCTTTTTATGTGAGATACATGCTTGATTTTCTGCACTTAGCATAATCTCATCCTTGACCTCTGTGGCTCTTCCTACTCTTGAAGGAGGTGGGCCCTTTAGCTTGTAATATTAGAATATTCACCCAGGAGGTAAAGTATTCACACCCTTTCTAACAGGCAAGATTAGAGCAGGCACTTGAGAATCAGAAGCCCTCAGCAGTTGTACTACTGATTTGCTGTGGGATCTTGGGCTAATCTTGAGATGCCTCAGTTTTGCCATTTCTCCCAGGAAGATAAACTTGATTTTTATAAAAGCTTTGGATTGTTGGGGAAAATACAAAGTAAATGCCAGTTGAGTAACCAACCTGTCCCACTATTGTATGTGTATGGGGCGTGTGTGCGTGTGCGCGCGTGTGTAATATGTAAGTAGTCAGATAGAAGAAACCTGATTCTCCTTTCTTCTGCACTGGTGTAATTCAGGGAATGATACTTTTCAACACTTTCCCCAGGAAAATCTGTCCTGGAGAAGGACTGCCCTGTTGTCCCTGTTCAGAAGCCTTGAACTGTGGGGATTTTGTCCTCCAGTTCTGACATGAAGTTCTTTTCCTTCTCTAAACCTCTCCTGACCAGAAACATCAAAGCATGCTCATAAAAGTGGTGCACTGGTTTAGGAAAAAGGACAGAGGGAAGGTTGTCCTATATGCTGGATCTAGTTATGGGTTGTAACTAAAGAGATCTGAGATATAGCCCTAGCCTAAATAGAAGGTTCTTGTGTGATCTTGGGCAAGTTGCATCTATCTACCCAGGTCCGACTGTGTCAAAGGATAGAGACAACGTGCATCTTACAGGTATACTGCGAGGACAGTGCACAAAACTGGTTCTGAGATTCTCAGATGGCCCAGGAATGAGGGCCATAGAGGGACAGCACATTGTGTCATCTCTGTATGGATGTCTGAGTAAGAGGACAAAGTTGCCTTTCCACCAAAACCCTGAGAGACTCCCATGTCTTTGGGAGTTACAGTCCTTGTGCCTTTGCTCCATGTCCCACAGCATCTGTGAAGTTCCTGTTGAACGGGAGAGGAGGAGGGAGTGGAAACTATTTCAAAGAGAGAGAAGTTGAACTAAAGGCAGGTCCTGGGGTGGCAAATGTTAGGTAAAAAAAAGCACACACCTGATTTTTAACTAAAATAGATTTACCTCTTTAATTTGGCCCCTGTAATTAAGGGCTTGACAGCATAGGGGGTGGGTGTGACAACATAGGCTAATCACACATTTCCTCTCCATGGGGGTCTCTAAGTCACTGTTAAAAGGGTCAGTGGTGAAAAATAAGGCATTTCTGGTGCTCTGTATTGTTTCCTCAGTCACACAACCCTGTGGCTTAGACAAAGTCTTAGACATCTAGTACAGCAAACCCAGAGTGCACCATATTAACATCACTAGATGTGGTGGGCAGGACAGGCGTGCCTCATCCACTCTTCCAGCAGGTGGCTTTTGGCAGGTTATGTGGCACTGAGAAAAAACGGCAAAGGGAGGTAACAGTGGGAGAGGAGGAGGGTGGCAAAGGCATAACTGGACATTTTGGTGCACTGGACAGTGCGGTGGTGGGGGTAGCGGAAGGGGAGGAAGTGAGTGCTTACCTCCCCATACAGGAGCTGCCACAGCAGTGTGAGCTGCTGCAACCTCAGCATGAGCTGCCTGAGCAGTGGCTGTACTGGTGGTAGTGGTGGCGGCAGTGCGGGCTCCCTTGAGGCTGTGGTTCAGGGGCCCTTTCTGAATCGGTGCCTGAGCCTGATACCCTGCTTTCTTTCTTTGCCTCTGACCCTCTAAGTTATACTGCTGGAAAGCAGGGAAGGGTAAGGTGCCTGTAGACATGCCAGGAGGCTGGTCTGATGCGCTGGAATTGCAGTACATCGGAACAGAATCAGCTAATCTAGTACAGGCAACCCAATCAAGTCTGGTGGAGCAGGATAATTAGCGTGCTTCAGCCAGCCTCTGCATCTCGTGTATCAGCATCCCTGCACTTCAAAATGGCAGCGGGGGCATTTTAACCAAAGGTCATTCAACAACCTTTAGTTAAAGCATTCCCACTGACATTTTGGAGCATGGAGATGCTGGTACACAAGGTGCTGTAGGCACTCTAATTGAAGTGCCCCTCCCATTGAGCACATGGAAAAATGCCCTAAGATGCTACCTATTGAATTTCATCTGCTTTTCTCTCCATGAGATTGTCTCCCCATAAAAGGCTGCTGGTCTCTTCCCTTCATTCCTTTCTCCTTCCTTTCTTGTACTGCTTCTGTCTTTGTCTTCGAACACAATGTCTCCCTCTCATTACTTGCCCCTCTTGCAGAGATACAGACAAGGTGCCCTCCACACATGGGCCAGCTTGAGAGGGATTTCTTAGTGTTTTGGCTGAGGGAGGTCCTTCTTTCAAGTTTCAAAGCAAACTTCCAAAATGCGGTATTTATTTGGCTATTGACTTCATGAGAGTGGGAGAGGGGCAGGAAAAAAGACCCTGTTTGTTGAAAGAGAGAAAGGGCTTGACCAGCCCAAACTTTCTTCCCTAGGAATTCTCTTTGCCTGCACAAATCAGCGTCCTCCCGACTTCTCCGAGCCCAAGGTGAAAGAGTTCAAACTGTTGGTTGTTGCAACTCCCTGTTGTGGCAAAAGCATGGAGCTGTTATATAATCTGGGAATACCGATCTGTAATAATGTTTTGAATGCAGTGATATAATCCCCACTTAGCTACATTGGCTTATTGGGCTTTTCTTCATGGAAGTGTTTAAGTTTAGGAAGCAGCTTGACACAGAAACAAGCAGAGAGGCTAATCAATGGATCTAGATCAGAAGCCTCTTGACAAGCACTTGGGAGTTTGTGTTCACAAGACTATAGCCAGGCTGTTAGTGGTGAAGGTACTGCTGCCAGGCTCCAGGCCAGACTTACAGCTCTGGTCTGCCAAGGCTGGGTTCTCACCAATCAAAGGGTTACAAATAGAGATCTTGGCAATGAAGGAGGTGTTATGAGAAGCTTAGACCTACCAAAATCATCACACGAAAAATGAATAGACACTTGGTAGGCTCCATATATACATAGTCTGTTTACTTTTTAATTTTTTTTCTCTGAGCTGCTTTGGTTCTAAATGAATAACAGTCTATTTAAGAAGGCTCTCTGGTCCCACTGATCAGCTCCCAGAGGGAACAGAACTGCAGATTGAACCTCATTTGCAAGGTAATTAGGGTTAGTACCCTAGTGTGTACAGCCCAACAACTGCTCTTAGAGTGGAGAAGCCACATAAGCCACAAAAAAAGTGATGGAGGCAATAGCTGAAGGCCTAGGAGCTCAGTGGGGCTGCACTTTAAGAGATCAGGAGGGTATCAGAGGTTCTGTTAGCCTGGGAGCAATGGCCCCTGCTATTAAACCTTCTATTCTGGCCAATTTCAAGATAATTATCCTGGATAATTTTACTCTGCCCCTACTAGGGCTACTAAATCGCATGATATTTGGTGTTTCTCATGATACCCCAGCTTGTGGCATCAAGTGATTATGAGAGAACCTCCAGGTTACATGAAAGAAAAGGTCCTAACCCCTCTGGTTGTAGAGAAATGTTTGAAAACAAGAGCCCTAAAAGCTCAGAAAGCAGAAGGCAAATACGAATGTGCTTCTAAAGTGCACATTCTTCTTTAAAAAACCAAACCTTAATTTTGAAGCCAAAAGCATGATTTTGGGGGGAAGACAGCCTCATGATTTTTGAATGCTTGGAACTGGCAATACTGCTACAGTCCCCTACATTTCTAATAAAATGTGGTATTCTTCACCTCCTGTCCTAAGCTGTTATATAAATTGTAGTGACTTTTTAAACAGGTGTCATATATATACTGCCTCCCTCCAGAGGCAGCTGATCACAGGTGTAAGAAAAGCCTTTTCAGTCAGTAATGCATGTTGAAATCCATGGTACACGTTCTCTTCTGGGTGCTAAGCATGTGACTTCTACATCTCCCCAAACTCTTGGCTAGAATTATGTCTAACACATTTAAGCAAGTTTTACATGGCCCTCTTACCAAATAAAATCATCTCACTCACAGCTTATTTTGGGGGCCTTGGTGCTTTGGGTAAAACCAACCTCCTCACAGCTAAGCTCCTTGTGGACATGGCATCAGCATCCTCATCAGATAAGTGCCACAAACATTTAATTTAGGCCCAGCTTGATTTCCCAGCAGCAACCCAGCCCATCTGCTCCAGATCAAATCAAAGCTTACAGCAAAACAATCAGGACACTGCAGCATGGAATAAAATACCCTCGTGACTTTAAAATAGTGGTCCCCAACCTTTTTAGATCGTGGACCGACAAACTGTGGACCGGATGTGACTGCAGACTGGCAAACTGTGGAACGGCATGCTGCAGACCGGAAGTGGCCGGCATTCTGCGGACCCAGCCAACCCTTTTTTATACTCAGTATGCCAGTCACTTCTGGGCTTCTGGTCCAGCAGCCAGCCCTCCTGTGGACCAGCAGTCAATCCTTCCCAGCCCAGGGGTTGGGGACTCCTCTTTTAGAGCATTTTTAATGTACAAGTGGTACAGCTTTTGATGCCTTTTAAAATTTGAATGTGTATAACAGGCTGTTTCCAGAGAGCTAAGGAACAACTTTGGGAGTGTGCCACTACCTTTTCATGCCATGTGTTGGAGAACTTCTTTTTTCCAGATTTTACAAACAGTCAGAGCTGCAACCGTTTTATCCCCAGCGGGGAGAAATCTTGCCTTTTGGTCAAACAAACTCAAAATACAGTCAGTCTCACAATGCAGACACGCATAACTGTAAAGAAGCTCCCTAAATACAAAAAGGTTAATGATAGCTTCAAGATCTCGTTTTGTTTGTAAATTTGGAGCATTTCATTCCTCAGTCCCAGTTAGCTTGGGCTGAAAAATACTATTTTTAGCTTCAGTGCCAGACTTCTGCCAGTAGGGGATGCTGTTTCCATGACAGTGGAGCTACCCTTGCTTTTTTATCTAAAGATTTGCACTGACTTTCATTGCTGTAAGGTCTGAGGGCTTTACACTATGAATTTACTTTAGGGCACCACTCTTTATGGTAAATGCTTCCTACTAACCGTGGGAGCATCCACAAGTTCATTAATGTGCTGTAAGTATGGTTCATTTGGTCTAGTACCTGTAACACCAGGTACTAACAGTACGCCGTAATGGCGCTACTGTGCAGTAGTGCTGGCACACACTTTTTTGTGACACTAATGCGCAGTAGATTAATTCTACTGCGTATTAGTGTATTAGTATAGTTTTTGCCAGCCATGCTAATGTGCAGTAGAATTAGTCTTCTGCGTATTTAGCATCTTGTGTAGATGTGCCCACTGGCACACAGTCCCTTCAGCCAGATGAATGGCCAGCTGTAACTTCACAAGGAGTCACTGCCTCCAGCCCAGGGGGATTTCCTCCCAAGCATGTGCTTAGCTCTGTAAGTAGATATCCAACACTCTTTTGGAGTACTGCTGACCTCTGTACATTGTGGGATTGTTCTTGAGGCTGATTGTGGGATATCCACTGGTATTTATCTGGAGGTCACTGGGCTCCACAACTGGGCGTCAAGCTCTGAAATCCCACGATTCCCCTCTTGCCGTCCTATGATGGGGAGGCCCTTTTCACACTCATCTCAAAAAACTAGCTGAGCATTACGGCCGACAGCTCTCCATGCTTGGGACACCAATAGTTAGGAATATGCAGTAGCTTGCACAAGAGGCTTGGCCATGTGGTGGCTGGACAGCTGCAGCTTTGCAAGCAAAACTGCTGTATTCTGCTGTCTGCCATGTTTGTAGCTGAAGCAGCCACTGCCCCAGCTGCACCAAGAGGAGAGTGAGCAGGAGAATGAGGTTTAAGAAGCTGCTTCAGGAAGCACTTTTCATGGATCTGCCTTGCTTTATATGATGCCATTGCTGGACTCAAAAAACAGGCACTGACTGGTGGACAAGAATTGTTATTTCAGCCCTGTAGTGATCAGCAGTGGTTGGAAAACTTTAGGATGGCAAAATCCACTTTCCTGGAGATCTGGATGGAGCGTGCTTCAGATCAACTGGGGCCATTTATCCATTCAGGACCTCTCTTGCCTGTTTGGAAGTATGTGGCCATCACAACCTCTACTTGTACTGGTCAATTGCTAACCAGTTTGGGCAGGGCAATTTGAATGCTGATGCTATTGTGACACACGTGGTCTTCAAGAAAATATTGATGGCTTTTGATGTTCAAAGTTCCCCAGTTGTGTTGATGAAATAGATGGGGTATGCATTCCTATTATTTATTTACCACTCCAGGACTTGGACTTCAACTGTATTTCTGCATTGTGCTTCAGGTGCTGGCTGGCCACCACAATAGTCAGTGTTACTGATGCTCCTGGAAATGTTAATGAAGCTAGAATTTCCAGGAACTCTCTCACCTGTCTTCTCCCCAATTAAAAAAGGGTGATTTACTAGTGCAACTTATAACATGGATGTTAATAGTGTAATTGTTTCTTCTCTTATTCTGGGAGTCCCCGCTTACCCTCTGCTGATGAAGGACAGTCGGACTGGAGAGAATTGTTTGCTTATTATGTAGGCAGCCACAAGATGATAGTGCAGGATGCTTTGAGCTGAGTAAAGGGTAGGAGATGGGTGCTAACTGGAAGGCTGGAGGCAGCCAAATAATATCTGCCTTGAATGATAACTGCACAATGTGGCTGTGCAAGTCTGCAAGACTAAGGCAAAAACGTCATTAGGGCTGGGAGGCAGAAGTCAGAGACCTTGAAGGTGCTTTGACCTGCCTGCAGGACTCTCCCCTCTTCTTCCCCACCATTGACTAATGACCACTAAGGGGCCTGTTATCAGGGATGTCTTCTGCAATTATCTTGAGGAAAGGACATTTTGAATGTTGTTTCAGCTGTGCCATGTGGACCACTGGGGGCTGTTTTACTACGAGGTGTTAGTTTTGGGGGCTCTGCATATTTTAAATGGAATGGTGCCTGCCAGTCAGGTTGGTGGTATTGTGTAGTGTTGATCTGTGTGCTGTGTCTGTTTTAGTGAATTTTAAATATTGTATACCTTTTGCTGTTTAAGTACATAGTTAATCTGAGCTTGCTGGTGGGCACCACAACAGGGGTGATGGCCACTTAGGGGTAGACCGGTGGGTGTCATTCCATGGCTGGAGAACAAGGACCAACGGAGGAAGGACGCACTAAAGGTGG
>NW_017728964.1:9807149-9807808 GCF_001723915.1 Gavialis gangeticus
ACTTTGTAAACACTGTTTAGCTGTAGCTGGAAGGGCTTATCATTGTTTATAGCCAGGGCTGTTACAAGTGCTGTGTAGATCCCATTTACATATCCATGAATCTCACAAATGCTTTGGCTGGTGGGCGAAAATAATAAATAAGAAAATCTTTGAAATGTAACTAAATTTACCTTTGTCTTAAATGTGCAAGTAAAACAAAGAGTGACTTAAGTGTTAACAGTGACAATGGTGAGAACATTGAGAACAAGCACGGGGGCGGGGTGGGGTGGGGGGCACACCCCTGTGGGACTCTCCATCCGCCCCACCATCTCAGCGTTCATGAGCTGTGCCTGGTACTCGAGGTATATAGAAAGAACATTTGAAGCTGTGTCTATGGCCGAATGAATCGCTGATTCTCCAAATCAGCATCGAATCTTCAGATTCTGATTTGGCTGAATAGAATCAGGACAGTGATCCAAATCAGCAAATCGAATCACTGTCCCTTGAGTCAGGCCGAATCCAAATCTGAATTGAATACGACCCACTTCGCACACCCCTAGTTCACAATTCTCTCAAGGCAAATTATCTCCACATTATTTATGCAAATTTTTCTTGCATACCAGTTGAAACCTAAATGCTGTATATAAAACTAGAACATCAGTATGGAATTAATAAGAAGT
>NW_017728964.1:9817914-9829756 GCF_001723915.1 Gavialis gangeticus
TGGCTGAATAGAATCAGGACAGTGATCCAAATCAGCAAATCGAATCACTGTCCCTTGAGTCAGGCCGAATCCAAATCTGAATTGAATACGACCCACTTCGCACACCCCTAGTTCACAATTCTCTCAAGGCAAATTATCTCCACATTATTTATGCAAATTTTTCTTGCATACCAGTTGAAACCTAAATGCTGTATATAAAACTAGAATATCAGTATGGAATTAATAAGAAGTGCTATAACATAGAAAATGATATTAAACAAATTAATGTGACTATTGAAAGAATTTTTCTTTTAATGTTTTGGGGTGATCCAACATATCATCCATTAGACTACCTGGATTTCCTTATACAGTTGTCACCACATTTGCAGTACAAGAAATGTAATTTTTTTCGCATTTGCATCTTGCAGTTTTATATGTTGCACAGTTATATGTGTGGAAGAAGTTAAACTTTGCATTGTGTTTGGTATTAGAATTCACAGACTCAGTCTGAGTTTATTGGAGACTCTACCATACGATCGTAGGGAGGAGAGCTAACAGAACTTCTCCCCTCTACAAGTTAAGATACCTTTTTATACTTCATATTGTGAAAACAGACATCTTTTGACTTCTAACTTTTCTTCTTCTTTACTGTTAGCTATTTTAACATACGTGTTATACACTTCATTTTTTTGCATAGAGGCTGACAAGCTATCTTGCATTTAAAGGTACTGGTATCATAGGTATCCCTCTGGTGTAATGGAGACAGACATGGCTACATATCCAGCAATGAGAAACATTTAAATCTATTGCATATTGGTACGATAGTTGAAGAAAAACATTTTGATGAACCTGTCAGGGAGGGAGTGATCTTTTTAACCTGTTTTGAAGCATAGTCTGATTTATAAAGTTCTTTTTTGATGGTGAATCTTTAAGTTCATGTAAGATGATCCAACTGGAAAAACTAAGAATTAGCTGAGTTACAACTAACCAACCGCACTTCGGGAACCAGGAACTAGGTAGAGGCCTTTTTCCTGTCCCAAAGGGCATAGTGGTGTCATTGGGGCACATCCTCTTTGCTTTGTAGTGGCAAATCCTCTTCGCCAGTAGGCGCTTGGTTCACTACTGGTCTCATGCTCTCCTGCTGGCAGGCACTAGGCTCACTACCAGTCTGTGGAGGCTGATTACAGAATTGAAACGGAGGAAACTCTGGGTCTAACGGGGCTGATGTTTTCTTACTGTGTGAAGCGTGAATCCACATGGGGAGTCCTTGACACTTCATTGCAGTGTGGGTGGTCAGGAGTACCTGGAATGGGCCTTTCCAGTGAGGTTCCAGTGATGATTTTCATTGATGGACTTTTACATGGACCCAGTCTCCAGGCAGGATACAATGGCTTATCTGGTTCTTTGGGGAGAGCTGCGTGTACCTGTGAATGAAAATTTTTAACACACTTTATTAGTGCCTTACAATAGTTTAGAATAGTATCATCAAGTAAATGTATATTACAAAGGTGGGAGGCAACAGGTGGTGAGGCAGGGAGCCTCATGGGCCTTCCCATCAAAATTTCATGTGGGCTAAGCCCAGTTTTTCGGGTGGCAGTAGATCTCATGCTCATTAGGGCTATGGGAAGTGCATCTGGCCATTTCAGGTGAGTCTCAGCACAAATTTTGGCTAGTTTATTTTTCAGAATGCCATTTTGGCGTTCCACTTGCCCTGAGGCAATGAAAGTTTTGTTGGATCTGCAGGACTTTGCAGACTTCTTTCATTATTTGCCCTGTAAAATGAGTTCCTTTATCAGAGTTTATGGATAAAGGAATACCAAACCTTGGAATAAAATCTTTGAGCAACCTTTTGCTTACAGTGGTGGCGTCGGCTTTTGCACATGGGTAGGCTTCTACCCATCCAGAGAACATACACACAATAACAAGAACATATTCATAAGAGCAACATTTCTGCATTTGAATAAAATCTATTCGTAAATTCAAAAGGTCCCCAGAGTAGGGGATGCGCTGTCTGTTTTGTCCTTACAGATTTTCCCACATTACGGGCTTGACAAATCGGGCAGGCATAACAGTACTGCTGAGCTACAGATGGAAAGGTTGGAGCAAACCAATCAAGCTTAACAGCTTCTGTCATCCCCCCTTTGCTCACGTGTGCCATGCCATGGTGCTGGCAAGCGAGGTAGGGAAGGAGGACCACTGGGGCAACCAGGCGGCCGTCCGGGGAGCACCACAAATGGTCATGGTGTAACAAACACCCAGTCAGTCTCCATGAATGTTTCTCTGGTTCTGGAGCCTGATCTTGGAGGAGGGCAACGTTGTGAAGACTTGCCAATGGAGACTGGGCAGCTGGAATAGACAAACACACAGGCGTGGCCTGAGGAGTGGAAATAGCCGCAGCTTTGGTAGCCGAGTCTGCCAGAGCATTCCCACATGTAACATCATCATAAGGTTTCTGGTGGGCTTGGCATTTAATAATAGCAACAGCAGAAGGCACTTGTAATGCATTTAGCAAGGCTTCTACATATGGACCATTACTGATTTTGGTACCTCCCGACGTGAGGAAACCTCTTTGCTTCCAAAGTTGACCATAATCACGTACAGTACCAAAAGCATGGCGAGAATCAGTAAAAATATTAATAGAGGCACTAGAGGCTAAGGTACAAGCCCTCGTGAGGGCCACAAGCTCGGCAACTTGAGCTGAATGCACATCGGGCAACGGCAGCACATTCACCTCAGCGGCGTTCCAAGATGTTGCCAGCTACGCCCTCACTCGAACTGTTACCGTTGCACCTCGGAGGCCACAGGCCAATGGGCAAGCTGAGTGAATGGTGCAGACTACAAAAGATGCAAGGAAAAGGATTGATGTAGGAGACTGGCCTACCAGACTGGCCAAATGTCAAAATCCTGGAACTCTGCTGAGGTGAATGTGCTGCTGTTATCAGAAATGATGGTGTCGGGCACCCCATGGGTTGCAACTCGCTGACAGAGAGCTGTTATAGTGGCAGTTGATGTAAGAGTTGAGACAGTCATCACCTCAAGCCATTCTGAGTAAGAGTCAACAACAGTTAACAAGTTCTTATCTTGAAACGGGCCAGCAAAATCAATGTGGATGCGTGACCAGTGTTCCTTCGTCATTTCCCAGGGGAATATTGGTACCTTCTGGGGATTATGACGGGTTGCTTGATAAATGCTGCACTCCCTCACTACCCTTTTTATGTCCCTCACAACTTCTAGCCAGCGCTTTTATCCTCACAATGCCTGGGTGTGCTGCATGCAGCATTGTCGGTATGATTTGGCATCCTGCTTCTGGAATTACAACACGATTTCTCCACAAGAGGAAACACTTGTGGGCAGACAGCTCATGCTGACATGATGAAAATGGCCTGAATTCCTCATTCCTCAGCCAATTTGTCTGCAGGCCAGCCTCTCCATACCCAGTTGAGGACATGGGCAAGGATAGGGTTTTTGCAGTCATCCTTGCTATCTGATCAGCCTCAAGAGGGGCTTCTGTCATGGATTCCAGCATGAGGACTTCCACCGGCAGAGGAGTAGTACAATTAGGTATTTGTAGAAGTAGGTGGTTCAATGCACCAGCATTTTCCCAGTTTTGTACATGAGTGTATAGTCATATGCATTTAGCATGATGCTCCATACGGAGCATACGGGGAGACAAAATAGGAGGAGTTGTTTTGTCCACAGTAAAAATTCCAAGAAGGGATTTGTGGTCTGTTCAGATTTTGAATTTGTGGCCATAAATGTAATCGTGAAAATGTTTAACTCCTGCAATGATTGCCAATGCTTCTCCATCAATCTGTGCGTAGTTGCTCTCAGTTGAAGTAATTGTTCTTGAGTAAAAAGCAACAGGTTCCACCAGACAACGTGTGACTAACAACAGCGCCAATACCGAACGGTGAGGCATCACAAGTAATGGACAGTGACTTCTGCTCATCATAGTGAACAAGGACAGAGTCTGATATCAGCAACTTCTTGACACCCTGGAAGGCTATGTTGTGCTGGCAAGTCCACTTCCACTGAGCTCCTTTATCCAGTAAGTGGTAAAGGGGCTCTGCTATAGTGGCTTTGTCTTTCAAGAAAATGTGATAAAAATTGAGAAGTCCTGCTTGAAGATCCTGTCTGCATTCTGCTATAGGGGCATCATGTATTGCTTTTACCTTGTCTTCGACTGGGTGAATGCCAGAAGCATCAATCTGCTATCCCAGAAAGTTGATACTGGAAACTCCCAGTTGACATTTCTCTCTTTTTACTCTGATACCTGCTTTATCGAACCTCTGTAAAACTTCCATTAGTCTCTCAGTGAGTTTCTCTCTAGGTGGCCCCATGGTCAACACATCTTCAAAGTACAGAACAACCCCAGGAATTCCTGCTAGCATTTTCTCCATGAACTGCTGGAAAATTTCTGGTGCCACAGAATTTCCAAACTGGAGGCACTTGACACGTAATGCTCCCCGGTGCGTAATTATTGTTTGGGCCTCAGCAGCCTTATCATCCACTATCAATTGCTGATAGGCTTGAATGAGGTCAAGTTTGGCAAAAAGCTTCCCTCCTGCAAGAACAGTCAGTAACTGGTTAATGGAAGGCACTGGGTGCAGGTGCTGCTTAAGTGCTTTATTAACTCTTGTAATCCCCACAGATGTGAACACTGCTGTTAGGTTTTAAAACAGGAACAATTGGTGTGGCCCAGCTTGTATGTACAATTGGCTCGAGGACCTCTTGCACGATAAGCTGATCTAATTCTGCACCAATTTTCAGACACAGTGCGAAAGGTTCATTCTGAGCCTTCATAAAGATAGGGGCTGTCGCAGGATCCATTTGGAACATCACTGGTGGACCAGAGTAAGTTCCTAATTCCTCGGAGAATACCTGGGGAAACTCCCTTGCAAACCTTGCCAGACTTTCTGTGCAGAGACTGTGTACACCTTGAATAGTGATTCCCAATGGTGAGAACCAGTTTCTCCCCAGAAGACTTTTGTGGGAACCCTTAGTTACAATGAGGGGTAGACGCTGTCTAACAGATCCATACTGGACATCTATGCTGCAGCTACCCAAAGTTTCCACGCTCTGTCCATTGTAGTCATGCAGGAGACACTCAGGTTTCAATAACTTGGGGAGGGGGTGCCAAAACAACAGGAAGAATATGTTTTTATCCATGAGGGATACTCCGAAACCTGAGTCCACTTCCGTTTTGCACTTCTGTCCATTTATTATTACAATTGCAATCATCTCAGAACCCTGAGTTTCAACAACACCAACATTTTGAGTCAAATATAGTTTTTGTACCTCACGTTCTGGGGAGGACTCTAATCTGTGAGTGGTTTGGGAGTGAATACATTTGCCACAGTTTTTTTGTCTCCTGGAACTGGCCTTTGAGTGGCAAACCCTCTCTATGCGGCCCTTCTTCTTGCAGGCATGACACTCTGTCTTCCTGAACGTGCACGCCCTTTGTCTGTGTTGGCAGTCACAACTCAAACATGTCTGTGGATTAATTGGCTTATGTGATGCTGTTGGTGAGCGTATAATCCGCTGAATTTGCCGGTGATGATCTGATTCTTGATCTTTTTGAAGTAAGTGGACATTGCTGGAGAACTCCTGGCAAATTTCTTTCACATTATGGGATGCTGCTTTAGCTGCCAAGGCTTTTTATTGTGCAGTAGCCAAGGTCAAATTTGGTTCAGAGAGCAGGCAACATTGGATTGCTTCATCCAGAACTCCACAGATGAGACAGTCGCAAAGCAGGCCATCCAGGAGATCCCTGAACTCACCAAATTCAGCAAGGCGATGGAGCTCAGCCAGGTAACCTGCTATGCCTTCATTGGTCTTTTGGTCCCATTTAAAAATAATGAAACCTCTGCAGAGTAACAGATGACCTGGGGCAAAAATGTGCCTTTAGCAGGGCAATTAGTTCAGCATAAGACTTAGTGTTTGGTCAGGCAGGTGCTGTGAGGGAACGAACCCTGGCAAATGTTTCAGCACCACAGACTGTCAGGAGGATCGCACGCTTGTGTTCTGGGTTTTCTACTTCATTGGCTTCCAGGTAACAGGACAGCCTTTCCACATAGGAGTCCCAAGAAGCTGACTGACTCACATTACATTCTTCTGTATGTCCTAATGTAGCCGTTCTAAGAAACATCAGCCGTGTAGGGAGAAAAGGAGAACGAGGAAAAAAACCCTGCCCTCTGATTACAAAACACAGTCTCAGCATGTCGTCCCACAATCTAGGGGTGTCCTTTCAGCAAAACATCCCATCCTCCTTGCCAGATGATAAGTTGTGAGTTCAGCAACAGCTCTCTGGACACTCCTGGGTTGAACTAACAGTTATTTATTGTTATAATTCTCTGGAATCATATCCAGGGTGGATCTTAACAATTGCCCTCAGTAGATGTATGCAGAACATATACTTGCTCTGCCTCTGACTTGACCCTGTCCAGTCCTGTGGAGAGAGAGGAACCAAGAATGCCTCTGGCTTCTCGTGGCAGGGAACATGGGGCCCCCAGTGCTGCAAAATGACCACAAGCGAGCTGAGCCCTGCAGTGCTGAACATGAGGGCTTTGGCCTTAAAGGGTCAGTACAAGGAAAACACAATAAGACAGACACAACACAAATGAATCATGGAAGCAGCAGCAATTAGGCATGATATTGTCACAAATAGACTGAGACAAGTGTCAACCGATACTGAATTTGTGTACCGTGTAAATAACCAGTGTTATAAGAAATACACATTGAAAAAAATCTAGAAAAGGCCACCTTGTGCTTGGAAGAAAGAGGTGACCATCAATCTACCAGCAGAGGAGACAATGAAGAACCCACTCTTACATGCATCCAAGAGCACCTCCATCCTCATATAAATCATCAGCAAATCTTCCTCATGTTCTATGTGGCCAGCAAAGCCATAACAAATTAAGAGATCTGTTCCACATCTGTGGGACACAAAGGGCTTCCAAATTTTTGGCAGCTGCTCTTCATAGATTCATAGATGTTAGGGTCGGAAGGGACCTCAATAGATCATCAAGTCTGACCCCCTGCATAGACAGGAAAGAGACATCTCCAGGATGATGTCTTCTCTCACATTACAGACCTGGAATCAGAATCCCAAGTGTTTGGAGCAGATATACTTTATCACAAAGTAAACCTGGAAACGTACCTCAAGAAATATGACAACATTCAGAAAACACCCTCTTTTAAGGATACAGCTTTCAAGGAAGCAAATGAAATTGTGGGGCCTATGTTGAAAGATGGTTATGGTAAGACCTCTGAAGTAAGAGGTCTTGTAAATAGTTTGGTGGGTGGTGACATAACAAGGAATAATGAAGTGAAGATGCATTTACAAAAGTGCCATGGGGATGGGATATATTTCAGTTATTCAGACTGCAAGAAATGAGCCTATAATGGTGCTTTCTGCTGATCTAACACAAGATGAAATCATTAAGCACATCACAGTAGATACCATTAAAACAGCATCTTAACACTCCCTTACTTACATGGAATGTCACTGAAAAAAAATGTGACAAGTTCATTGGGCTGTTGAGTTCTTGACCAGACTGACCTCAGTTCTCCAGAACCACAGAAATTCACTTTCTTAAGGGCTTGCCGTATGTCCTTTGCTGTTATTTTAACGATATCTACTTTTGTCATGTGCTTAATGATTTAATGCCAAAAAAATTACATTTCTTGTATTGTATACTGCAAATGTGGTGACAACTGTATAAGGAAAACCAAGTAGTTTAATGGACGATGTGTTGAATCACACCAAAACATTAAAAAAATCTTGCATTACTTTTTTTTAATATTGTGTTGTATGTTATAGCACTTCTTATTAATTCCATATTAATATTCCAATTTTATATACAGTATTTAGATTTCAGCTGGTATGTAAGAAAAAATTGCATAAATAATGTTGAGACAATTTTCCTTGAGAGAATTGTAAACCCTACTTTCTTTTGTCACTATGACATTGGACACATCTTTATTGGATGGTTTGACCTTGAAACATTGGGTTAGGCACCAAGATTACTTTTGCACCATACTTACAGGAGGAGATACCAGTCACCAAAGAGTAACTGTTGCCAAGTTCAAAGATGGCACCTTCCCACGTTCCATGGTCTGAATGGTGAAGTCTACCCAAGTTTTTTTTATCCTTTCACATGTGTTTTCTTAAGTACAGGTAGTTAGTTACCTTAGTCAGTTCTGACTTTTCTACTGGGGTCTATGCCTGGGACTCAACTATTGATTGCCGTTTGGAGATCTTGGGTGCTGGAGGGGTATGGCAGGAACCCTGCATTTGGGATGTGTAGGATGTGCTGGATTGCTTCTGCATTAAAATGCATGACACCACAGATTTCAGATGAACTGCATAATCAGGGCATTGCATGAAGGAGGTGAAGTTAGGTAGCACCTGTGGTTCCTTCCTGTGGTCAGGCAACTGATTGTACTTACACTACTTCAGGCTGTTCTACTGTTGGAGGACATGTTCCTAATTTTGGTGGCCAAACAAAGAAATGACCTATTTAGGAAAAGGAAGGGGACTCTAGCAATATTATTCTTGCATTATTCACAAGAACAGTACATACTCCTGTTCCATGTGCCTGCGGGGCACAACCATCTATTTGAGAACAAGGGAGAAGACAGCCCTGTCTTGAAATATTCTTCTTCTCTTCCTGTATCTAAAATTCCATTTTGTATCCCCTGTGGATGTGCTGAAATTTGTTGTGCTATTAATTCTGCTTTCCAATTTTTTAGGCCTCCTGCGATAATTATCATATAATTACTAGTTAAGCCATTCTCTGCAATGCATAGTAATAAGCCTATTTCCGCTTACCATGTATGATTCTTAACTAAATTTCCCAATTTTAGATGCTTACTTCATTCTTATCTGGGAGTCAGTTTCACTGCTTTGTTCCTGTTTTCCCAGGCCACATTTCCTTATTCTGATTGGCTCACTTCTTGTTTTGACTTTGTCATCCAGACAAGATGTTTACAGACTTCTTTTTCTTCTCCAAGAATGGATCACAGTCAAAGTGACTCTCATGTCATCTCATTGCTGAGTTGTAGCTTTGCAGCTCGGTTGAAACTGAGATTAAATTGGGCAACTCAAAGACTTGTGCTAAGCAAAGTTAAGAGAAGGGAAACCCAGGCCCACAGGCCTCTGGGTGCCAACAATTTGGCTTGTGAGCTGGGGGTTGAGCACCCCTGGTCTAAGGTGCTTGGTGAGTTCTTTTATCCAACCTTTGCCAGGCTGCATTAGCAATCCTTGAGTTTCTGCAGGATCGCAGGTCCTGCTGCTTTTTGCAAACAGCCTTTCTGTGACTTGTCTTGGACATTTTTCATCTATGAATATGGTTGAATCAATGACATTTATATAACAGCTTGTTCAGTGCTCAATATGTTCACAGGAAGTGAAAAGTTTTCTCTACCAGCATAGTGATATTTATCTATTGAAATCACTGGGAACCAGGGGTTCTCAGGGCCAGAGTGAATCAGATAGGGTGAAGTCCTTTTGACTGTGCTACCAGTACACCAGAGTACATTTGTTTCCAGCAGTGTTCCCTTTCCAACTCAGTTATTGTTCACCCCTAGCACTACTTACATTTCATCCCTCCGCACCCTGTGCATCTAGAAGATAACATGCTGGTATTAACTCAGGGCCGTGCTGCTTGGACTCGCTGCTTCAACACTGAGCCATCTGCATTCAGTGCAAGCACATCAGTAGGGATTCACCCAGTTGGTTCAGTGACAGCATTCTAATTACACTGCTATGGACTTTTACTGGGGCAACTTGCTCATGTCGCCAAAGGTTTGCTTTGAAGGAGGACAATGGATGAATCACTTTCACTTGTTGTGACAGAAGGGCCAGTCTATTTAAAAGGCAAACAGGGCAGTAACAGCAGGCCTATTTAAGTAAGGTGAGTATGAAGATCCTCTGAATTTAATGGGACCAGGGTTTTATTCTGGGAACGGCAGAGTGTGGAAAGGTGGAGAGCAATTCAATAGGCAAGAGAGAGTCAAAGATGGAAAAGGAAGTTGAGAATAAGTGAGATGGAGACAAGGCATTGTAAAGAAAGGAAAAGTCAAAACAAGAGGCCTGGCTTTGTCACAGGGTAGGTTTGTTTAGCCCTGTCCCCACATTTCCCTTCCTTTCCTTGACAGGCACTCACATCTCCATCAGTTTTGCAGGATGAGAACAGAAAGGCCCCTGCCGCTGGGAGGCTTTGAGCTGCGCTGCCCTGTTCTTTCTCCGGTTAGAGCTTTAGGAAAACTCCTGCTTTCCCAGCTGTCTTTTGTCCTTCCCTTTCAGACAACAACTGAAAGGAAGGAGCATGAAGGAGATTCAAATAAACAGAGAGGTTGGAGGGAAGGGAGCTATTTGTGAGCCTAGTCAGCCCAGGGGGAGACAGGCTGCAAGCTAAGATTTCAGCGGGACACCTCATGTGCTCGAAGTCAATTCTGTTCCTAAGCACTCTGTCAATGCTAGCATGCCCAGCAACTTAGGGCACTTGGTCTGTCTTCACCAGTACCAGCAGTCAGCTAGGGAGCTGCTGTAGCCAGGGTTCAAAATACAGGGTGGGGGAGGTGCTCAGATTGGGGCTGAGAGCCCCTGGCCCACCCCACACCTTTCTAAGCAGCTCAGGCAGTGGTGGTGGCAACTCCTTCTGGCTTCCAGCTGCCACTGCCGCAGACCCCCACAAGAGTCCACGTGCAATTCGAACCCTGGCTGTAGCAAAATATTCTGGGCCTAATTCCTTACTCAGTTGCACCAAGTGTAGTTCTTTATGCCTGTGAGTGTCAAGTGCCACTAGATGAGAGTGGTGATATTTTGCCTTGCTCCCCCTGCCCCCCCGTGTTACTACATTTTACAGTTTAATTACATTTTTTTGACAACAGCCACTGATTTTACACATCTAAACCCTGATCTTCAGAGAGACAAGGACCCCCTCTGGGTTCCCCCTCTGTCCTCCAGCTTCTCCTTTCTGCCCAGCTCATGGGGATAGAGCTTACGGGAGCTCCAGGGACCCATATGACATGTGGCCTGAGGGCCCCACAGTCCATGCAGGTGTGCTTCCAGGGGTATGCAGTCCTTGGCTGCTCAGAAATTGGACACCATTCATATTTTTAAAAAGGGCCTTGTTTTGCTTGAAATATCACCCATTTCCCAGCAAAATGTCACAGTTTTGGCTCAACACATGTTAATATTCACTAAAAATGGCCTGTTTTGAGCTAAGACTTCATGAACGCTTTGGAAGAGTTTTCCTAAAAATAACACCCTTGTTTGTGTTTTGAAGAAATGCTAAGGCATGGGAGCATTTGGAGACCTTTTGGTTCTGCTGTGGTAAGGTAGTAATGTAACAAGTGTGACCAGAGCACCATCCCAGCCCTTGCCACTGCTGCCACCGGGGCTGTTAGGACTCTGTGATAATGAGAAGCAGCTCTAAGATGCTCAGCTTTTGTTTGCTGGAAAAGAGAGCTTGGACAGTTGTCTCCATGCCATACTGAAGTGCAGAGGAGAGGACACAAAGTCAGAACTATCCTCTGCCCTGGTCTGGGGTGTTAGAAGAGATTTTGCTAGGTTCCTGTGTGACAATGACAATCCTATTCTGTCTTGAAAGCCCAGGTAGTAATTGCTTTATTTCACTCTGATGATGCCTTCTGCTTCCTTTGTCTTGATCCATGAGTATGTACATTTGTAATCTTATCGGCCTTCCCCATGAATCACATCCTTGCCTATGCCTGTAGTCATTTGTTCTTTGCTTGCGTGCACTGTGAGCAAGGGTCGGTAACTAAATTCCAGGAACTAAACTCCAATTTGGAAGAGATTTGGCCCAGTTCAGTGGCCGAATCTCCAAATCCAAAT
>NW_017728964.1:9834756-9835409 GCF_001723915.1 Gavialis gangeticus
AAGCCCCCCCATGGCTGCTCCGTCTGTCCCAGCTCCTGGTGCTTTAATAAAAAACCCCAGTGCTCATCAGATGCTGCTGGGCAGGGGGGCAATCCCTTCTGCCCAGCACTGCCCCACACTCTCCCCCAGGCCTGCCCCCCCCCCATGGCTACCCTGCCTGGCCCAGCTCTGGCCCTTTAAGAAAAAAACCCTGGAAGTCACTGGTGCCTGCTGTGGCCTTGGGGCTTCAGGAGGCTCGTGGAGGAGTGGGGGGCAGTGGGGGACAGTGAGGATCACCCCCTGCTGGGCAGGAACCAATGAGCTCGGAGGTTGGGGGGGGGTTTCTCTAAGGGCTGGGAACTGGGGTGGCAGTGGCAGCCATGGGGGGAGTGGCACAGCGGGGGTGGGACTTCAGGGGGCTCATGTAAAGCCCCCCACACAGCAGTGGGGGGCAGCGGGGATTGCCCCTGCCCAGCAGTGCCTGGTGAGCTAGGGCTTTTTTTTTTCAAAGTGCCAGGAGCTGGGGCGGGCAGGCAGCCATTGCCAGGCTGGGAGAGCAGGCTGGGGTGGGCCTGGATGATTTGGAGATTCGGCCGAATCAATTCAGGACAGTGACTCAAATCACCAGATTGAATCACTGTCCCCTGAATCAGCTGAATCCAAAGTGAATACTA
>NW_017728964.1:9836338-9836549 GCF_001723915.1 Gavialis gangeticus
GTGGCCGAATCTCCAAATCCAAATCAAACTGGGGACCAATAAAAAGGTCCAAATTGATTCAAATCTCTCTGAATCTTCAGAAAAGATTCAGAGAGCTTCAATGGTTCAGGCAGTCCCCGGTGGGTGCAGCAGGGAGCTGCAGCTGGACTCAGAGCTGGTAAGTACTAGGGGCAGGGGAGGGGGGTTTGGGCGAGGGGGGAGGGCACCATGG
>NW_017728964.1:9841549-9855116 GCF_001723915.1 Gavialis gangeticus
GGGATTGCCCCTGCCCAGCAGTGCCTGGTGAGCTAGGGCTTTTTTTTTTCAAAGTGCCAGGAGCTGGGGCGGGCAGGCAGCCATTGCCAGGCTGGGAGAGCAGGCTGGGGTGGGCCTGGATGATTTGGAGATTCGGCCGAATCAATTCAGGACAGTGACTCAAATCACCAGATTGAATCACTGTCCCCTGAATCAGCTGAATCCAAAGTGAATACTAGCCGCTTCACACAGGACTATTAACCACACTCTTTCTTGTGTTAGTAGGTGCATCACGAGCAGGTCTAGGGAGATGATACTTCCCCTCTATGAGGCATCGGTGAGGCCGCAGCTAGAGTACTATGTCCAGTTTTGGGCGCTGCACTTCAAGAAGGATGTGGATAACCTGGAAAGGGTTCAGAGGAGGGCTACTTGTATGGTTGAGGGCCTGCAGGTAAGATCCTGTGGAGACAGATTGAAGGACCTGAATCTCTTCAGCCTCTGCAAGAGACAGCTGAAAGGTGATCTTGTGGCTGTCTACAAACTCATCGGGGGGGTCAGCAGGGAATAGGGGATACTCTGTTTACCAGGGCACCCCTTGGGGTTACTAGAAACAACGACCATAAAGTGAAGGAGAGCAGATTGAGATTGGACATCAGGAAGAAATTCTTTATGATGAGGGTTGCCAACACATGGAATGGGCTTCCAAGGGAGGTGGTGCTCTCCCCTACCTTGGAGGCATTTAACAAGAGATTTGAGAAGCACCTGGCTGGGGTTACTTGATCCCAGTGCTCATTCCTGCCAGAGCAGGTGGTAGGACTTGATGATCTAATAGGTCCCTTCTGATCCTACAACTCTATTAAATCTATGAAATCAGATGTTTCAGGGCAGCTGGTTAGGTTGTTTAGTAAAATGTAGTGGTAAGTAAATTGGCTCATGTGAAAGGGCTGAAACCATTCTTTATTCCTTCTGTTGCTCGAACAGTTGACAAGGACTTGCTGTCACATTTCAGACTGACAGCAGAGGAAACAAGAGGACATGAAGACCTAGCTGAAATGTCAGACTCAATTCCAGTCTGCCCCCAAAATCAAGCTTGTTCTCATTTTTCCTTTTAGCTTTTATAAAACAGTGAATTTTAGAATGGTTAAAAACAAGCAGCCAGTCTGCTTAAAAATCCAGGCTGGTGCAGTGTTGATGGGGACTGCAGCATCCTCCGCTGCTCCAGTCCATGATATCCACTCTGCTTGTTAAGAGGTATCAGTCCTCAGTTGCAGCCCATTCCTGATCATTGATTTCTGACTCACTACCTAATTCTGTTGATGCATCTCAGTGGTGACCTTCAGCACCAGGACTTTCACCCGCTCCGTTATGCTGCAGGGGGGAATTTGCTGATTAAGGACTAGTGTGCTTTAGGATTTAGGTGTAAGCATAAAACGCCAACAAACAAACTAAAGTGTTTTGGGGCCCAGCACAAATATAGCAAAAGGGGCTTCAGTTCAGGTTTGAGGTGCTGGGAAGGAAGTGTGGATGTGATGCCTGTCTGAAACCAACAGTATTAGGGTCCCACTGAGTTGTGCCTATGGAAACAGGCACAACTCAAAGGGTCTCAATTCCTTAATAATAAAAAAGTGATAAAGAGTCTCTTGGTTGCTCCTGGAGTTTGGAGTGCAGTTCTGCTAAGACTGTCATTAAGTGACCTTGGCTGACTTCAACACAATCTTTTGTATGTCTTTCTGCTCATTTAGTTAGGGTTATATCATCTTTTGAATGTAACCAGCACTCATTTTGTTACTGCAATTGCATCTGCCTGAAAGGGACTTGATTGTATGCTCATGTGAGAGGCAAGACTTTCTTTGGGGGGGGGGGTGACATCTTTTATTGGACCAACTGCAGGGTTTGGACTAAAGTTAAACATGCTTTCTGATGACGTATATCTTGGATTTGAAAGCTTGTCTAACTTTACTTCAACCCTGCAGTTGCTCCAATAAAAGATATCACCCCCTTCCCCACAAAAAAATCCTTCCCATCCCTGGACCATCACAGCTACCCTATCATTCTTACACACACTACTATTACTACCATTGTAATCTGAGTATTTGTTTTAAATAATAAGAGATGTTGTCTTGAAACAGCCATACAATGATCAGCTTAAGCTTTAAAGTCATCAAACACCTCACTAGCCAGGCAAAACCTGGGCCAGAGATTTGTTGTTACAAACTGATTAGAAGGTCTCAGGTCAGCACTGCTCATCTCAGCTGCTGAAGGAGGGGGCAAGGAGCTGGTAAGCACTTCAGCGAGAGTTCTTACATATATTATGGCATAGCTGCTAGAGCTCTTTTGAACCCTTCAATATGGAAACTGCAGCAATAAATAGAAGGGAGGATTACAGTAATTTATTGTAGTGTACAGAAAATGTTCTTTCCTGCTAAGATTGCTTCTGTTCAGAGCTGCTCTGGAAGCAAGCTGTCACCACTCTAAGCTCCTCACTGTGGAGAACTTTGCTTGCTTTCTGCCATTATAAATCTCCCTGCAAATTTGCTCTTTTCTGTATCTTTAGATGTCCTTCCCATAGGTGTTTGCTGTAAATTTTGCACATTCTGGTTTGGAAAGTCAATCCCCGCAGAGAGTATTAATGCAAATCAACTGTGCTTAAAGTCGGTGAGCTCGAGTGGCTGATGCTTGACAACTGCAATGAGCAGGGGGTTGTGATATATCTGTTCTAGTTGTAATTAGGGGTTGAGCAGTATCCTCAAATTAGAAGCGGCACAGCCATCAAGCAAGCAATCCCACTTTCACTACCAGTCGAGGCTGCAGTTACATGGAGCTGCTTGAAGTTTCAGACCTTTCTGAAGATTTGGAAGCAGCAGGATTCATAAATGAAGAGAATTTGAATGCATGAAATATAATTATAAGAGAAGAGTCCCACTGCCTTTCATAGCCATGTTTTTCAATGGCTGCGGGGAAGAGAGATCCCTAACCTGATAATGAGTAAAGAGTAGGACCTAGTCTGAGCTGTTCAAAAATCAGATGCAGATATTAATTTGGATCATCCAAGCAATTCTGCCTGTCTATTTCTGTAATGCCATAGCAGACAGCTGAAATTTAAAGAGACATGGACAAGAAAAGAAATGATGCATTTCTTCCCTCTTATGAGCATTATTGGCAGGGTTTCAGAATCTTAATGTGTCAAAGAGTTGTAAGCCTCTAGGAGACTTTTCCTGTTTTTTCTGATTGTTCTCTTAGCGTAGGTGTTGCAGTGGTGCACTGTTACAACATCGTTATGAATCTTGCAATAGTTTTCTTATTTTTCAGATTTTTTTCTTTGAATGTCTTGTAATCTGCTGTTTTCTTATTAACTTCACTCTTATTCTAAATGGTAACGATCTCACATTACAACCAGTAATGGGCTCCTACAGATGTGCAGGGTATCTGCTCTGACATGCTGGAAATCCAGTGCATTGGGGCAGACTCGAATAATTGGGGCAGACTCAAATAATTGAGTCTGCTGGAGCACGGAAATCGATGCGTTCCGGCAGCCTTCTGCATCATGTGTATCGGCATCCCCATGTGTCCCCATACTGAAAAAATGGCGGTGGGGCACTTTGAAATAAAACACATTTGATGAGCTTCAGTTCAAAGTGCCCTGCCACCATTTTTCAGTGCAGGGATGCTGATACACGTAATGCATGGGTACTTTTAATTAGTGCAGCTCTCTAATGAAAGCACCTGCTGCCACATCCCCAAGCACATGTAAAAAAGTCCAATGTGTCTGAGGCCACAGGTTGCCAAGAGAACTGATGTTTCCCTGGCATGTGAAAGTGAGGTTGCCTTTAGTAAAGATGGCAGCCAATTCTCATCTTTTCCAAAAGGGGTGAAGCTGGGCTGCTCTCAGGGTAGGTGCCGATTTTGTATTGTGTGGCTGGAGAGGCTGGTTAGGCATCTATCTGGGATGCTATAGGAATAATGGGCATTTATACACATGCACTTGTCTACTCTGATGCGCCTGAGATTGTAGCAGACTCAATTAATCGAGTTTGCTCCACGTGTGAGCTGATGCACCCAGCAGTGTCACATGCATTTGCAGCAGTGCACTTTTGAACTAAAACACCTTTGATGTGTTTTAGTTCAATAGCATGTCACTGCCATTTTCTCAGTGCTGACATGCATTTTGTCATTTCTACAAATGCATGCGCCGCAGTGCCAGGGGCATTTAAAAGTGCCCGGCGCTGAAGGGCAAACGTGTACAAATGCCAGTAAGTCCTCTATTTGTGCAGGGAATGGGACTAGATCTTTTCCAGCCCTATGATTATATCATGCTGTGGTTAGGAAACTGTAGGAGTACTGAGCCAGCTAAGGGGAGTGATGTACTGCACAGTGCAGGGAGGAAAGAGAGGAGACAGTGAAAGGAAATGTGGGGACCAGGAGAGGAGAATGATGGGGAGGTGGATAGAGCCCAGAAGGGGGAATGAACAGGGGATGGAGGAAGATGGGTAGAAGGGAAGCTGGGAGGTTGCAGTCGATATGGAGGGCAGAAGGTGAATGGGGAAATGGTACTGTGATGTGAAAGAAGAGAATGAAACATGAGGGGAAGAATGGGGCTGGAGGTAGGAGACTGTGTGAAAAAGACTAGGGAGCAGGAAGGGAGACAGAAGGTTATGGAGGGAATCTGGCAGTAAGGAAGGTGGTTAGGAGATGTATAGAAAGAATTGACACATGGTGAATGGAGATCCCTCCAAGCAGCCAAGAGGGTGATTCCCATCACAGTATGTGTGCTTATGAATGAAGTTTGAACTGCAGCTGATTGCATCCCAACTGGGCGTTGGTGGCTCCCTTCTGGAAATACAAGAATGAGAAAGCACTGGAATATGTATGTTTTCATGTTTTTTTAAAATCTCATTTTGATGCCAATTCTGCTTGTAGCCTGAGTCATAGTTTTTGAAGCTTGGCAGTACTGTTACAGTGAATCTAGTCGGGTTCACTTTGGGATTCTCATAATGTAACACATGCTTTCTTGAGGGTGTGTAATTATTCCTGGTATTGGTGCTTCTGAAGTTGAGAGTGCTTGTCAGAGCAGGGGAATTCTTGCTGCTTTTTCTCAGAAGTGGAGCACCCTGCCTTTATAACATTACCCCCCGCTCCAGCGCCCTGTCTCCTCAAGTATTAGAAATCTGCTGTGGAGATCAAAGTGGAGCTAGTCATGAATTTTCTGATGAATGTGCATGCTAGTATAGTCCTATGGGACCATAGGAAGGTAGGACTGCAAGGGACCCTGCAAGTTTATCTAGTGCAGCCTCCTGCTCAAGGCAGGATCATCCTTGATTAAAACATCTTGACCAAGGGCCTAGTTAGACTGTTCCTGAAAATGTCCAAGGATGGTGATTTCACAGCTTTTCTCAGTAGCCTGTTGCAAAGCTTAGGTGCCCTCCTAGTCAGAAAGTTCCTCCTAAACTCTAACCTAAATTTCCTCTGCTGCAGCTTGAGGCCATTGCTCCTAATCCTTTCTCCTATGGCCACAGGGAAAGTCTTTCTCCATCCTCTTTGTAATTACCTTTCAGATATTTGAAGATGTTATCAAACTCCCATCAGTCTTCTCTTCTGTAGACTAAATAACCCTAGCTCTTTTAACATTTCCCCATAAGTCATACTTCTCAGGCATGTGATTGCTTTCCTCTGGACTCTTTCCAGTGTGTCCACATTGTTCTTGAAGTGCAGGGCCCACAACTGAACACAGGACTCCAGGTGAGGCCTCACCAGAGCTGAATAGAGTAGAAGACTCGCACCTGTTAACACAACCCAATATGCTGTTGGCTTTTTTTTCCCAACAAGAACATGCTGTTGGCTCATTTGGTTTATGATCTACTGGATCCCCCAGGTCCTTCTCTGCAGTACTGCTGCCTAGCCAGTCATTCTCCAGTCCATTCAGTTCACAGCCTCTTATACTAATGCCAACAGCAAGTGGTCCCCCTTGGTCCTGGGTGAATTTGTGATGCAACTGTCAGAAACAGATTGAGATCATCAAATCCTTTAGCACAGGTCACCCACCACCATACAGATGGTAGCTCGACTGACCCACCCTGGCCTTGAACTAGAGATGAAAGGCTCTGTATATCTCCATTCCTAATCCACCCAGCCACACACCATAGAGAACAATTTATGGTCTGGAGCAGGAGTGGAAGTGTGCTCGGGGCGGGGAATGGTAGCATGAAACTTCTGGGGTCTGACCCAGGATCAGAAAGGAATCTCTGCTGTGGCTGAGAGGTAGCTTGTAGAGGCAAGTATGGGAAGATGGGGCTTCCCTGCACTGTGATGCTGCATGCCCAGAGTGGCCACTGCACTGGAGTCTGGCCTGGCATTAAGGATGGCTGCAAGTTTGAGGGAATGTAAAAATAACTTTAAGCAATGCTATCTGGGCTGTAGCTCAGACTGCAAGTGTCAAGTGTAATAGTGGTTAGTGTTGTCTGATATAACATGACGTGGCACAGAATGACACGCAAGTGCATTGTGCCAGCACAACTGGGCAGCAGAGGCAGGGTGCTGTGCACACGGGACAGAGCCAGGTATCAGCAAATGTTTAGTGCATGCAGTTTTCCCTAAGGCAGGCAAGAGCTATTGAAATACATTAAGGTGACTTGGAGGTAAATGGCTGGGTGGGACACGTGGTCTCTGCACGTTCAAGGCCTCTCTTGTGTGGATATCTTTGAAGATTAAATATTTCTCCTGATTTCTTTGGGCTGCCCTCTTGACACTGCTGAAAATCTGTCTGCCCTTCCCTGGGCTGATCTAGTGACTGCTGTTGTAGTAGGAACAAATACTTTTGGGAAAAGAACCAACTCGGGGTTGTGAGCAATAAGGGCAAGTTGGTGTCAGACTCACTCTCAGCATGGGCATCCTGCACACCAAGAGGTGCACGTGCCAGCCTTGAGTTTAACTGAGAAGGCTATTATTGATATACACAGGGAAGCATATTTAAAAGTTAAAAACACAAACAGATTTATTGCACAGATGACAGAATATTTTACAGAGGTAAGGGACAGCAACAGCAAGAACAATTTATTAAGCACAGAGACAAAGAACACACACATACAACTTACATTTTACCAATGTCAAAGTGATGAGCAGTAAGCGAAGTCAAAGTCAATCTAATAACCAAAGTCAAGAACAAGTGAATCCAAATCAGGTATAATCAGAAAAAATCCAGGAGACCAATGCGGGGGACTGGGCTATAGTGGACTGTTTCTCGCGCCCTCTACAGGTCAAGCTCAAGCTATAAGCTGCACAAATGCTCGCAATCAAACTCTGCTCCAATTATCACAGATTCACACCCTCATTCACTCTCTCACGCAGACAGCTGCACATCACAAAATCCTCACAAGCGTGTATCGCACACTCCCTCACACTCCAGTGCCAAAGTTCTAGATTTTTATATGCCACAATCACCCCACTCTCAACAGCCAGTCCTCTGAGGCAAAGGTCCTGTAACTCGAAGTCAATCATGTTAAAACCAATCACATCACTCGGGCCACTCTTTCACATGATACATTTATCAGTCAATCACACCCTGTCGCTCACCTGTTCCTCAGAACAGATGCACACCTTCCCTGCCACCAATGTTCCCTTAGCTGCACATGCCCAGATTGGCAAACTGGGCCTGCAGGTCTGATGTTCATTACTTCTGGAGTCTTGGAGGAGATACAATAACTGCCTATGCCTTTCAGTACGACAGATCAGCATTAACACATGGATTCACCTTACAAACACTGGAACAAAACGTTCGACTCCAACACTGTCACTCAGTGGCATCAGAAGTGATGGCAAGAGGCACTTGTCCTAGTAGACATACAGCAGGAGCTGGTGGCAGATAGAAAACGATGAGGAGAAGAGACCATACAGAAAGATAACGGAGGGAGGATCTCTGCTGGGTTAAAAACTTGCAGTTGCATTTTTCAGATTAGCTGCGAGTGAATCTCCAGACCAGTTGTGCTCAGACCATCCACATCTTCCGACAGTCGTCTAAAACCTATCCAACCTGCACAAGCCTCATTAGAACCTTGCAACCTGGCTGCTCGCAGAGCTGCATGGAAGTCAGCTGGTGGGGTTTGGAGGGACTGGTGGGCCTCTACTTGGTATTTCTTGATGTGAGTTCAGAGATCTGCCTTGTACTCACCATTTCAAGGTTGAATGAAAAAAAACTAAAAATGAACTCAAACACACTGCCTCCTTCATAGTTTGAAGGCAGGTAGAAACAAAAACCCCTCATACAGTTTCTACCTAGAACGATAAAGCCCCAAGAACAGCCTTAATTTCAGCCCTAAGACCGCTCTCTTTTTATCCAAATAAGGGGATTAGGGTGGCCTGCCCCTTTAATGACCAGGGATCTGGAACCAGGCACCTGTATACCATGATCACACTTAGATGGAAAATAGTTTGGTATGTCCTACAGAATTGAAAGGATAGCAGGAGGGAGACAGACTCCAGCGGGAGATCCTGGAGCAGGCCAATGGAAGGGAAGGAGCCTCTGGGTCTAGTGACCCGGTGCAGGTGGAAAAGCCATTATGTTAGATGTCTTGCCTAAGTTTTAGGTTGAAAAATAATTTGCCCTGAAATAGATTGGCATATGACAGTAAGTTCTTCCTGGGCTGTGGAAACAGGCTGGTTGCCTTGTACGTGGGCAACCAAGTGCTTACTGTCCCATTGTACCGAGCCACGCTGTTATCAGGAAAAACAGACAAGCTGGACAATTGAATCCCATCCTCACACTGTATCAGAGCTCCCATCAGCTTGTGTTCAAACTACTGGCTTGGTGCCTACTGTCCCCTTTGCCCAAAACTCATTCTTACCAGGAACAGTGACTTATTTGATTAAATTTTATTTTGTCCGACTCTCTTTCAGAGCTGCTTTGTCTGTGCTGCGGCAAAGACTGGATTTGTATCAACACTTCATAACATACTTATGTTGCTCAAATAAATCAGCCAAGGTATGAGCTGCATGTGCATCACAATGTAATAATAACACCTGACTCCAGTTGCATTGTTTAGCAGTTATTGAGCGACACGCTGACTGTGGGTGGAATACAATGTATGTTTTCCTGTCCCGACCCTCACCATGTTGTAGAATTTCTTATTCTCTCTGTTCATCTCTCCTCAGGTAGAATAGGAAAGCAGTACTCAATTGTCTGAGATATACAGGGAAGTTTAGTTCATTAACGAGCTCAGTCTATTTATCCACAAACATTTGGGGCTTACTTTCCAGGGGATTTTTGGTATCCTCTCAATAAACCTGGCTATAAAAGTCAAAGGACACTGGACCAAACCCTAGCTCATTGGATTTTGCCCCTGACTTCAAAGAGACCAATATCTGTCCCATTTGCGCACCCTGACAACATGTCATTTACACACCATCTACTCTCGGTTTGGTCCTATTTGTATTAGTTGTCTGGTCCAGACTAAGTTAACTAATTAACTCCTTATAGTCATTCCCTAATTTGAAAGGCATGACAAAATATTTTCAGTTATTTTTGAATGGTCCAAAGGTTCCTTTCACACTTGCTATTATGTGCATTGGCAATGCCAGTATCTCTTGGCTCACTCATAATTCAGAAGTACAGAGTTTGCCACTGAGGATTTGTTACTCAATAATCTACAGAAAATGATGCAGAGAATCTGCCTTCACCTTCCCTCTTGATGTGCAGCAGTGGTGATGGACCGACAGATGGAAAGCTAACATTCGAAAGGTTAGAGCTTGGAACTTGTCCATTCAAATGTCAGGAGATGAAAGATCTGGGATGACACAGACATTCATGAATAGATCAATGCACAGGACAGCTTTGAATCCCAAAAGGTACTGGGATAAACTGCCCTGCCTTCATTGCTGGGTGAGCTCTAGCAATTTCAATGCTGCATATAACAGAAGCTGGTTAATGGAAAGGGATGACTTGGCTAACAAATATCCATCGGTGTATGGAAGGCACTTACCAAAGACAATATGAGGTCTCTGAAGGCCCCATTCCTGAGTAATTACAGTATGTCTGCAGGAGACACGTACCATACTCAATGCTTTCCCAAGAATTCCTCTCTCTTGAAGGTATGAGGAGCTGGAACTCAAGCCAAAGCTTTGAAACAAGGTCACTTTCCAAATTCCATGTTTCCATAAACAACAAGAAAATATGGCACTCTCTACACCAAATTGCCACAGCTCTTCTATATTATCCTTGAACCTTTGGGGGTCAGTGTCAATTCAGTGCTATTTGCTAAAAAAGTAAAAAAAAACCAAAAAACAAACCCTTACCCATCTCCAGTTTGTGAAGAGATAACTGCTTCTACTTAGCACTCAGTAACAAGAGATAGCCCTACCTAACCTGTGGAACAACCAAACATTGTTTTCTCCAGTCAGTCTGAGGCCCCAAACTGCTGCCTTCACAACTACAAAACACAATAATTAACACTTCTGATGCTGTGGTAAAAGCGTTATCCACTTAATCACCAAAAGACTTGTGGTTCAAAAGGTTCAAAATGAACCTAGGAAGAGACATTTTGCATTCCTTAATGTTTGAAATCAAGAGCAACAATAGCTTTTGCACAGCACTTTTGCCTCAGTGGATCTCAAAGCATTCTACAAAATAAGGGACGTATTGCTACCCCCTTCACAAACTGGGAAAAATAAGACACAGGGGCTAGGAACAGAAGTTACAAATAAACTGGTTTAAGTGATCGGAAACTGGTTTAAATCTGTAACAGAACATAAATTCAGTGCACATAAACCAGTTTCAAAATGGCTGAAACTGGTTTGAGATAAACCTGGTTGAATGTAGTATCAGACTTAACTGATTGTGCTCAAACCAGTTTATGGAACATCTGTCCCAGACCCCTTCCTGGTTTAAGTTAAACCAGAGTCCCCCAGCATCCCAGCATGCTCTTCAGCCTGGGCTGGGCTGGGCTGTGCAAGGCTGGCCCCACCCCTCTGCTCCCTAGCCAGAGCAGGGGCAGGGGCAAGGGCAAGGACAAGGGCATGGCCAGATGCTACCCCCCATGAGATGAAAGGGGCAAGGAAGAGGTTTATTCCCCCTCCCTCCCCTCTCCCACCATCAAAGACCCCAGCCAGGGTCTGACAGGCAGGGGAACAGCATTCTCTACCAGGCATTTCTCCATTCACTGTTCCAGCAGCAGGGGCATGGCCAGCTCTGGCAGTAGCTTCAAGTGAGCTGGCCAGGGAGGGGGTTTAATTGCCCCTTCTCCATCCCACTGGCACAGACCCGAGCCGGGGTTCACCTGGTGCTCACCACTCACTGCTGCAGCAGCAGGGTCCGGGGCATGGACAGATCTGGCTGGAACGGCCCCCTGAGGCAAAGGGGTAGGGAGGGGTTATTTTTCCCCCTCCATCCTCTCTGCCCCTGGGAGACCGCAGCCAGGGTCTGCCAGCTCTGACTGCTGTCTCTGCTGATAGCTCCCTACATGGGGTGAGTGGCAGTATAAGCGCCTTCCCTTTGCCAGAAACTGTGTGTGTGTGTGTGTGTGTGTGTGTAAATCCCCTCCCTGCCTCCTTTGCCTAAGGGGGTCATGCCAGCTGGCCTTTGCCCATGCTCCTGCCCTGCCCCTGCTGCTGTGGGTGGGAGTGGGGTGGGCAGAGCTGCTGCAGACTGTGCGGGGCAAGCAGCGGTGGCACTAGGGGAGGCTTGGGGTGCTATGGCCACTCCTCTGAGCCCCATGGCGTTTGCTTTGGTGCTATACTCTAACACAGGAAAGCACCCTCTTTATTTGCTCCTTGAAGCTTCCATCAATTCTTTTCTGTGGAATGAAAAGTCAGATCAATCTGGGTGCAGTTAGGGTTCTGATCACTTATAACCTGATTCTTACTTACCTTAAGGCATCGTTACACTTTGCTGGGTAGGTCTACACATGTAATTAATGTGAGGCAATAAATTCTAGTGCTTATTGCTTTGGAGTTTATTGCTCCTGGCTGTGCCATTTGAACATGCACCCAGGACCGCAGCACACTGAGCCAGGTTGGAACAACCCCAGCTGGTAGGGGGTTCCAGGGGTCATCCTGCCAGCCTGGGGCTGTTCCTCCCTGGCTCAGCATGCAACAGAGGGCCTGGCTGGGGCACGGGGGTGCTCCAGTGCAGGGCTAGCTGGCAGGCAGTCCCCACACTGAAGCACTTTCATGCCTCAGCCAGTTGGGGCATTGTCTACACATGCGCTGCTATGGAGTAAAAAAAATCTGCAGCAGGACAGTGCCTGTATCTACAAATACTATCCTGCTGTAGAATGAATTAGTTTACTCCAGCCTAATCGAGGCACATGTGTAGATGTGTGATGTTTACTGAGGAGCTAATTAGTCTACTCTGCAGTAAATGTTTTCTGTAGACATGGCCTCTGACAGTGTAAGTAAGATTAGAGCAGGTGAAAATTACATTTACACCAATTTTAGGATAGCATTACTGTAGGCTGCTCTCGGGCATGCTGTTACCAGATTTGCCCATAACTTTGGGGTGTGCTTATTTATCAGGGGTATTCTGGGGTCTCTGTAATTCTATCAATGTGCTGCTTGTCTCGCTTGTGTTTCTAGATGGAGCTGTCTCTCTCCCTTACTTCAAGTCCTCACCCACAATGGAGCTACTTTGCAGGATTTACCTTTAATGGGGCTAGGTTCCTCCAACCACTGAATCAGTCAAACATACCCACACTAGTAGAGCATGCCTGAGCCGGTCAGGGTTACCAGCATGTACAGGCTAACCCCCTCATATGCCGTGGACTCATTTAATCAGAGCAACAGTAAAATGCAGTCAGACATGCACACCAGTTAATAGAGTACATCTGAGTCAGGCCGGGTTACTTCGCACTTCCAGCTGATGCCCTTATATGCCTTGAACTCAGTTCATCCCCCCCCCCTTCCCAATCTCTTGTCACAGTGGTCCTAGTAGTAACTCCCTTGATAAGCAGACCCCACAGTAGTTTTGGGCATTACAGGGATCTTTGGCTTAGGTAAAAGAAGCATTGCTGCAGAGCAAATGGGGAGGTCAAGAGGAAGGAAGAATAAATGAGGTTCAAAGAGAGTGTATAGCAACCAGCTTGACCATAAAAATTATTTATTGCCAGGTATATGAACTTATGATGATACCAATAGTAAGAGCCATACAAGAGAGACAAATAAACAAAGCAGTTACAATATTACACGGGTTCAGTTGGGTGTCTGGGGAAGGCTAGCTCAAATTTGATCAGCAAAAGTCAAGGTTGAAAAGCTGTGCATGGAGTAATGGAGTCAAAGTCAGGTTCTGAGAGAGAGAGAGCGAGCGCGTTGGGGTCTCACCATGCAGCGAAGCTTGAACCAGTCGAGGTTCCCAGGGGTTTGTTGGTGCTTGCAGACAGGCAGAGCCCTCAGCACAATCAGCAAAGTCCAGGCAGCAAAGGAGAAGGTGAAATCTCAGTGGAACTGGTTTGGATCCAAGCACCAGAATAGAGCCTTGAGCTTGGGTAGGGTTTTTTGTAGGGAGACCACAATGGCTGAAGGGACCTATTCCTTGCTGTTCTCAGCTGACACCAACCTCTGCATCTCCAGCAACCACTATCATCCATTTCTACCTCCTGCAAAGACAGAT
>NW_017728964.1:9860116-9864388 GCF_001723915.1 Gavialis gangeticus
CTATGCTAGACAATAGGAACTGATCACTCTTGGCTAAGGGTGGCATTACTCTGAGGGAGCTCACAATGGGAACAGGCAGATTCAGTGTTTTGGGTACCAATAAAGGAGTCATTACTAGAATTGGTCTGATAAATGCTGAGCTGGGTGTGTGCAGATGTGGGTTGATTAGCATTTGGAGTAGAGATCCCCCATCACGCAGTGCTTCTCTGGTCCCAGTGTTCAGTGCCGTCCTTGCCTTGAACTCTCTGTTCTCCATTCTGAATGCTAATGAAGGTGCTTTCCTGCCCCATCTCCCATTTAAATTTGACCAGGGGAATTGCTTCACTCCTATCAACCTTGTCTGGAGGGGTTCAGGCATGTCTTCCACTGCATCTTCATTGTCGTTTGTAAGTCCTTCCTATAACCAGTTTTTGTTCAGGCAGAGGTGGGGGGAGGAGGATGAGTCCTTTGTGAGTCAGACAGTCTGCATACTGTGCCAGGGTTGCCCAGGAATAGAGAGCTGCCAGGTAGCAATGCTTGCACATTATCGGATGTGTGTATGGCCAGACACATCTGTTCCCAGCCACTTTTACTCTAGCTGTTCAGGGTCCCGTTTTCGGTTCACGGTACTGCCCTTGCAGCATAGTGGCAAAGCCATTTGGTCCTCCCTGTGCCCTGCCCTTGGATTTAAATCTCTGGTTCAAGCTAGGAGTCTTGCCTGGGCTGCCACTGAGGCTTGCTCAAGAACCAAAAGAAATGTAAATAGAAAGAGGACTTACCTGTTAATAGTTTAGTCTCCATGATGCCTCAGCTTCTTCAGTTCTTGACTCCCTCAGGGGTTCACCTGGGGGTCTCCTTGTGGCCTCCTTAAAGACAGCCCCAGAGATTCCTGCCCTCACCCCCAGCCACCGTGCTGCTCTTCTTCCCTTAGCTTCGTGCTTGGAGAAGCTGGCTCTGGATTAGGGAAAACACGACAGAAGTGGGAGAGGGACCATGGGTTGCGGGTAGGGAAGGGATAGTCATAGATAGCGCTGGAGACGTCCGAGTTGTTTGTGCCCCGGCCCTCATTCTAGTAACGTGGTTGGGATTCAGTTACAATTATATAAAATCTGGCTCTATTTTGGCTCAACAGTCAGAAATCTTTCTCTGCTCTTTAGAATGGAGGCTGTTGCCATGACAGTGCTGCCAATTTAGTTTTGGTTTTATAGCTTTTTCTCATCAGTAGGACATTGTCTTTCACATTTAATTCTCAAAGCTGAAAGGATCATTTGTCCCATTTAAGCATTTAGCTTAGAGAGCTTCCCCGCTGGTAAGAGTTCCTAGAAACCGGGCATTTTTGGACAGACCCGCTCTCCAACCATATCCATATATCTACCTGACTGATTTTCTGACTGCAGTTTGGTCTGTCTGACTGCTCCTTTACCTTGTCCTCTGCTTTATACAGCTGTTTTTTCTTTTTTGCTCACACTTCTGTCTGAGGATTCAGTGCTAATGGATAAAACTTCCAGGGCCTTTTCCACGAAAGACATTTCAAGCTAAAGCATCATCCAGTTGAATGTGAAGTGAGTCCAAAAGTTTGTAGGCTGAATGCTCTACTAATGGTGGGTAAAGAAAAGAGCAAGATGGGCAGTTTGTTGGATTAAAAAAAAAAAATCAAATGGCTCACCTCTATTTTTAGTTTTAGGCCTATTAAATTCCTCTACACCGCAGACCATGGAAGTTGCAGATTATCAAGAATTTTGCCTTAAGTAGAGGTTTCAAATTCTTTTGCCTCATCAGCTCACCAAAAATGTATCTCCTGTATCCTTATTGGGTAATGGAGACTTCCATTTTCATCCACTGACCAATTCCAAGCCTGTATTCAACTGAGCAAGCTGAACTGATGTGGAACTTGCTCGTTAAAGCCTTTCAGATGCTTATCTGTCCTAGGAAACTAGGGCTAAGTACAGACAGTCAAAAAGTCCGAGGCTGAATCGATTCAATCTTCATGGGTTAGTCTAAGATGCGTAGACTGAATCGACAGGCAAGTAAACAGACATTCACTTTTGATTCCTGAAATGCAGCCACATGCTGCAATGGCCCAGGCTAGAAGCAGGAGGTGCTAGAACGTGCTTCCCTGCTTGGCTGGAGCAAACAGCTTGGGCCAAGGCTAGCTTGTCTACCCTGAGAGGGGGAGGTTGGGGGTGAGGGGCAAAGCATCCTGGGATGCTAGGCAACTGTGAATCAACTTGAATCTGGAAGGAATAATAGACCACAGTATGAACATGACCTGTCTGTGTGATGCTGTTGCCAGCAGGGCAAACAATACTCTGGCATGCATCAACCAATGCATCTCAAGCAAAACCGAGAAAGTGATTCTTCTGCTTTAACTCAGCGCTGGTGAGACTGCAGCTGGAGCACTGTGTCCAGTTCTGGGCACCGCATATTAACAAGGCTGTGGGAAAGCTTGAGAGAGTCCAGAGCCACCCATATGATCAGAGACTTGCAAGGCAAGTAATATGAGGAAAGGCTGAGGGACTTGGGTCTCTTCAGCCTAAAAAATAGAAGGCTGAGAGGGGACTTGGTAGCAGCTTACTGCTATATCAGGGGAATATGTTAAGGGCTTGCTGAACAACTGTTCACCAGGGCACTGTTGGGTCACCACTAGGGAGAGGCGTGTGCCTTTGCACCCGACAGATGTTCTCCGGTCTTCTCACGCATGTCATGCCCTCTCCCAGCCAGCTCAGGGTGGGTCTCCCTCCCTCTCTCTCCCATTTTTTCCCTCCTGCCATGACTTTTTTTGATGGTTCTTGAAGATGTAAAGGAAGAGGGAGAGAGGGAGGGGCTGACGCCACCACCCCAATCACCGCCGGTCACCGGTTCACACTCGGATCTCTGTGCCAGCAAAGAAAGAAAAAAAACCCAGCAGATGAACTGGAAAACTGGAAAGAAAATTTATGGGTCCCTTTCTGGGTTGTTGGGGTCAAGACAACTCCCTTTACTTAGTCCATCTTCCCTCGGATGGCTGAGTCTCCCAGTTAGGGATGGACCAAGTCTCCTCTTCACTCAAATTGTCACCACGCCTGGCTTGATTGCTGGCTGGAGGCAATTGATCAGTGCAAGGCCAGCCTTGGGAGGGAGCATCCACCTCTTTCTTCTTCCTCCTAGTTGATTTCTGCCCTGTTCAGGCCGATTGGCTGCCAGCAGAGAGCAAATTAAGACCCCACGAAAAAAAAAGGAACTGGGCTGGGACAAAAGAACCATCCACTCCTTTCGTTCTTCCACTTCGATTGCCGCCGTATCCAGTTTGATTAGAGGGCAGCTGAGATTAACTAACACTTAAATGAAAAAAGATTTTGAGCCAAGGGAGAGCATGCCCACTTTCTTCTCTTCCTCTCTGCCTCCCTTGGATGAGGACTCCTCCGAGCCCCAAAAGCCTACCAGTCTCTTTCTCGTTCCCAGGGCTTCAGTCTCAGGTGGGACATGGCCATCTTCCTACCTGCCCATCAGCTTCCATTCACTCTCCTCACCCCAGTCCTCTGCTCGGCCCTGGATATTGCTTCAGCCGCTGCGACCCACCAATCTGCTTCACCTGGTGAGGTGTCAAAGCAGATCTGGTGCGTGCCGGCAGCTCCCACTGTAGCGTGGAGACTTTATTCGCATTGGCCCTGAGCTCATAGTCAGGAGGATGTACCGGGTGAATATCCTCTGTTCTTTCACAGGCACTCTTGGGGAAAACCAGGAGTAATGGCCACAAACTCCTGGAAGACCGTTTCAGACTTAACACTAGGAAAAAAATTCTTCACAGTTACAGTGTCGACTGTGAAATAAACTCCTTCCAGAGGTGGTGCAATCACCTACCCTGGAAATCTTCAGGAGCAAACTGGACGGTCACCTCACTGGGGTCACCTGATCCCAGTTGTCCTTCCTGCCTAGTGCAGAGGGGCTGGACCAAATGATCTTGCAAGGTCTCTTCCAGCTCCTTACCATCTATGAATCTGCGACATAAGTTCAATAAAGTGATTTAACATAAATCAGTTAAGTTGGATACTACATTCATCCAGGTTTATCTTAAACTGGTTTCAGCCATTTTGAAAGCAGTTTATGTGCACTGAACTTCTGTTGTGTTACGGATTTGAACTGGTTTCCGATCACTTATACCAGTTTATGTGGAATTTCTGTCCCTAGCCTGGGAGAGTTAATGTAATTGAGGACCATTATATTTGCAGGGGAAGGATTTAACTAAGCAGGGGGTTTTTTTTCTGCCCAGCAGCTGGCTGCTGTGTAATTCCATAGGTTGTATCTTAAGTCTTT
>NW_017728964.1:9869388-9872531 GCF_001723915.1 Gavialis gangeticus
CAGGGGGGGTTTTTTCTGCCCAGCAGCTGGCTGCTGTGTAATTCCATAGGTTGTATCTTAAGTCTTTGCAAATGCAGCCAACTGCTACCAACTCCCTGACTAGCAGCCCTCTGACTGGATCTTGTCCATAGGCTGATTTCAAACATCCTCACAGATGATGAGGGCTGACAGAGGATAGTTCTCTAGGAAGGAGGTAGCTACAAGTACATCTTTTCTCTCTCTGTCTTCCATTGAATGCTGAAAATTTAATTTGTATGGTCTGTTGAACACTATAATTTGCCAAGACGGACGTCGGTATTCATTTGCAGCATCCTGACACAAATTCTATTGGTGTTTCTCATACTGTATGTCTCTATCCTCTCTGAGGAGGCGGCGTTCTCAAAGGAATTTCACTGATCCCTTCCAGCACGTTACCTTTCTTTCTTACATATCAGGTTGGCTTTTGATACCATCTAATGGGATAGGATTTACTACCTTAGGACCAAAGTGGATACCACTGAAGCACTTAATCTTACTGTTAACTGCTGAGGGAGGATCCTGCTGCAGATTGCTGGTTAATAATTAGGTTAATGACAACATCGCCTGTAGTGAAAAGTCTTTTCATGTTGTCAAGGGACTTTTGGAACTCATCCAAAGACTTTATTAATGATTGCTGGTGCAAATTGCTTATTGCTGAATATCTCAGTCTTAGTCGAGCCGGGCAGGTGGAAGACTATGGCGGCAGTGACTGCCTGGCATCTCTAGTCTGACTGGTGGAGCCTGGCATTCTACCTTGTCACCACCGCTCGCCTGGCTTGGTGGAGAGGAGCTAATACTTAGTCGTAGCTCTTGGAGAACATGGTGGGCAGTGCAAGAGGTGCCGAGGTGTGCAGGGAGCTTTCTGGCAGGGGTGAAAACATCACTTTTTGCATCACTGCAGAAGAACTTCTCACATTAGGGTTGTGGTAGGGCAGGAAGTTGGCTACATGTTAGAAATGGCTACCATGCACTGCCTTCCCTATGCTCTATTTCTTCCTGCCCTGTTTGCTGTGGGGACTAAGTATGTTCCTTCAGTCTTTGACCTGAATGTGGTAGGAAATAGAAATGAAGAAATTCAGTCCATCCACTTGGCAGATGTGTCCATAGTGTCCCCATAGGTACTGGATGGGGAAGAAGTACTTACACGACATACAGCAGCTTCCAAGAACAGTCTGGACATGGCCCTGGCAATCAGTTGCATGACAGATAAATGCTGGTGACTTTGCAAACAGGATAGCCCATGTGCAAGTGATGAACCACTGAGGTGAAAGCTGGTGACAGTGTGATTTAAAATGGAGAACAGGACTCCACTTCATGCATTCAGATGTTAAACAAAATTGCCAATTGGAGAAGGGACTCTGCAGCAGGCCTTCTGAGTCTGAGCTCTAATGCTGCGTGACAAGGATAAAGGGAAGCAATTGCATTTTTACAACAGCACTTGGCACCTGCACACAGACCTGTGTGACATCGGGTATGGCAGCAGCATTTTCAGAGAGGACTAACTCTTTCCCCTCGGATTCACAGTGGCTGGCTCCTGTCAGGAGTGGCCCTTTCATTTCCGCCTTCACTTCAACACATATGCGGTACCAGCTGCAATTTACCCTGGAGTGTTTAACAAGGCTGCAAATAGGCAGCACATGTCAGGTTTATGGAAACAACTCCGGCAATAAAATATGAATTAGCACTTGTCTGTAAGTGCTGTTAGTCAGGGTCAGGTAGACTGGCAGCATACAGCTCACCCAACACTGATACTGCCCAGAAGAAGGGACTCTAAAATAGTTCACTTGGCACCTCTTCCTTGTACTCAGTTGGGTGGATTAAAACTGTACTTTAAGTTCTGTGAAGAGAGTGGGGAGGATTTTCCCTATCAGCTGCCTGAGCAGGCCCTGTGCTCTGCTCTTGATTGGGATGTGACAGCCCACCTGCCCCATCTGTCCGCGGGCGCAACTGGGATGTGACCAGGGGAGAATTTCAGTGCTTTCAATGGAAAAAATGCCAGGAGGCCTAGCAGCTCAAAGGGAACGGAGAATGGGGGCTCTGCCGAGGAAAATGCAAGTGTTGGGGGGGGAACTGGTAGGAGCTAGAGCTAAGAAGGGGCCAAATTAGCTCTTACTTTGAGTTTTTTAAGCATAGATTTGATTTAATGGCACAGTCAGGGTGGGCCATGGATGAGCAATGTTTGTGCCAAGCCTTTCCCTCTGTGGCTTCACAGTCATGATGGCCTATAGCTGAAACTGCCTGGAGACCTGGTATCTATTCCCAGTTCTGCTGCTGACCTCTGGTGGGGCTGGGGCATGTCCCTGAAGAAGAGGCTGCCTCTCATTTTCAAGAGAAAAACAGGATTTGAGCTATTTACACTGAGTCACTGATTGGTTGGGACACGTGGGGTCTAGCTATTAACGTTTAGAGTAACCTGGGGTCTCGGATAGCTGGATGGTACTTACAGGAAGCAAGGGTCAGGAATTCCAGGAAATTCTAATTCTGTCTGCCCATCTCATGACCGCACCAGCAAACCGGGAACGTGCTGCAGCACATTTGCTCTGGATTTCAGCACAGCAGTGTTCAGACAAGGCTCCTTTTGCTCTGCTCTGTATCACTGTTTACTCCCATCTTCAAAAAAGGGGAGGAAGGAGGACCCGGGGAACTATAGGCCAGTTAGTCTTACCTCGATCCTGGGTAAGCTTTTTGAGAGAATTATTCTGGCACACATCCACGAGGGGCCAGTGGGGGAGATTATGCTTAGGGGCAACCAACACGGGTTCATTAGAGGCAGGTCCTGTCAGACCAACCTGGTGGCCTTCTACGACCAGATCACCAAATCCTTAGATGCAGGGGTAGCAGTGGACATAGTTTTCCTGGACTTTTGGAAGGCCTTCGACACTGTCTCTCACCCCATTCTCATTAAGAAACTGGGGGACTGTGGTGTCGACACCCACACAGTCAAATGGGTCACCAACTGGCTCAAGGACTGCACCCAGAGAGTGGTGGTGGACAGGTCCTTTTCAACCTGGAGGGATGTGGGCAGTGGGGTCCCCCAGGGCTCGGTACTGGGGCCTGCACTGTTCAACATCTTCATCAGTGACTTGGATGAGGGGGTAAATAGCACCCTGTTCAAATTTGTTGAT
>NW_017728964.1:9877531-9878141 GCF_001723915.1 Gavialis gangeticus
TGACTGACTTTTTCACTTTTTTTAGAGAAGTTGTTTTATTGCAAAAACCTCAGAAAGACCACAACTACGGATTTCTGTTTGAATTCTTTGGGTTTGTCTTGTGGCTCTTGTTTGTAAATGTAATGGTGCTAACATTGTGTAGTATCCCACAGCACACTTGAAAGGATCTGAATACACCCTGAGATGGGGGTTAAGGAAGGATGTGATTGATGGGATTTATTTTTAATAGCTAGCCAGGGATGTTCTTCCTTTTTCCGTTTGTAGAGTTCAGGGAAGGTTCCAGTTCCTAAGTGTTATGAATTAGTTTGGGCCTTGGTTCATAGGGGCTCAGTGTATAAGCTTTAGTGGCTAGAGAAGCTACCTGCTGTTTACAGCCCAGCCCTCATTTGCTGTGAATTTAGAGCAGGTGGGAATGAACTTTTACTAGAGCAAGGCCATTAGTGGGCAGGCTGTTGCAAGCTTTCATCATCATCTCATGTGGTAATTCAGTCCTCAGCTGCAACAGCCACTGCTGTTTTGAATTTCAGGGCAAGCTCTACAAGGGGCTCTCAGAGAAAGAGAGAGAGCCAACAAAGAGAGACTGACCCGACAAAGGGCAGGTTTGGTTTCG
>NW_017728964.1:9883141-9886250 GCF_001723915.1 Gavialis gangeticus
ATCCACCGCCGCTAGGCTTAATTTTAAGGTAAACCGTCAACCATTATGAATTGTGAGTGCTTCATGTAGACGTGAACAATTGATACAGGGCACATATGATTCAAGCCTTTATAACATCCATATTAGTGTAAGGCTTACCTTTTGGCAGGGAGTGGTGTATATACAAAAATCTTTATTTTTTCAACACAGAGCTAGCAGGGAGTCCAGCACTGTATTTACCACTGAACTGTTTCTTTGAATTAGCTATAGCCATGGATGGGGACATAGTTTAGAAAACATGGTGTGATCACAGGAAAATGTGCTTTGGGAAGGCATGAAAACAGTGGACTTTTGCAAGCGGTATGTGTTTGCATTCTGGCAAAAACTTTAATAAAATCCTCCAGTCTGAGATGGACCTTGAATCCAGGATGAATGTAAAAGATGCAGTCAATAATTCAGTTAATGAATTTCCCCTTCCTTCAATTTGCATTACCTGCGAACAGCTTTTTGATGTTACCTCATTATTTTTTGCATTCCAAATTATTCTCGGGGCTTTTTTTGGTGAATAACTCCTGATCCGCACAACTTCATCAGCTTTGCAAATCTGAAGGATCAGATACAGAATTTGCAGTTTACACTGGGCCTGATAAAGGCAATTTAGTCCTTCTTGCAAACTTTAACTTACACATTACTTTAAGTGCTACTGAAATGCAACTTTTGAGAATGTATGCTCTGCAAGAAGGAAACCCCATCACAAACACAATCCTATTAAATTGTACATTATGAAATGGAACATATGTTTTCATAAACTTTTTCTTTCCTCTTTGGCTCATCTCTCCTTGTATAAAGATATGCATTTGGCTGCAGAGAATTATTTGTACTCATTCCAGGCTAAGAAATATTAATCCAAAAGGAGTATTTTTCCCCTATGGCTAGTTTTATTTGAGATCCTTTTATGTCATCAGCAGATGCCTGGCTGCAGCAGCATTTTAGCTTGGGCAGGAATCATTTGGGCACATTTCCCAGGGCAAACCTGCCTCACATCTCAAGTCCTTTGTCTCAAGTCCTCTGTTTAGCTGAGTTCTAAATTACAGAAGACTGCAGCTTTGAGATGTACATTGTATAATACAAGGGAGAGGCTCACCTCCAAGGGCTGTGGGTTGAATGCATCCTGTCAGCTTCCCAGGCTGTCTCTTGCATTGATTTTTTTTCTTTTGCTGGGAAAGAACAGTAAGGGGAGGGTATCTTCTTTTTCAATGAAGTGAGAGATCCAGAGGGCTGTTGAACTCTATTGTGAATGTGCATATGCACAAGCTAAGGCTTGAATACATGTGATAAGTCTAATTAGAACATCTCCAGCTGCAAAGGGTGAGGAGAGGGTAAATGATTCTTTTTAATTTAAATTGTACATGCTACAGAGAGAATAATTCAGTACCCTGTAACATGAAAACACAACCCTACAGCCGTGGGTGCCTGGGGCAGTTACAGAATGCTTTCTCTTGTCGTCCATTTGATTGGTCTTATGATGGCTCATTATCACTCACAGTTTCAGCATAGGGCCTTCATCGATAAAGCTGTGCCCCTATTAGTGTGGTTGCCATAATATTCCCTATTGTTGCTACACCAGAGTAGGTCTGCCTGTGGGAGCAATGGTGGATAAATATGTTCATCTAATCCAGTCTTGTCACTTTAAATAGTGTCATCTAATCTGGTTGACCCAGGAGTTAAGGTGCACTGGTACTTAATTTGTACGAGAGCTACCTGCACCTTATTTATGCCAGTACTGTCAGTGATGCCAGAAGTGATAAGATTAGAAGTAGTAAAGCTAATGTGGAAATGGTCCATGCTGTTGCATCATGTGTTGTGGGAGGACTCTTTTTCTCACAGAAAAATGCCAAGCAGATGGCAGATGACAGGCCCATCACAATCAATGATGCCCCTTTAGTATCATGGTGACATTTAGTTACTCCCAAGCCATGCCCTGTTTTTCTCTATGGTGGATATTTGGGCACCTAAAGTCACAGAAATATCACTCTGGCAGTGAAAGGCAGGCGGTTCTAGGTCTAGTTTGAACAGATGGGATGCTGAAGTGCTTTGCCTGGCTCTTCTTGCTGCAGTCACTGAACTTCTTGGGGAAAATCAAATGAATTCTTTGGCAGTTTCCTCACCTGTAATATATAATGATGATCTGATGACATTATCAAGAACTATTGGTTGTTAGAACAAGCAGACTTCGGAGCGGGTGTACTGTGGCTCTCTAAGGGAATCAGATTCGCAACCTATGTGATGGGTCATCACTAAACCCCTAAAGCAACACTGGGGTTGCCTGGAAACTACATGTCCTACCTTCATTTCGGTCATCTTTCTCCTGCCTTGTTTTCTGTACTCTGATCCTTTATCATGAGTATCTAAAATCCAAAAGCTGTATAAATACTAACAAAATTGCTTCTGTGTGTATGTTGGTAATAAATCTGATGGGCTTGGCCACTCATGAAATGGGAATACGAATGGTCAGCAGGGAGGGCAGAATCAAACTCTGCCTTTTATATTTGTTGGAAACCACTTTTCCCACTATTAATTCACCTCTGATAATGTGCAGCATCCTTGCGTCTTTGCTTCCACATATTTTCTTAGTACAAATCCCTCTTATTCACCCCTTGCTTTACAGTGTCCTCCCCATGACTTGTCAGCACCAGACTAATTTGAGTTCCTAGGATTTACCTGCAGTCGGATTGTTCTGACAATCTTTCCTTGCTTACAATAAATGATTTAAAAAAAATATTTTTATTGCTAAGTATTCAGCAAAGCTGTATTTGCATATGGGTGATATCTTAAAAACCATTTCAAGATTTAATCTGAAAGAGCAGGGACAACAAGTGAAGAGGCAAACTAGGATTTATAAAAATAAAGATTTACTGTGGGGCTTTGTGAAAATAACGTGAAGAGCCTCTTACTGATTTTTAATGGACTTTGGATCTGGCCCATGGTTCAATATACAACCTTTTCTGGAAAAGTCATTTATATCTCTATCGTCTCTTCCAAGTCCTTCCATGAAGACCCAGGTGATAGAGTTACTTCTCCTGCTCTCTAAGTCCATTAAAAATCCTTATTAATTCATCATTGTCATTCT
>NW_017728964.1:9891250-9909743 GCF_001723915.1 Gavialis gangeticus
AACTGTATTTGCATATGGGTGATATCTTAAAAACCATTTCAAGATTTAATCTGAAAGAGCAGGGACAACAAGTGAAGAGGCAAACTAGGATTTATAAAAATAAAGATTTACTGTGGGGCTTTGTGAAAATAACGTGAAGAGCCTCTTACTGATTTTTAATGGACTTTGGATCTGGCCCATGGTTCAATATACAACCTTTTCTGGAAAAGTCATTTATATCTCTATCGTCTCTTCCAAGTCCTTCCATGAAGACCCAGGTGATAGAGTTACTTCTCCTGCTCTCTAAGTCCATTAAAAATCCTTATTAATTCATCATTGTCATTCTCCTTTTAAAGACAATGAATCTGAATCAGCAGAATGAAAGTACTGAGGTATTCATTTTTCCATTTCTGTTCAACTATTTGCTGTTATTCAGCATCCCTGAGCCCTGTCTGCTTTTCCAGTCTGTGTCATTCTAGACAGACTATAAGTATTTGAATGCAAAGATGTTTTAGTGGCATCCAAAAAGCATCAGTCACTTTTGAGTCTGCAGAAAGTCTAACTCATTGCCAGGCCAGATGAGCTATTTATGGGAATCATCTATATTTTGGCTGTCTAGCTTAATTGATTGACTGCCCTTTGCAGGGCCATCAGTGCTTAAGATAACATTATTTCCCATGTCATTGCCATTGTTACTGTCCTTGTCACACTTAAGAGCCCTAATCATAAATCCCTACCTCCTTGGATAAAAAAAACACAAAACAAATCTGTCCCTGCCCTGAAGCACTTACTTTGCTAGTAAATCTCCATTTAACCTTTGGTTGCAGTTACTCTCTTAGCTTTAGTGGGAAAGACATGATATTCCCCTTTGTTTTGAAAGCCAAGCATGTCTTAATGGACAGCTGCTCCGGCACCTTTTAAATCTCATTCTGCTTCAGAACCACAGCACAGGGAGTGTGTGGTGAGAGAGCACTGGATGAGCCTTAGCCACATAAGTGTTTAGTCCGTTTGGGAGCTAGAGTGCTGGGACCCTGTGTAGCATGCATCGGCAGCCTGAATAAAAAACCTCTTTTTTATATTCATTAATTTTTCCTCCTGGTTCTTCTGTGTCATGAGGGATCCTTTGTGCTGGAGACACATGAGCAAAGCAAGGAGCTGAACAGTAATTGAGGCAGTGCTTACATGTTCCATGAAGCAAGGAACAACTCTCTTGACTGATGCTTGGCTCTCGCTCTGGCCATGCAAGCAATGAATAAAGGGGGAAAAAATTAACAGAGCTGGACTGAAGAGTCCAAGTAACTGGACACGTGGGTGTTGAGGACTGGGCTGTCCTGAAGGAAGAAGACAGACTGAAAGGGGAATGGTCACCAGCACAGGACAGCTCTCTCCCCATACTTGCAAAGGAAGTATTTCAGGGGTTTCAAGACTTGGGTACAGCACACCAAGCACTCCTGTCAGGATGCATTTTTTTTACTTGCTTGACAAACACAGAATTAATCTCTTTCTTTAGCTGATGAAATATAACCTCCTCGTATTCCCCGAGGCTTTGTTTGCATAGAACATTTCATTAAAGAAAAAAGCTTTTCTCTTGGGTTATTTTCTTAATTTACAGACATTGCATTGAGAGATCCTAGACACAAGCATAATAATGTTATATTAACCCAGGAATTTGTTATCTGGCTTTAGATGCATCTGAAGTAGAAGAGAGATACAAATATGACTTGATTCTGATTAATGTTCCTACAATTAAGATTTTATCAACCCACCAGCCTTGCCTTTCCTGGCCTCAATTATAGTGCTTCTGATCAGAGTAGGTGTCTCAATTATTCGGTCCCTAGCTGCTTTTCTTTTCTTTTTTCCCCCAACCTCTTCAGTTAAATAATTCCAGGAATAGAGGACAATCAGTTTTTAAAATTGAATTCTTGCAATCTTGGTGTAGGAGTCATTTGCTCATTAGGGACGAGGTTTTCTTCCTTGCAAAGGAAACAACAATTTGTTTGAGCCGGTGCAATGATGAAATAAAGCAGCGGGGCATACCTTTTTGGCAGACATACCACAAATTAACCTCACACCCTACTGGAGTGCCACATCCATCCCCTTCCCCTGCCCAATCTGCTGCTCTGCTTTCTGCTCTCTGCCCCATCTGCTGCTGCATTGCCTGCTCCCATTCCCAATCCGCTGATTGCCACACACACAGACTGCCCAGGCCACTTGTGGCTGTTATGTCCAGTAACATTAGACTGGACCTTGTACCAGGTATTAATTGCAAGACGAGGACAGTTACTCCTTAACCAGTAACAAATTTATTAAGCCTTTAGCAGTGACAATTCTATTACTGTGGTTAGTCAAAAAGCAATATAACATGCTCAACCCCCCAAAGTACAATGAACTTGACAACACTGGGTGATCAGTCCATAAAGTCTTGTTTGGATGCTCCCAGCTCCTACATCTGGGGTCTGCAAAGGGGAGAATTCTGGGATCTCTGTCAGAGTCTCTTTGGGAGGGGCTCCAAAGTGCCAGCTTGTTTTCTACTTATATACTGCATTTCTTATCATATAATTAGCTTAAGCCATTCCCTGCAATGCATACTGATAAGCCTATTTCTGCTTACCATATATGATTAATCTTAAGTAAATGTCCCAATTTTAGATAGTTATTTCATACTTAGGTGGGGGTCAGTTTCACTGCTGATTTGTTCCTCTTTTTCCCAAGCCAAATGTCCTTATTCTGGTTGTCTCCCTTGTTGTCTGACTTTGGTCATCCAGACAAAATATGTTCAGACTTTTTCTCCACCAAGACCAGGTTCTGGTCAAAGTGACCCTCGTGTCATCTCTTGTTGCTGAGTTGCAGCTTTGCAGCTCAGTTGAAACCAAGGTTAAATTGGCCAGCTCAAAGACTCATGCTAAACAATGTTAAGAGAAGGAAAACCCAGGCCCACAGGCCTCTGGGTCCCAACATGGCACATGTCCCATGGGTTGGCCACCACTGAAATAAAGCATGAAATCCAGGCCTCCTTTTCCACGCAGTTGTCCCAAAAATTCCATCCAGTGAAATAGGTTTGATTTGAGTGATACCATCAGAACAGGGCAATAATCCTTAGCAAAGCCTGCAGTGATTAGTTATCATTCCAAAATGTCAGCTCTGACTATACCCATTGGTTTGTCCAGTGTCAAAATCTTTTGGGACTTGAGAGCTCTAGGTTCAGTTTCTCTTGCTTTGCTACAGATTCCCTGTGTGGCCATGGGTAAGCCACTTAATCCACTTGTGTCATGGTGCCAGGTTGGCCAAGGAATCCCTTCATAAACTGTCTTGTTTTATGCTAGAGTTTTGTAATGAGGAGCACAGGACAAGAGAGTACCAAGCCCCCGATTTGAGCATTGACATTGAATATAAAAGGAAAATAAGTCTGGGCTCCTAAGGGATCATAATTTCATTGAAGCTGACTGAAGCACCAGTAATTCCTCCAGCTGGGGTGACATATCTGAGGAAACTTCAGCTCTTGCCACTTCTGGACTGTGGCTACTAGAGATATGGAAAAGCTATGACTACCAGTGGGAGAACCAGAAGTCGTCATGGAAATGCTTGAGCTTGGCCATCAAGCTGAACTTCTGTGTTGACTAGCCTATGTGCAGGGTTTAGAAGAGGATGGTTTTTCTGGGGGAAGGTAATAGGATGCTGGGGAGAGAAGAACAGATGTAAGAAAGACAGTGGATAGGCTGAACTTAAACCTAAGAGACTGGTCTGACTAGCTTTGCTCACAATAAAGCAATGATGAATCAAAGCTTGGTGTACAGGAGTCTCAAAAGTGCAGTTGACCTCAAGATGAAATATGGCTCAGGCAGTACTCAGTCCCAGACTGGGAGGGATTCTCGCTGATCTCTTGGATGAGCACAGTATATAGCTCCATTGCAATGATTCATGCCTTAACACAGGTCCAGCTGCATCTATATTTATGGTCCCTAAGAACTACTATTTTTGACATTCTGCTTTGTAAAAGCTCTGACTCTTGCCAGGGACTCTAGCAACAGAGAGAGCTTCCTGAGTCTGAATGGCCTAGAGCAGAGATGTGCCTGCTGCACTAGCCAGGAGAGCTAATCACACTGCAGCTATGTTGGAGCAGAGTCAGCTGGGAGCAGAATTGGTACTACAAAAGGCTTTAAATCACTGTATTTGATTTTCAAGTTGTAGCAATAAAGAAGAGGTGGTGAAAAATATAGCAGGCCCCTTTGTGAAAGGAGGATTTGTTTTATTACCCAACAAGTCATCTCCTTGAAAGGATTCTCCATTAATTCTTCCCTGCCAAAGTTCCCCTTTCATAGTAGAAACTCCGTCTGCTCTTTGCCTGGGTGATGGTCAAATTTGCTAAAAAGGGTCCCCCTGATCAAGGGGCTTTTGGATTCTGCTCTCAGCCCTGCCACTGACTTTAAGTGTGTCACAGGAGGAGCAGTACCCTTTAGTCAAGGTAATTCCCTTGGGGAATAAGACGCAAGGGGAAGAACAAAGGCTTTCTTTTTTTGCAAATGAATGTTTCCATAATATGCACCATGCACCGGGTGTAGATATACAACTTGGATTCTGGGTTTCCTTCTTGTTGTGAGGATTTGACACTATGTAAGTGTGACTGGGGTGCTCCATTTCTGTCCTACTTTGTACTGGGAGTACTGGGCTCTGTGAGGAAATGGAAACAAATTGTCTCTTGTACCAAAGAGTGCTTCACCTATAGAATCATGGGGTTGGAAAGGACCACAGGGTCCCTCTAGTCCAACCTCTTGCAGAAATTTGCTGTTCCTAAACCATGCCAAATGGAGGCCTGTCCAACCTTTTGTGGAAAACCCCAATGAAAGAGATTTCATGTCTACCCTAGGCAGCTTGTTCCACTGCCCTGTGGTTTTTACAGGTTTCCTGGAATTTGATCTAAATCTGCTTTGCTGTAGTTTAAGCCCAGGGTCATGTGCCCTGCCCCCTGTGTCAAGGGAGAACAATTTTTCCTTTCGGTATGGGAGCCTTCCAACTATTTGAAAAACCATCATGCCCACTTAATATCATTTTTCCAAGCTAAACATTGCTAGTTCTTTTAATCCAGGATAGGGCTTTCAGCCAAAGACTGCTACAGGTCTAAGTGCTAGTAGTTGGGCTGCTCACCTTGCTTAACACAGCATAACAGGGACAATATTCAGGTCATAATAAGAGAACAGGATAAATTCCCTGAATTTGCTGGTTCCTGGGACAAGGAATCAATTCTACATTGGTCTCACAGTAGGGAGTCCCAGAATAACTCCTAGCTGTGGCTATGACAGTGACCCCTCCCAAACACCTCTTGCCACTCATGAGAAACCCTTTAGCTACCTTCACTTGAGACATAAGGACTCCTCAGAGTCCTCCAGCTCTTGCTTGTGAGCCTTTCAGAGGCATTCAAAAGTTTCTAAAAAAATGCTTTCCAAGTATAAAAGCAGAACAAAAAGTATTCTCAACAGAACTTTTCATCTCCTAAGCTCTTCTCTCTTCTAATAGCTTTGTTTGTGCAGGTCCCTCCAGGCAGGGGGTGGGAGACAACAGCAGCCCTGCATACTCTTAAAGCCATATGCATTTGGAGAAGCTCCATTATGTGGGTATTAATTGTTCAGAGTCCAGAGCTGAAAGGAATCAAGGACTGAAACGCATCGTATACTGGGCTGTTCTGTGAAAATAACAACAACAACGAGGCTAATTTGGAATAATTTTCCCCGCTCTAGAAATTAGCAAGGCTAAAAATAAGCCTCTCTGCTGTCTGCCTAGATACCTCTCTCCCATGCAGTGCCATAGGCTTTCTGCAGTTACTGGGGCAAGGAGTTACAGGAACAAAGAAATTCCTGCACATGGATGCAGTTGTCTTGTGTTTCAAAACTGTTCATTCTGCATCAATTTTGTGTTTCTGAGCTGTAAGTGTAGAGAGGCTTTGAATGCACAGACCATCTATTCTAGTGAGAAATGCCACTAGCGAAAAATAGGCCATCTATTCTAGGGAGGGCCGCTTTGGTTGTTCTTTCTAAAATGTTTGCAGGGGAAATGGTACTACTTGCAGCTGTTAACGATGAGGTGACCCAAGAGGGACAGGTCTCACATCTCTGGTGATTGAGTAGCCTATAAAGTCATGGCATTAGTATTCCAGAGTGAATTAATGCAGAACCAAGGCTTTGTGCACCAGACAACAGAAATCCATTTACAGGGTCAATTATAGCAGAGAAAGCAGCTGCCAAAGAAAGACAGTGTAAGTATCAATAATAATCTCTCACCTTGAGGAACTAAGCTAAGCATTGATGTATTTCTGAAGAGAAAACCCAAGGAGGAACCCACTTAAATATTAATCCTATTCTGATATCCATAGTTCAGTAAATGTAAAAGGATGTTAGGAGTAGCCTGCTGCTGTTTTATATTTTAACTTTTGGGCCTTTTTGTAGAGTGTGCAGCCATCTTCTTCCTTTTGTGCTCATTTAATATCTCAGATGCCTTATGGAATAAGTGCAATTGAATATAACAAAATTCAGATGTAACATAAACCTTCTTTACTCAAAATGGAAGAACACATCCTCAGCTGGTGCAGAAATGTCTGATTTATAGCAGCTGAAAATCTTGTCCTGAATCTCTAGCCTTTTTTTTTTAAATCCTCAGGGTTTTAAAGCCAAACACTTGATCTTTCCTTCCCTGTGTTTGTTGTGTAAAACTAATCTTTATGCTTTCACATGCACTGAGCCATGTTGCTATTCATCAGTTTGGCTATTAGTTCAGACCTGAGGTAATAGCAATTTAACATTTTCATTTTTCCTACAATCTCTGGTGGACAGATTATTTATGATGATTGTCAAGAAACACTTGAACACCATGTTAGGCATAAAACATTTTTAAATTTCATTTCCTATCTCCTGGTGCCTCTTTACTTCCCTGGTCACATGAGGGTGGCCAGGTCTGGGGTCAAGAGGCTGAGCGGGGTCAGGAGGAATAAGGAGAATCCAGGTATGGGCTGCTTCTTCCAGGTCAGAGGTTTATACAGCGGGGAATGAAGGGTCGGTTGACCCTGGCTGGACACTCCAGTTGCAGGGAGTGAGTGGGTGGCTAGACCCACATGGAGGTTTCTGGCCAGCTTTGCTCAGGCTGGATGGTCAGCTGGAAAGGTAGCAGACTGAAGTGAGGGGCTGGGGCTCTGGATTTGAGGCCATGACTTGATACCTTGATGCTCCCTGGTCCCCATTCTGATGGAAGTGTGATGCACCGCTCATTTTTTCTGTGATACAGAGAGTCCCCTTTAGTTTGTGTCTTCAGAATTACGTTGTCTTTGGTGTTTGTTCCTCTTCCTGCCTTTAAGATTTTTATGCAATTTATAATTCAGCTTCTCTTCCCTCTTCTTTTGCCTTTTGAGGCCGGGTGAAATGAATTGTACCTATTTCACTAAAGGCTCAGGCCTAAACATATTTCACTTGGTCCAATAGAAAGCTTTGCAAGTAATGCTTTGAACAGATAAATACCTGTTCCAAACCAGACAGGTGAGGCAGAGGAGTTCTTTGTCAACCACAGTAAACTTTTCTTCCACTATGTTTTTAATTTAATATAATTTTGGTCTGCAAAGCACTGGTCTTGGCTCTTTATCTCCTGTCTCCGGACCCTGAATGCTGTTTTTATTCTGTCCTGGGGTTTCAACTGAGACAACTAACCCCTCTTTCTTCAAGTAATCAGCCATGGTCTCCAAAACAGAGCTCAAATGTCCCCCAAAGTAAATGTAAAACCAAAGAAGTGATAGCTGATGTTGTGGAGGAGGCAAAGATAAAGGGAAAAGCCCGAAGAATACTTGACTTGGGAAAAATCAACTCCTCCTTGTGGGCAGGGTTGGCCGCCTTTCACTAACAGGTGGCTGAATGAACATGGTGGCTGGAGGCAGCAATTGTTAAATATTCTAGCACTAGATGACACATTCTCATAGAAAACTTAGTGGGATATATACGTTTCCATGACAATATCAGTTTTGCCGTACTGGGTAGACCAGATAATAAAATTTTCTTTGAGGGCTCAATCTGATTCACCAGGTGTAGGTTGCTGACCACTGGAAATAGCTATATTCCTCTCTCCCAGGCCCTGGAGTAGAACGGGGGTCTGAAATCATACCTTCCAACGGTCTTTCCTCCCTAGGGGTTTTGGCTGGTGCATCTATCTAGCTACTCTTCTCACCAATTTTTCCTTACTTCTCCCAATCCCTGGGAGGCCTGCCCCTCCTAACCCCGTCCTAACTGCCCTACAGGGTTTGACAGCACCTTGTGGAGCTGTGACCAGACGGACTCCCTTGTATTTGAAGTCCTGCAAAGGCAGGAAAGGGGCAACAAGTCTTTAGTGAGTGAACGAGCCAGAGACCAGGCAGAACAAGGGAGCAGAGGCTGGGAAAGAAGCCTTGTTGTTTTGTTGCTATTGCCTAGTTTGCCGTTCTTGTGGGACTCGTTTACAGTAATTCACTATGGAAAAAACATGAGGCATTTGGAAGTGATCTGATAAAGGCCATTTTAAAGTTTCTGCAGGGTAATAATTACCTTGTCTCTCAAGATGCCTTTGAAGATTAACATTTACAGGCTAATAATGCAGGGCGGAGATTTTAATCTCTGTTTAATTTGTCCAAACACTCTTTCTAGATTAATGTATCCCTATGTGCCTCTAATGCATGGAGAAGATGCACAAATGCAAGCATCTGTCTTCTCAGGTGGATGAGGTCCCCCTCTTTTGGTAGAAGATCATGGGGTTTTCTTTCTGTTCACATCCTATCCAGCCTCAGCATGGTTCTCTAGGAGTGCCTTCCTCCAACACTATTCATTTCTCATAGTGATGAGATAATATCAGGAATGCACATTACTGATACAATCTCCACTTCCATGGGGTGTTTAAATGGTGTCAGCCATCAGAGCATGGCACTGATTTTCATTTGCATTATTTTATACTAATTACAATTATTTACAGGAAGAAACAGAATGCTGTTAATCTTCAAGGAAATGTCAGCATTGTAAGCACAGAGACTACTTGATACTTTTCCAATTTCAAGTCAAGAATTTTGGAGGGACAAACCTAAAACTAAGTTTGCTTGAAAACCACAACAAAGAAGGGGCAATCTCAAGTTATGGATGGCTGCCATAGTGAAATAAAACACTACTCCTCATTGACCTTCTGGAATAGTTTTAACTTAAAGGTCTTCAGGCATTCTCCATGTGAGGTTATGTTTCTTATTTTATGGACAGGGAAACTTCACAGGATTTTACACTTTGCCTAAGGTTACATAGCCCAGCCGGTTTGTGGAAGAGTGGGAACTAGAGCAGTCACATTTCAGTTATTGACTTTAGCGTCTAACTAGTATGCCATCTGCTTCCCGGGTGGGAACAGCCAAGAAGACCAGCAATCAATGAACATCCACACGCAGCCATCTTGTAATAGGGTTGGGACTTACAATTGGCAATGAGCACAACATTATCTCTTATTAAGCTGATAAAAGGGAAACAGCTGCAGTGAATACTTGGTGAAGGAACCAGTGTGAAGTATTCAGCCAGTGTCGCTTCCATCAGTCTCTGGCTCCGAGTGGGTTTGGGACTTTCATCAGTTATTTCACAGACATGCATGACCAGCACCTAACCGGCTAGGATCCTACCACAGAAATGACTGGCATCCATCTTGGTTGAGCCAGACAGCTGTTTTATTGAGACAAGCTAGTTTAATGTTACAACTCTGAATTCAGACTGTGGGCTTTCTACCTAGGGGTGCCTGACATTTCATCCAAAATGTCAATCAAAATGGAGTTGGAAAAAGCCTCAGGTTAAAAGGAAAGAAAAAGCAGCAATTACTGGAATTGCATCTAGTTTGATGCACGCTCTTTTTGTTTCTTTCGTTTGCATTTAAGCCCATCAGCAATAACTTTAAAAGGCAGTAATGAGGGAAAGAAAGAAACAGGCTGCTTTTTTTTCTCTCTGAGTAGCTCCTTTTTGAATGATTAAATGGAATCCAATGGATACCGACTTTTTTCAACATGACCAAATTGGAGGGATTTAGCAATAACAAAAACAGATAAAGCCTCCCAGCTTGAATTTCTTTTGAGGGCAACTTTTAATTTTACCTCCCTGGAAACAAGTGAGTCTTGTGTCTATAGGACCCAACATGTTAGGGGTACCAGGGCAATTTTTTAAAATTGCTACTTTCCCTGTGGCTTTGAAACACAACAGCAGCAAGATGAGTTCTGGTTCTCTGAGAGCCAGATACAACTACCCTATTCCGGTTCTCCGACAGCCAGATACTTTAGGTGCGCCATGGCTGCATTTTTGGCTCTGCTGCTGATTTGCTATCTGTGGTAGACATGGATTTCCTACTTGTGTCTAGAGGAGAAATCCTAAATCAGAAGCATGTTGTGCTTGGAAATGAGACCAACAAAATTAAGACATACCACCCCTCCCCTCCAACTCAAGACTCTGGAGGAAGCTTAGTTATGATGTGTTATGCTCCTGTCTAATTACAGCACTCTATCCCTCATCCACCCTAGCTGATGTTTCTTCCCATTCACAGTCAGCATGTGGCTCATCCCTAAGACAAGCTGGCAAAGCAACATCTCCTTCTGGGCAGCTCTGTTTCAGGTACCCTGCCTGCCTTCTCCTTTAGCTGCATTCTTTTTCCTATTATTTTTTTCTTGGTATAAAACCTGGACTCAGACCACTGCCGCCTAGGTAGGAACCTTGAGGAGTATCGGTTAGCACAGCCCTGCCGGAAAGATCTTTGCTCGACTTATTCCTAAGCATGGCTCCCAGTGACATCACAGCGAGCTCAGTCTGAATAAGGAGACAGGATTATATCACAACCTTCAATGTCTGCCCTGGAAAATTAGCATCTTCCAGGCAACTATACGTTAAAACAGGTCTGTCCAACTTGTGAGCAGTGGGGGCTGCCTGCCATACTGGTCCACCCCCAGGGATGGGGACAGGAAGTGAAAGCTGGAAGAGGGACCCTGGTTATGACAGCGAGAGCAGGAATGATGGGGAGAGCAGACCCAGGGCAAGAGTGTATGGACTACAATTTTAACCCCTCATAGTCCACCAGTTGGACAGCCCTGCATTAGAGGATGGTGTACGATTTCTGTACACCACAGAAAGGGGCTATATAAACTGGAATCCTTAGTTTCCCTTAGTTAGTGGTGGCCTTGCATAGTGACCTATGCCAGCCTGCTGTGCTTATAACTATAGTGTGTCAGATGGACATGAGGAATCACAATTGGCTGTAGCCACAAAAGAGCTACTCCCCCTACAAGGAATTGCCTCATGCCTGTGAATTCCAGAGGCAGGGGGAATTGTAACCAGGTGTCTTCCAGTTTCCACCAAATATTTGATGTATGGGGTCTGGGACATGCCAAAATGCAAATGGAGCCTTCTCTCCATCAGTACTTGTTCATTCAGCTGGCAAGTATTAGAACAGATTAAACAGGCTAGGCTTTCCTATCTAAATACTGACACTGAGCCCAGGGACAGTAATGCTGACAGGATGAGGCTGGGAGTGGAGAGGGCCAGAAGCCAACAACTCTGGAGCAAAAGCTCCAGGTGGAGTCTGGAACAACGAGCCAGCAGGTAGGAATTGGGAATGGGGAACCTAGGATTTACGAAAGGAACCAGGAACATGGAATCAGAAACTCTGGGTTAACGAGACGGGCATCTGTTCTGTTGAATAGCCCACTGGGCACTGCAAGAGCAGCTGCTTATAAGCAGGCAGCCATGCCCATGCAGACAACTAGGGCCAGCTGGAAGTAAGCCACTGGCAGCTAGACACAACCAGGGCCAACTTAGGGCCAATTGGCCTGTCTGCTGCCCTGACTTGTGACAATATCTAAATTAAAGACATTTTGAATAACAGTGAAACATGATCTAATCTGTTTACAGAAAATATTGTCAACAGAGAAAAGGCAAATTCATTATTATTTGACAAAATATTTCCCTTGCTCTAATATGTGCATAGGAACAGATGCATTGCCAAACCCAACTAGACCCAAGGGACCATTTGGCACTCCACCAGTGTCCACTTGCAGCTGATTCCAAGAAACACGTGAGAAACATTCAGTGGGCAATTATAGAATAATCTGTAAACAGAGAGATTTTTTTCACAACTCTTTATAACTTAACGAGTGGCTTATGCCTTGATGCACGAGCCTTTATAATAAAGATTTAAAGGCCTAGAGTGTTGGCATGGTTATAAATTCTCATAATCCATATAAATGTTCCACTTTTTTAATCCTGACAAGCTCTTGGCTGCAGTAATTTCTTGTGTCAATGAGTTCCACAGGCTACTTATACATGTTTAAAAGACATAAGGAGAAAGGGTTTGGCATTTAAGGTAGATAAGTGTGGAAAGAATATTTCTATATTTTCCCATGTGCAAAGAACAAAGTGTGCACACTCCGTCTGGGTTACTTTCACTTGAGAATAAAGGAAAACTTTCATGTCTCCAGGAGGGAGAATCTGAGTACATCTCTCGCTCCCCAAATCTACCATATTGAATCCCCTCACACTCTTGCACGCTGGCGCACAGAAGCAGTCACAGACTTACGTTTTTTGCATCAGGATGTAAGAAATAATGCAAAAAAAGCTGCAGACTTTATTGCTTAAAGCAAGACCTCTTGCAAATTTAACATCTCTAATGTGCAGAAGCTCACAATGTACTACTTAGCAGCGGCTAGGTTCCCCCCCACAAGAGTTGGAAAAACCCTCGGTGCCCAAAGCAGGGTACACAGCCAGGAGGGGAGGTCTCGGAGTGACACAGACAATGCTGGTGGGGCCGCTGATTGAGCAAAGGGCTCTGAGGCCCGGTCGATGGCTCTTCGAAGAAAACTGTAAGTTGCTGGTAGAGTTGGGTCCTGCAGGGGAGGCATTCTGGAAATAAGGTAACTCCCCCCCTCCCAGCATGAGGGAGGCCCTGGGTGGAAGTTTCTCTCCCAGCTAGACCCAAAGAAGGGGAAGCGCCCCTTACTAGCTGGGATCCAGGGGTAAACGCACCTTATCGTGTAAAATGGCACCTCATATTTTGTATAATTGTTATTGTAATTATGAATATGTTGTACAAAATGTTATGGAATTGGGTTAGTTTGGTATAATGGGTTTTTGGTTTATTGTATTGTAAATATTTATCTGTATGCCTTTGGTGTTAAAAGATATTGCTAAGGGTATTTTTGAAAAGTTTTCTTTTGCTACCTATTAGTATATTTATCTCTCTCTATATATATTGAATAAGAAGTAATACGTATGTTATAATTCAATAAACTAAATAGTTAAAAGCATTGGCATGGAGTTGACTCTATAGAGAAAAGAGAGACCCACGCTCAAATCACCAGTGTCCCTCTCACAGCACTGTCACCTGCCTCATCTGTCCCTTCCAACTGAGAACGGGGCACACCCTTGGGTGTTCCTGGGTTACAATGCACATTCTGCAAATAGCAAATGCTGATCTGAGCTGGATTGACCCAGCGACCTAAACATTGAAGTGTCTGTAGCGGGCGTGTCTACACATTCATTAATGTGCTATGGTAATGTGTATTAAATTTAGTACCTCCATTGTGAGGTATTAAAAAAGGTACGTTAGCTTCTTTTAATGCTCATTAGCAAAAGTCCACAGTTTTTTGTGAGATGTTGTAATGTATATTAAAATAGACTAGTGCACATAAAGTACATGTGTAGATGTACCCAGTGTGTCCCAGCATTTGTCTGTTCACACAGGGCAGCATCTCTAGTTGGCAGGGTTCATAACAACTTTCCTTCAGTTTATTTTAATGCCAGTCCAGTAACACCCAGCTTTATCTGCCTAATTACTTTTTGAGTCAAGGAAAACAGTAATTGTTTTTTTTATGGGTTTGAGCAAGCAATTATGTTTTCCTTTGAGCTCCCCCCCCTTCTCTCAGTGGGGATGAGACACCAGAATTCATCAGCATTGGCCCTGTTGACCTTCTGAATGATTTTGCATGGCTAGGCAAACAGGTCACTCTTTGCTACTGTGCTTCAGACCATAGAGGCAAAATCCTGCTCTGCTCATGACTTCTGGGGAAATCCCTCAAGCTCCAGACAAGCACTTCAGCTACTTTGTGCTAAACCCATATGTAGGGCTGCTTTTTGGGGTCTAATTACCATGTAATGATCCTGATTCTCCATCACCTTGCATGGCAAGTTGCCATTTACACCTGTACAATGTAGGAGCAGTAGGGAATCAGACCAGGTGTATATAATCCTATTAATGTAAAGGTAGCCAGTTAGATTCAATAAAATCACTTGTACCTGCTGAGAATCCAGCCCAAGAGTCATTTATGTAGGCAAAGGTTCTCACTGGAGTTAGCCCCACATTCAGTGTCCAATAATAAACCAACAGTTGTGAACAGGACCCTAGGCTTTGAGAGTTTACGTTTTAATAACTCATTTAGTTGGTCCAGTAAAATATTTTGCATTACTCATGACCACCGTATAATGTCAGAACATATGGTTTGGATGTAGCAGCCATTTCCAGGAGACATCAGGGCTAATCTGGTTCCGTTTGGGATTCTTCCCCTACTACTAAATCTCTTCCCCTTCATCCCTCACTTCCTTTAGGAAGATTTGAAGAGCACAAATAGGCCTTGCAGTATGACATGAAGGTCAACAGAATAGGGCCATGATTTTCAGAAGCTTGCATCAAAGTAACTATGTGGCCTGGCCTTCAGGAGATGACTTCAACAGCATCTGCTGGTTGCCTAATAGGTACTATCGACTTCAGTAGTTGTTGCTCAGCACTTTTAAAAGTCAGGCAACTTATTAGGTGGCTAAATAGGGACTTTGTAAGCCCAGGCATCTTGTTTTGAGAACCTTAGCTTTGGTCTTTAGTGACCTAAAAGTAGAAGTGAACTCTGCAGCTCAGAACTATCAAGAAATTCACGCAGCCTGGTACATTTATTCTCTAAGTTTTCCTTGGTCCCCATTTTGACCCACCTGCTTGTTTCACTCACCTCTTTGGCCTTTTCTCCTGGATTACAAATTCTTTGGAGCAGGCATGGTCATCTTGTCTGTGTTTGTATAGCATACAACACAAGGGATGAAACCCAGGATCTTTGGCATGACTACGATATAAAGTCTCATATGCATTCTTACTTTCTGTGAAAATAACCGAGTTCTCTCTCCTTATGTTTTGGTCATACCATGAGAACAGCATGTTGTACCTTTCACAGGATGCTGTGCAACTTATAACTTTCCTGGAACCTTAGAGTGTGCAATGCTAGTGGGAAAGGAGATTTTGGAGATAACGTCTTCTCTTGTTACTAGTCATAAGTGAAAACTGATTGAAAAACAAGCTCTAGAATAGGAGGGTATTTTGGCAGCAGCACAGACTGCTTGTTGCGTAAGTTTTTTCAAAATTCCATTAGTCTGTCACATAAAATCTAAAAGGTTAGAGAAACCTTGGGCTTTGCTTATTTTACTTGGTGTTAGATTTTCAGGGAGTCTCTCATGGGATTTTGGTACCAGAAGTAGCTTGAGTGTGAGACCACAGTAATTCTTTTAAAAGTGTGGGAGGAGATTCTTTCATAGGAAAAAAAAACCCACTCTGGGACATGATCCTGCCTCAGCGTGTAACTCGCACTGCTACTGGGGACATCTTGCAGCAGCGAGGAGCAGTTCATTTATGCGCATTCGTTTCTAGCACACGGTTTGAGACGCTTCACTAACTCGAGCCTTTGGGTTTGTGTTGCTGAGAAATGCATGATCTGTGGCTTTCAGAGATGATTACATTTTAAATAGTTCCTGCAAATAAATGGTTTTATTTTGTTTTTGTGTTTTAATCTTTTACAGTGGTGATAAAGTCCAAAAATCTCTGCTTGTTCTCTTACATGAGAAAAGTAGAAGGTAGGTAGATTTGCACCTTAGAGACTAACTACCTTGTGAGAAATGTAGGTCTTATCAAACATTAGGGCTGTGTGAGGCTTCGGACCACGCTTTGGATCCGGAAAAGATTCGGACGCTTCAGATGCTGAAGCAGCATGTCCGAATCGAAGCATTGGCTTCTTTAGGCTTTCCAAACTGATTCGGAAAAGCCTCGGACACTTCTGAGGGCTGTTTGCGTGGGGAAAGAGAAAGTTAGAGGAGGAAAGGGGGGAGGGGCGAGCAGGGGGGGAAGACTGACATGTCTAGGTGGCGGGGGAGAAGGATTTATCTCTGGCTGCCTTTCCAATGACAGTGTCTGGGGGGAGGGACCTAGAAACAGCATAAAAGCCTCTGTTTGCAGGCATGCTGTGTCTTTTGTAAGCTTGTTCTGTTTTGGGAACTGCATGAGAACAGTACTGTAGCAGGCAGGCAGCTTGACCTGGTTTGCGTTAGTCAGCAGTTGAACTTGCCTGCTCCCTTTTGTTGTTAGAAAGGATTGGGTAGGATTTATCTTAGCTTAGCTTAGCATCTCTAAATACTATTCAATTAATTTAATTTATATTTGCTTTTTTTTGTTGCAAACTTTGAAAAAAGAAAGCTGCGTTTTCCCTGCCAGTGTGATCCATCACTGTGCAGGGAGGCACACAGATTGCATGCATGTGTGCACACACACGCACGCGCACACACACACACACACTTATAATATACATCCATAGAAGAAGAAAAATCAGATATTCATAGGAGAAGAAGACAGGCAGCCCACATTTTTTACGTAGCTCTTAACACTTCTTGTTACTCAAGCAAACAATTAAAGTCCAGTGCACATGCGCAACAGAGGGAATAAAACACACAACACAAAAGGAGTGACACACGCACACACAGACCTTTTGCAGCACAGGAAAGTTTAATATGAAGCGTGCTGGAAAGGCAGGTGCCAGGTCTTCTGGCAGGAGAGGGAGAGGGGGTAGGGGGAGAGCTAGAGCTGCAAGCCCCCCCCCCCCGCAACATAGACGCATTCTCTTCCCAAGCAGCCATGACATCGGTGCTACCAGTGGAAGCAAGGAGGTGGGAGCAGTGCCTGCATCTGACATCCCTGCACCTGCACCACCTCCCCTCAGTCCAGAAGTAGGCACCAGCAGTGGAATCACTGTCTCCTCCGCCCCAATGTCATCTCTCAGCATGAGCCTCTCACTGCCAGAGGAGGAGCTGGAACCAGGGATGCTGAGCACGCTGGCTCAAGCAATTCTGGGGACTGAGGGGGAATCAGAGTTTGTGCTCCACACCCCTCAGATTTCTTCTAGACCACGGTCTCCTCTGGAAAGCAGCACCTCAAAGGAGGTTGAGGTTGTGGAGGCAAGTGGCTCAGCTGAGGCAGCTCCTCCTGCTGTTGAGCCTCAGCCTGCTGAGGTGTGGGATAAGGCAGGATCCTCACCCTCAACCCAGAAGCAGGTGATTAGCATAGTGTGGGAGCATTTTGAGCTGGCAGATGATCCTAGGTTTGCCATCTGCCAGCACTGCCGAAGGCACATCAGCTGCAGCAAGGATGTGAGACACTTTTCCACCATGGCGATGCTGATGCATCTGAGGAGGCAGCACCCCCTTGCCCTTCTTCCTGCTCAGCCTGGCACTAGTGTGAGTGTGCTGAAAGGGAAGTCTCCCGCTCGCTCCAAAGCCCCTTTCCCCCCAAAGCAGAGGCAGGCCATTCTGGACCAGTGGGGGAAAGGTGGATGGAAAGGGGAGCGTGTTCCCAAGGCAAGTGAGATAACCCAGAGCACTGGGGAGATGCTTACTCTGGATAGCCAGCCCTTCTCCCTAGTTGTGGCCAGGGTTCAGGCAGCTCATAGCACTTCTGGCCCCATCTTAAAAAGTGCCCGCACGTACCACCGTTAGCAGGGCGGTGGTGCCCTCCCTGTATGAGGCATGTAGGGAGTACTTGAGGGAGGAGCTGCACAAGGCAGTGCCGCAGGTAGCCTTGCACTTCACCTCCAACATCTGGAGCAGCCAGGGTGGCAATCATGCCTACCTCTCCCTCACAGGGCACTGATGTGATCAGTCAGGCCATCGGTGGGCTCTACTGCAAGCCAAGGTGCTGGATGAGTCCCACATGGCAAGGGAGATCATGGGGGCTATGAACCGCATGGTGCAGGGGTGGCTCATTGGGCAGGCCAAGTTCACCCATGGGTTCATGGTCACCAACAACGGGGCCAATATGGTGAAAGCTGTCCATGATGCCAACTTTGTTGGCATCTACTGTGTGGCACACGGGTTGCACCTCATAGTGAGGGATGCCTTGGAGGGGGAGAGGGATACCGGTGATGGTGCTGCCACCACTACTGCTACAAGCCAGCTGATTTTGAAATGCAGGTGGGGTACTTCCCCTGCAACATCAAGGTGGGCAAGATGCTGTGGGAGAAACAGGTAGAGCTCAGCATCCTGCAGCACAAAATCATGCGGAATGTGGAGACTTGGTGGAACTCCACATACTTGATGCTTGAGAGGCCGGTGGAGCAACAGAAGGCCATCCATGGGATGGCCTTGCTTGGGGAGATTGGGATCAGCAGCCCCCTGAACAGAGCTGAGTGGGGTACCATCTCCCAGATCTTGGTGGTCCT
>NW_017728964.1:9909805-9911169 GCF_001723915.1 Gavialis gangeticus
TGCAGGCAGTGGTGAGGTGGCTGAAGGAGGGCATCAGGAGATGGCTGGATCCCTTGCAGTCCAGTCCAGTCTACATGATGGCAGGCATGTGAGACCCGAGGGTGAAGGGGAGCACGTGCACTGGCAGCACCAAAACCCTCGATCACTGAACATAGGTGCTGGTCAACAAAGTCAGGGAGGCCGAAGTGCAGAGGTGAGGGGATGCGGAAGGGGATCCACTTTCCTGTGCCAGCACTCCCAGTACCAGCAACAGCACCAGCCAGTCTCCTCCATGCCAGCCACTGCCAATGTGGGCCATAGGCATGGCTTCAATGCTGGGGTCAAAACACACCAGACCCCAACCTTGGGCAAGTAGTGCCGAGGCTTTGGTGGCTACCTATTTTGCTTAGGATGTGGAGACACTGGACTGTGACCCCTTGGCCTACTGGGCAAGCCTCAGCCAGATGTGGCAGGATCTGGCCACAGTTGCCCGGCAACACCTGTCCTGTCCACCAACCAGTGTTTCAAGCAAGATGGTGTTCAGCATTGCTGGGGATGTTGTGACACCCCACCGTACCTCCTTCAATCCTGCTTTGGGGGAGCAGCTGGTGTTCCTAAAGGTGAACCTCCCACTGCTGGGGTTCCCCAAGCTCCACCTGCAGACAGACTGAATGCCACCCTCCTCACTCGTCTGCACCAGTTTCCTTTTTTGAGTTTTTTAAAAGCCAAATAATGCCCTGCTCTCAGCTGGAAGGGGTACTAGCTGTATCACCAGCCAGCAGGGGAATAACATGTCCCTGCTGAGCTCATTCCCCTGCCAAGACGAACTTGGAGGTATGGGATTGGGGCTATGGGGAAGGTGGAGGCCCCAGGCCCTGAGCATGACCACTAAAACTGCACCCTGCCAGGGTAGGGAGGTCTGGTGGGAATGCTGGTGGTGCGGCAGCCCTGTAAATGCCAGGACCAATGATCCCCTGGTGAAAGGCGGGGAGGAGGTGCCATAACCTCCAGCTAATGCACCCCTGGCTGGGGTATGCTCAGACCTGTCACGTCTTTGACAGGCCTGCGCTTGCTGGTTGCAGTGCAGTTGTGAGGCTGCTGGTGAGCTCAGCTTAGCTGCCTGGGGTGCCAGCTTTAGGACTGAAAACACCTTTGTCAGGGTGAGGAAATACCTGCATTTGGTCCTGGATGGAAGGAATAGTAAGGAAGCCAGAGGCTGGCCTGGCCCGCAATGCAGGCAAGAAAGCCAGTCGGTGAAAATGGAAATGGAAGCATCAGGATGTGAGGGACAGGCTGGGGTGGGGGGTAGGGGGAAAGTGGGATGTAGCTGCGCAGGTAAAAGTGCAGAGGTGCCTGGGGTGTCAGATGTCCGGCAGGTCGCAGTG
>NW_017728964.1:9911403-9915099 GCF_001723915.1 Gavialis gangeticus
TGTTTGAATGTACAAACCAGTGCCAGGAAGGGAGCACCTTAATACACACACAGTGTCACCCACCCACATCACAAGTTTTGTCTGTTAGCAGCCAGAGGTGCAGGGCCCCAGAAGCCAGACTCCCCCAGTGAGACATGCACAGAGCTGGCAGGCTTTGTGACCTGGCAGGGCCCAGCACCCAGGTCTGCAGTAGATTTTATCCCGCTGTGCCCCAAGACAGATGCAGTCACACAAGCACTCACCCACATCATGAGTTTTGCCTGTAGCAGCCAGAGGTGCAGGGCCCCAGAAGCCAGACTCCCCCTGCACATATCTCCTTGCCAAATGGCAGGCTTTATGGCCTCAGCAGGGGCCACTACCCCTGCAGTTTCCAGCCCTTTGCGCCTTAACACACCCTGGGTCATCCATGTCACAAGTTTTGCCTGTCAGCAGCTTGCGGAGCAGTTCCCCCCAAACCCCTGCACCTATCTCTTTGAAACATGGTAGGCTTTGTGGCCTCAGCAGGGGCCACTACCCCTGCAGTTCCCCCCCGCCCATGGCATAACAGATACATGTGACATGAGTTTTGCTTTAAAAAATTTAGGGTGCAGTTCCCCCAAAGCCCCTGCACCTATCTTCTTAGTTATAGATATTTATAGTTATAGATATTTCATTGATTCCCCATTATACCCTATGGCCAAATCTCCAAAGCAGCTCTGAAGCTTCAGAGCCGCTTCAGCTGAATTGAAGTGGGAAACTGATTTGGAGCTCCGAATCAGATCGCTGGCATCTGAGGCAGCCAGATCTGAAGCTGAATCAAATAGCTGCCTGTTCGCACAGGCCTACCAAACATCTGTTTTTCTGAAAGCCTGGATAATCAGGGGGATTATGGGATTCCTACATAAGAGAACCAGGGAACAGTTGAGATGGAAGGGGGTTTTGTTAAAGTGTTTAGGCGTTAGCAAAAGGTTGTTGTTTGTTTTGGGGTTTTTTTTAGTTTAAATTCAGGTGCCAGAAAGGGGATGGGTATAAATGTTTTTGGCAAGACCCTTTGATTTGAAGGGATGGGAAAACTACCTTTCTGGTTATCTGGCCCTCCAGGGAGTAGAAGTGCTGCCAAAACAGGAAGACAAATCTTTGCTTTTCATAATATCCTGAAGGTGAAAAACAAAAGGGGATCCACGTTTTCAAATATGCCTTTGAGATCTTCAGTGCGAAATGGAAAGAAGTCAAAGAAGGCATAAAGTCATTGGTTGCTTACACGCGCCACACCACTTCATGCTAATGAAGTCCTAAGACTAGAACTCTCTGGGGCATGGGCCATCTTCTGCTGTGTTTTGCACAGAGCCTAGCACTGTGGGGTCCTGGCTTGTGACATGGGCTGCTAGGTGTTACCACAGTATAAACAAGGAATGACAGCCATTTTTAACTGGCTGGCAAGAAACATTTGTACGGTGTTTTTATACCTAATTATCAGTTCTCAGTGATGTCTGACCTGAGCAACTGAAAACTGCAGGCACTTTAAAAGTTCATCTGGCAAGTTACTTTGATGCACTGAAGTGAATTGTTTGGGTTATGCTTCCAGAAATGAGAAAGGACTGAAACTTTTGTAATTTGAGTCATTAATTGTGTTATCTGTGTTATCATGTCCAAGCCTGTCAGACCAACTTCTGTCTGGTGGCAGAGTAGGTCATTCTCTGGGTTTTTACACTCTGGAGATTGAGCCGGTCATAACTGAAAGTGTCAGGAGGCAGTCTGGCATCAGTGCTCACTGATTTCAAGTACCTCCATATACTGTCCGTCACTATGTTAACGATCCTAGCGTTGCACCTCTACGGAATGGGGAAAGTAAAAGGACGGCACTGGCTGCAATGGATGGAGGTTAGAGACTTACCTCTTGGCTTTACAGGCACTGGCTATTATTCCTCACTCCTGTGCATGCTGGAGTAGCCACTCTCCCTTTGTGCACGGTAGGCTGTAGCTTAGTTCATCTTGGTTTGCAGCTAGATGCTGCTGACCCACATTTTGGAGGTCATAGTCAAAGTGAGGACACCAGCAGAGTGAGTTGAGAGATCATACCAGAAAGGGAAGAGCGCTTTAATTAGGGAAACAGATTTGGTCTCAAGACAATCCAAATGGGTAAGGTTTAAGGCTGGAATTTCTGCTGGTGAATTTCTAGCTTTTTTTTCAGTTGTTAGGGCTTTGGGTAACAGGGACATTGTATTCTTCTTGCAGGACATGGAAACAGCCAGTAAGCACCTTGACACAGTGCAAGGACCTGTCTTGGTATTCAGTATTGGTCATCCCTAATTTGTGCTAAACAAAACTTCATATGTGACCCCAGTGTAATGAACAGAGCAAACCCAGAACTATAGTTTGGAGTGGAGTGAGCTGCTCCATTTCCAAGGTTCCTGGTTTTCTCTGTGTAAAAATCACAAATTCTCTGATAAAATTGCAAATTCTCTAATTAAAAACCCCAAATCTGTGTATTCCCATGGTTTAAAATGAAATACCACTACACACACACACACACACACACACACACACACACACACACACACACACGTACGTATGTATGTATATATGTGTGTGTGTATATATATATGCGTATATGTGTGTGTGTATATATATATAGGAATATATATAGGTATGAGTTGAACACATTGTTTTATTGATATATTTACAATTTTAAAGCAATTTGGAAGCCTACCAGTGCCTCAATCACTATAATAAATTATAAATACCTGTACATTTTGGCATTTGATTTTGAGTTTTTTTATCATGGAAAATCAGAGCTCCCCTAGCCCCCTTCACTCACCAGAATGCAGGTCCAGCTGGGGCTGTCCATCCCCCCACAACTGATTTGTGGTGCTGAGCAGCTTTAGTCTGCCAGTGCCCTGCTCATGCCATTGCCCCTTGCTCCCAGGCCACAGCACCCCCAGCCCTACTGATGCCCCTCACTCCCTACCCACAGCCACCCACCACCTGCTGGAGGGGCCTCCAGCTGCGCCCAAGCCCAAGCTGCTGCCCGTGGGAGGTGGTGGCAGGTGCTGTGGCCAGACCAGAGGATGGGGCCCAGCTCCCCCTCCCCTACAGGCAGCATGGCTGGAATGGAGCCCATGGGAGGGGGGCAGGTATGGGTGCCCACCCTGCTGCCCTCCCTCTGGGGCCTCCATGGGGCAGCAGGTGAGACCCCGCATGGCAGGGCAGAATGGGGCAGGGAAGCTCATACCACTACCACAAGCCCCGTACTGCCATGGTGAGACACCCCTTGCCCACCTGGCAGCAGCAGGGGTGGCAGCACAGAGTTTTTCTCCTTAAAATCAATTTTTTCTCCTTTAAAAAGAGAAAATCTGGGTTTTTTTATTTAAAATGAGACCATCTGGGTTGTACCATGTTTTTCCATGGTGAACATAAAACCCAGATCCCAGTCCATTTTCTCAGTTAAGGATTCCTTCATGTGCCCTTAGGACTGTCTAACATTAGTGTGGTCCCCCCAGATTGGCCGAATCCCAATTAAATACTTCCCTATTTGTAAGGCCTAATGGTCAGGACATATGGGAAGTTAAAACAAGCCTGGCTCCGTGTTCAAAAAAGCCCCCAGACATAGTCACATCCCTCCTGACAGCATCACAGCATCAGCTTGGGCAAGGCACCCTACAACCTAAACAAGTGATTTGGGAGGAGCCCATCTCTACCCCTACCTGTCGGCAGCAA
>NW_017728964.1:9920099-9924011 GCF_001723915.1 Gavialis gangeticus
CCCCCCAGATTGCTCCCTGGGCCGCTCTGGCAGCATGCAGCCTCCTCACCTCCCCTCTGTCCCCTGAGCAGAGCTGGCAGTGTGTGTCTACTTCCTCATGCCCTCTCCTGTTGCATGGCAGCGTGACAAGAAGGCAGCTAGAGAAGCGTGCCAGCCGCATGTGAACTGCTCACAGGCTTGGCTGGTTCCTTGTGTGCTTCATGTAGCTTGCAGGCCTGCAGTCAGACAGCTCTGCAGTAAAGGTGTGGACTCACCTCCAAAAGATGTGCAAGTCTAATTATTTAATGAGCTCTTCTCATACCCTTATTCTGCTTCCTTTTAGGTATCTCCTTCCCATGTGTCCTTTCCTCCCTCACCCTTGCTTTTTTCCCCTGTTCTCCCAGCTAAATCGGTTCTACTGACAGGTCTAAAAGGAGCCCTTTACTGCATTTCTGTGTAGCAATGGGGACATCAAGTGGCTACTGATAATCATGGAAGATGAAAATTGTCTTCAATCCTCAATTCCTTTGGAAGATATACAGTATCCTGTTCGTGACATGTGATCAAAGCAATAGCAATAAAGGTCACAAGAATTCCAAAGCAGATTAATTATCTTTTCTTTCCCAATCATTGTGCCAAATGAGGGTTAAAAGATCATGCTTCCTTTTCTCTCTCAGTGCTACAGAGAACATCTGCCTTCCAGAATGGCACAAAAATAGCAAGAATACCAAGTGGATTGTGCTGTAACACTCACAGTGTAGTAGTTTGGCGCCTTAAATGTATTGTTTTCAGATGGGGGTGTAAATGAGGGATATAACTAGTCGGGCTGTGCAAAGCTTCGGAGCACGATTTGGATTTGGAGATGATTTGGAGGCTGAATCTATTAATCTGAATTGAATTGCTGGAAGCTTTAGGCTTTCTGAATCGATTTGGAGCTTCTGAATGGATCCGGAAAAGATTCAGTGATTCGGCCATGGGGTATAATGGGGAATCAATGAAATACTGTAACTTTGTTGTCTTTTGGTTGATTGAGATGAAACTTGCAGGGATGGTAGCCTCTGCTGGGAGCATGACGCATGCCAAGTTTCAAGATGATAGGTGCAGGGGTTTCTGGGAAACGGCACCTAAAAGACTGAAAGCAAAACTCATGTCGTGTGTGTTAAGTCACAATGGGTTGAAACTGCAGGGCTGGTAGCTCTTACAGAGGCCACAAAGCCTGCCAAGTTTCAAGGAGACAGGTGCAGGAGTTTATGAGACACCACACCTCAAGCTGCTGACAAGCAAAACTCATGTCACGTGTGCGTGAGACGTCACAGTGGAGTGAAAACTGCAGGGCTGATAGCTCTCACTGAGGCCAGAAAGCCTGCCAAGTTTCAAGGAGATAGATGCAGGGGTTTCTGGGAAACTGAACCTCAAACTGCTGACAGGCAAAACTCATGACAGGTGATCCTGTCTGTGTGTGTTAAGGCACAGGGGGATGAAAGCTGCAGCCCCTGCTGAGGCCACGATGAGTTTCTCTGCTAAAAGAGAAAATCCATGTTTTCTCTGATATAACCAGGAAATCCATGGTTTTCTCTGTTTTTCCATGGGAAATGGTGATGACTTACGGTTAATGCCACACTGCTGGTAATATTGTACTGCTGCAGCAGCAGCTATTCCCCCCACCCACCTCCAAGTGTGCACCCAGAACACCTTCCCCAGTCACCTCACCCTAGTTTGCTGTTATGACCTAGTGTTACAGTTTGCTTTATAACAGAAATAAACTTGATTGAGTTACTTGTACTGAATTTGGATTTGAGCCTCCAAATGAATGGACTCCCCCAAATAACATGATTTAAAAACATACATTGAGTTAGAATCCAAGTTAATTTAAATCAGTGAAGCTCCACTGAAGTCAAGTTTGGGAATGCAGATTTCCATTGATTGGACAAAAACATAAGTAGTAAGTATGAAAAAAGATTCTCAATCATACTTCTAGTGGGTGAGTATCTCCAGATTTTTTTTTAAATATAAAAAGATGTTTTTGCTGAAGAAAATATTTTAACTACACTGTTTGAAAACAGAACTTTGATTCTGTTTTCTGCAGATCAGCCTCATTAAAACAAAGAAAGATACTGAGACTGGATGACTTAAGAACTGGTAATAGGACAGGGAGACTTTAATCTCTAGGTTGCTAGTTTAAATGCACTCTGTCTTGGTTGTGACTCAGAGCTGTAGCTATCTAATAGATACTGGTATTTCATAGCTTCTCTGAAGGAAGTTATAAATTTCAGTCCCATTTGTGTTGACTGTTATGAAATCTTCACCACTGTTGTTGCTGCTTGTCCCTTACTTGGCAGTCACAGCAGGGCCAAAGAGTGAAAGGTAAATGAAGACTGAACTCTCATATTGCCTCCAGAACTGGCAACCAACTCAGTGTCCAGGGTGAGGAACATGGACAGAGAATTTGGGGAAGGAAGAGGAGTTGGCACTTTGTTGTCATGTGCATAAAGTCTGGGCAGTACTTCAAGGATGTAACAACAGGCACATCAGTGGGTGTTAAATTTGATAGTAGGGCAGCAGCCTCTGATTCAGGACTTCCCAGGCCTCTAAGTTCTGGAGTTTGCAAAGGAAGAGGGGCAGGGGCAGAGTACAAATCAGTCTGAACAGACCCTAAATAAATACTCTCCCTCTTAACATTCACTTTGTTCCACTGTGAGATATAGGATATTGGGAAAGAATGACATATGGTCTGACCCAGCATGGCATCTCTCATGTTTTTAAGTTGTGGCTGGACCTTTTGCTGGGCCTATGAACAGGAGAGGATTACATCCACCATGAATGAGAGCATCAGTCCCTGTCACATTCCATCAGTGCTAAAAAAGACTGTACAACTTTAAGATTTTTAAGTAAGAAGAACTGAAGGCCCAATTTTGTGAGGTGTTGCATATTCTAAATCCATTGACTTAGAGGATTGGGTCATCTGTCTGCCAGTGAGTCCTCAGTGTTTAGCAATTAATTTCTGCTGTATTTAAATTGATTTGTATCCTGTGAAAATATATTCTAATTATTTATCACAATACCAAGTACAGCCAGAGTATATTTGTTCCATAAACTACACGCAATTACTCTGTAAACTGCTGAGCTCTTGTGTTTTTCGCATGTTGTTAAAAATCAAATTATAAAGGTCTAGCAACAAAGCTGTAATTAGGATCAGTGAAAAACTGTGGGTAGGATAATATTGTGGATTCTTCAATTTTCATCATCATACTCCATAGTTTGCCATAACCCAGCAGTATTATTGCTCTTTAGCATACTAGCACTGTCAGTAAAATATCCCCTACTTCCTGGATTAGAATTGGATCTTCAACAAGTGCAGTGCCAAAGCTGGACTCAGTTTACAGTAATCCACATGGGGTTTGACTCTGCTTCTGCTGAAGTCAATGGCTAAATTACCATTAACTTCATTTGGAACAGGGGCACGTCCCTGAAAGGTAAAATGGGTACAGTTAAAAGGAAACTAACACCACCGAAATAATGCTACTGGGCTGGGAAAGGGAAGCCATCCCAGCTGGGCTGAGTTCCCTTGCCCAACCAGATCCTAGCACTGGGGAGGGAAACTCAGCTCAGCTGGGCTCAGTTCCCTTCCCCAGCCGGATCGCAGACTCACTTCCTTTTGTTTCAAGGCTGTTTTGAAGCCCTTCGTTTCATTTCAATTTCACTGTTTCAAGCTCAAAATGAGTCAAAACAGTGTTGAAATGAAACAGCTGGTGAAATTTCACAGAGCCCTAATCTGCACCCTCCATAAGATATATGTTACATGTGTATATATTAAATGTTTCATATAACAGTTATATTCACATTATAATGTGATGGCAGAAGAGGGGAAAGGGACCTATTGGTGGGAGTCTACTATAGACCCCCTACCCAAGCAGAGGAGCTTGACCAGGAATT
>NW_017728964.1:9924022-9926398 GCF_001723915.1 Gavialis gangeticus
CTTGCTTCCACTCTTTGTACGCCTCCTTTTTTGCCCTCAGGCATTCCTGGATGCTTCTGCCGAGCTATGGGGGCTTTTTAGCACTCCTGCCCCACTTGGTGTGCATTGGGACTGACTCCCTTTGAGGTTGGAGGATCGTCTCCTTGAGGAACAACCACATGTCTTGGACTCATTGAAGCTTTGAGACCCCAGTGCTTCTCCTACTAGCTTGGCTCCTGAGGGAGGCTGTATCCCCTGTTGGGGGGGTATATCCCCTGTTGGGGGGGGCTGTAGCCCCTGTGGGGGGCTGTAGCTCCTGTGGGGCAGATCCAGGAGGAGCCAGGCAGGCTTATTTTGCCCCAACTGGCACAATTTACCCCACACCAAAGTGCATATCCAGGCATGTGTGCTGAGACAAAAAGCCCTGGATCAAATGTGCACTGCTTCTATTTGAGCTGCTGCAAGCACACATGCCCGCATGTGTGGATGTGGCCAGTGGGTCTTCCAGCTGTTTGCTTATGAAAAGTCTTCTGCTACAGACTTCTTAAACCATTTAGGTAAATGAAAACCTTCTTCACATAAATTCATTGGAAATGAAAAGACACAGTTGAAAAAATGACTTGCTCTGTATTTGCATGGTGGTATCCTCCTTAGCCTCAGGGGCTTTGGTGGAGGAAGGAGCTTTTCTTCTTCCCCCACTCATTTTCTTCTGGAGGAAAGAAACTTTCATTTCTTGTGAGCAAGTTGTGATGAAACTGATGTTCTGACACGTATAGGAAAGTGAAATTTTGTTACTTTCTTGTTCTGTGGTTTAAGAACCTCTTGGAATTCAACAGGAAACAAATCTGTTCTGCTAGTTACAAACCGGGAAAGCTAGCCATGCTCATGATTTGGTGTTTCTCATTGGCAGACCTGTGCAAATAACTACAAAAAGGTCCAGATTTTGTGTCATGACTGTGAAGAACTTCTCAGTAAGAACCTGGTGTTTCACTAATACAGGAGTAACGGGGCACATGTGGCACAATATTAGAAAAGAACATTTCTTTTGAGATCAGCACTTTTTTCTTGAAAGCTTTGCAAGTTACTGTTCTGTGGTTCATTCATTAACTTCCTGCAAACAACCTTTACTAATATTTTGTTACAGTAGTATCCGTCAGCTCCATGCAATTTGCAACCCCCCACCCAGTGCTGTGTGCTATTCACATCTCTTGAATATGCCAGAGCTAAAAATCAAGTTAACTCTTACAATTTGCTTACATTTTATGGCTTTGACTTGGATGAATGGTTCTACTTTGGGCTCATCTCTAGTTCTGGTTAGGGAAAGGCAGCATGAACTTCACTTTAACATGCCTTTGGGTTTTTGGTGCTTGGGTACCACAATAATTAGGTACAGTATAAACAGCTGAATGCATAGGTATATGCAGATGAGTGGGTAACCATGGTGCAATTAATGATTTAAAAGCTGCGGCATTTTTTGGATTAATATAGGTATCCACATGTTACACTAGATCAAAAGGCAGCAGTGGGGCTGCCTATTACTATTCATGACAGAGTTTTGTCACCATGGAATTGTAACACTGTGTCCCTCAACCGGTAGTGCAACTAAGTGAGGGGCAACCAGGGAAGCAGCCCCTGGAGTCACCTTTTGGGACTGGGGGGCACAAAAGTAGATGCTGCAGCTGCTGTTGCTGCCACACTAGCAGTACGATGGACCCTGCTGCCCCATACACTGCTGGTGCCCTCGGTATGGAGCTTCCCTTTTATGCCTCTGAACTGAACACAGCTCCAGGAACAAGCCTGAAACCCAAGCCCCACAGAGCATCAATTAAATGAACTGGTATGCAGAGACCTGCCTGCCATTCTTTCTGACAACGGTTTATCCTGGGTTGCCACCTCCTCTCTTCTTTCCTCATCTACAGTATGCTTGATTACGGGCACTGTGGTATCTAGTGTAAATCACAGGTATGTTACCTTTGAGATGACTAGTAGGGCTGTGCGAAGCTTCAGGTGCTGATTCAATTCGGTGGAGATTTGGCCCTATTCAGTGGCTGAATCTCTGAATCCAAATCGAATCAGGATACCAATTAAAAGGTCCGAATCAATTTGAAGCTCTCTGAATTGATCTGGAAAAGATGCAGAGAGCATTGGTGATTCCAGCAGTCCCCACCCACTGCAGCAGGGAGCTAGACCTGGACTTGGAGCTGGTAAGAGGGGGTGGGGGATCATGGGGGGACCCCCACCAGGCCCCATCCTTTGCCTGCTCCCCCATGCCCCCCAAGCTTCCTCTGGCATCTGCCCACTCCCCCAGAACCCTTCATGGCTGCCCCGCCCACCCCAGCTCCCGGTGCTTTAAAAAAAAGCCCCCACTTGCACGCTGTGTGGGGGGCTTTGTAATGA
>NW_017728964.1:9926668-9945140 GCF_001723915.1 Gavialis gangeticus
TTTGTAATGAACCCCCTGACCCCCGCTGTCCCGCCCCCCCCATGGCTGCCCTACCCAGCCCCAGCTCTGGCCTTTTAAGTAAAAAAAACAAAAAAAAAGCCCCAAGCTCACCAGCTCCTGCAGCGGCCTCAGAGCTTCTGAGGGCTTCGGTAGAGCCCCCCATGCAGCACGGGGCAGTGGGGATTGTCCCCAGACCAGTCAGAAACTGCTGAGTTCTGGGTTTGTTTTTCTGGGTTTGAGCTGGGGCAGTCAGGGCAGCCATGGGTGGGGGGCTTGGAGAGCAGGAGGTGTCGGGAGTCTCATGGCAGAGACCCCCATGCTGTGTGGGATAGTGGGGGGTAGTGGGGGTCACCCTCCCACTGGGAAACAGCTGGTGAGTGCGGGCTTTTTTTTTCCCAAAGTGTCGGGAGCTGGGGCCGGGCGGGGCAGCCATTACCGGTACTGGGAGAATGCGTGGGGAGCGGGGCCTGTCTGATTCGGCTGATTCGGCAGCAGCCGAATCTCTGTATCAGATTTGGCCAAATCAATTCGAGACAGTGATTTGAATCACCAAATCAAATCACTGTCCCCCAAATTGGCCAAATCCGAACCTGAAGAGAATACTAGCTGTTTCACGGAGGCCTACTGACTAGACCTACTTCAGAGTTGGTTCAGTGGCTGGAAATTTCCTACAGCCAGCAAACAGTCTGCCACCCTAGGGCTGATCGTAAAGCTGTGTGCCAGACAGGTAAGAGAAACAGAAAGCTGAATCCTTTTGTGTTCAGCAAAATGAGTCATATTTGGTACATGTGAACTTAAGCATCTCCAGCTTCTAGTGGACACTGGGTAGGTTGTGGTTAAACCTAAATAAGGTAGGTGAAGTAATAGACAACAGAACCCTGGAATTCCAGGAGGAACTGTCCTTTATGGATATCAGTCAGACTAAACAAACACTAATCTGTGTCAAGGGCAGATGTGGGGCATAGGTGAGCTTATCTTAAACGGAAATAGGGTCCTTAATGTACTAAGGGAGGCACTACAATGAACTAGAGTTCTTTACTGTAAAGTGCCTTCATGATGTAGTCATATAGCTATAATGTACGTCACTCCACTAAATGAGACCATGTTATGGGACTGGGGCAAGGGATATCTGGGATCATTTCCATGCCACAGGTTTTCTGTGTGCTCTTGAAATCATTGGGATTTAGGCACATCAGTGCTATTATACATCTGTAGTAGATGTAGGGGGTGGGCAGGAATAATGGAGGAGTAGGCCTGTGCGAAGTGGTTAGTATTCGCTTTGGATTCGGCCGATTCGAGGGACAGTGATTCAATTCAGTAATTTGAATCACTGTCCCGAATCAATTTGGCCAAATCTGATTTGGAGATTTAGCTGCTGCCAAATCAGCTGAATCTCCAAAATAGACAGGCCCCATCCCCTGCCCGCTCTCCCAGCCCTGGCAATGGCTGCCCTGCCCAGCCCCAGCTCCCGACACTTTGGAAAAAAACCCTCACACTCACTGGCTGCTGCCTGGCAGGGGGGATCCCCACTGCCCCCCACTGTCTCACACTGCATGGGGGGCTCTGCCATGAGCCCCCCTCCCAGTCCTCCCCATGGCTACCCTGCCTGCCCCAGCTCTGGCCCTTTAAGAAAGAAACAAACAAAAAGCCCTGAACTCACTGGTTCCTGTCTGGTGGAGGGATGATCCCCACTGCCTCCCACTGTCCCGTGATGCATGCATGAGCCCCCAGAAACCCCCAGGCTACTGCAGGAGCCGGTAGGCTTGGGGTGGTTTTTTTGTTTTGTTTTTTTTCTTAAAGGGCTGGAGCTGGGGCTGGGCAGGGCAGCCATGGGGGGGCTGGGAGGTGGGGAGGGGGGCTTGTGACAGAACCCCCCACACAGCGCAGGCAGTGGGGGGAAGCAGGGATCCCCCCCCACACACTGGGCAGTAGCTGGTGAGTGGGGGCTTGCTTTTTTTTTAAGCACCAGGAGCTGGTGGGGCTGGGGGAGGGTGCAGGGTTCAGAGGAGCTGGGGGAGCGGGCAGGGAATGGGGCCTGGAGAGGTCCCCCCAAGGGCCCCTCTCCCCTCCTCCAGCCCCTCACTCCTCCGCCCCCTACTTACCAGTTCTGATTTGGGGTCCAGCTGCTTGCTGCAGCGGGCAGGGACTGCCCAAATCACCAAAGCTCTCTGAATCTTTTCTGAATAGATTTGAAGAGCTTCAAATCGATTCAGACTTTTTAATTGGTCCCGTGATTTGATCAGATTCAGAGATTGGGCCACCAAATTGGGCCAAATCTCCTCTGAATCGAATCAGCACCCAAAGCTTTGCATAGCCTTGTGGAGGAGTAAGTGGAGGGGAGACAGGTAGCAGAGGCAAGCTGCCTGCCCCTCTGATCTTACCTACAGGGGGTCCACACCTTAAGGATCTGGAGCAGGGATTCCTATATTAATAATACAGTTCATGACCTTTGGACCTTGTCATCCCTTGGGATGCTCTGGTGAACAGGTGTTCCCCCATGTCCTAAACATAACTTCTGTTAACTATCTCAATTCATCTCTCCGTTTTCAGCCCGTGACCTGTAACCAGGAGGATCAAGGAAAAAAACCCTTAAACCCCACTCCCAGAGCCCTGTAGCCATTCATGACCCAGCTAGGATTGCTATGAGCCATAGCATTCATGCCCACATGGATAAGGAGCACAGGGCAGTGGTTGGAGGGCCAGATAAGCTTTGGGACCCTCTCAATTACATCCCAGATATGCCCCCTGGGAGGCAGCAGACCTCCTGGGCTGAGTGGTCGAGGCAGCAGATTGCTCCCTCTGTCCCCCTCAGGAGGGAGTCTCCCGCAATGACCACTCGGCATTTCATCTTGCGGGTGGTAGCTGGTCGCAATTCTCCCTCACTTGCAGGAGCTGGCAGCTTTGCAGGCTCCACTGATACTGCAAGAGGTTTGTACCTGTTGCAGAGATCCAGGGGAGGAGGGGACCCTGGTGCAGCAAGCCTTGAGGCCGCTGACAATCTTTGTCCAATCCCCTGGCTGGACAGTGGGGGAGATCCTCATGTCCTCCCTTGTCCTGGCAGGTGACCTAACTCCGTCCTTTTCTTTCTTTGGGTGAAGGGCCTGGCAAAAGGAGTTGATCACCCGTTTGCCATCCCTGATGGCATGCATCCTCTGCACTGCAGTCTGGAGCTCCACTATCTAGCACTCCAGAGACTCCAATGTGGAGCAAACCTCACAGGGGGAGATGGCAGTGCTCCTGGTCCCATGTGCCTGGAGTTGTGCTGGGCATCCTCCACAGCTGAGACTCGGGGACTCTGTCTGAGTGGAGCCTGGAACCATTGGTTCTGTCTGGGTGGAGGCCTCAGAAGTATCTGGGGGGGGGAGGGTCCAAGACTTGGAGGAGATCCTCAGGGTGCGGTGCATGCCCATCACCATTGCACTGGTAGAAGTCTGGGCTACTACTGTGCCAATCACTCCCTCAGGCTCACTGGCTAGAGCCTTGTGCCCTCTTGTGCAAACTCCTGCACTAACTCATGCACTAGGCCCAGAAGCATGCCTGCTTGTAAACTCTGTTTGTGAGGTTCTGGATGTGTGGCTCCCTGGGGCTCTGGGCAAAGTAGGAGCTGGGGGGGGTGACCCTCCTTTTCTCCTCTCAGCTGCCCTGCAGCTGTGCTAGTTCCCTCCCACCATGGTCCCCACCTACCTCCCAGATGTGTTGGGGGTCAGGGTCTGTAAGGATCCTGTCGGGGGTCCTGGGACTCAAGAAGACACAACTGCCTACCACCCATGTGTCTCGCATCAGACCTGGGACCAAACTGCAGCTTCTGCCATTGGCGGGCCCTTTGTAAACTCTGTGCATGCACAGAAGGGCCTGCTGATGGCACTGAGCTGCTCTAGGGGGCTGGGGGTCCCTGCCCCATGGAGAGGGGAACAGATGAGTGCCCCCTTCCCTGACTCACGTGCCAGGAGGCACCGGGTGTGTGGCTCCCTGGGGGGCTGGGCCAAGTAGGAGCAGGAGGGGGCAGGACCCTCCTCAGCTCCTCTCAGCTGCCCCACAGTTGTGCTAGCTTCTTCCCACCATGAGTCCCACCTGCCTCTTAGCTGTGCTGGGGGTCAGGGTCAGGGTCCTGGAGGCTCTGTTGGGGGTCCTGGGAGTCCCAGGGCTCATGGGAGCACAACGGGCTTCTGCCCATGCGTCTTGCACCGGAGCTGGAACCAAACTGCAATGACAGAGTAAATTTACTTATGACAGTAAATTTACTCTGGAGTAAAATTGGGAGTAATGACTCCACAAGTATCCTGTTGTGGATCCATACATTTATTAATTATCACAGGAGCAGGGGGACATCTGCTCTTGCGTTAGAGTCCATATAGTTTATGGAGGATGTAACTAGTTTATCGCAGATTTCAGCATATCAAAATCTGGGCAATACAAAAGAAAAACTGGGGTTCTGAATCTGCATAATTCAATCAAGACAAAGACTCTGTCTTGCAGTTTCTTAGGTAAGACTGTAAATTAATGTTGTTATTTAGGCTTTTGTTTGCAATAAAGCTTTCCTGCTAAGATAAACTTAGTAACCCACAGCATATATTTATGTTTGCCAGAATCATTACCACCCCCTTGTGGCAGACTAAAACTGACACACACTACATCTGTCATCATTTTCTGTAGTTCAGTGATTTACGGGAAGAAACTTTATTGCCTGGGACTTATTATCACGTGTGGTTCATATCATACATTGTGGCAGCATATCTTTGGATGCTTGCCACTTTTAGAGAGATTGTGAGGCAGCGGGCAGGTGAGTGCAGAGCCAATCAGGCAGTCACATGGCAGCCAGGAGGATACCTGATTTTATATTCTATAAAAATAATAATAATATGATAAAAGAAGAAGAGGGGGGGAAGGAAGAAAAGGTAGAAAAGAGAAAGCATCCCCCGAAGGGGACAAATACTGCAAAAGGGGCTTTTTGTCATATGGAGGGGCTTCACATGGTGGGGGGGGGCAGGCAAAAAAAGGGTTTCTTGTTGCACCTTGGCCAACTAATTAGACTCTGATCTCCACCTAATTCTTCCCTGCCATGACTTGAGGGATTATTCTTCTGGGGAGGTGATGTGTCTTCACGAGTCTTGTTATGGTGCAAGGCATCTTCCAAGTGGGGCTCCAACCTCCCCTTTCACCCCAGCCAGACACCTACCAGTTGTTATCACGGTATCAGATATAATTTGGAACATATGCATGTGGTCAGCCTGGCTGTCTTCTCCAAGTCAAGGCCAGTTACCGTTCTTCTTCTGGATAGTTACCTCTGGCATGAAAAAGAGTCTTTATACTGTCCAGCACTCAGACCCGGACTTGTTTGCCCAGTCTGATAAATCAAACCAATCCTATCCCTCTTCTTGTCTTCTATTCCTCTGTTTTCTGGGGCTGGATGCCTGGGATCCAGTCGCCCTGCAGGGCTTCCTTAACTCAGCAGGATAAAGACAAAAACTGCCGCGGAGAAATCCTCCCCTTTTTAGGGAGCAGAGAATAAAACACAAAAACCCCCAAACTCAGTACTTCTACTGCTGTTACCCCACAGGCGTGGGTTCTTTAAGCCCAAATCCCTCTTTAGCTGGCTAGGCTTCACTCCCAGGCTCCACTAATTGCCCTCATTAATGCAAGAAAATACTCCTCCTGGGGCTATGCATTTTCCTGATCCACATTGCCCGTGAGCCTCAAAAGAAGAAAAAAAACCTCTCTCCTGTATATTCAGATTTCCCTCTGCAGTTCACAAGCTGCAGGCTTTTAACCCTTGGTGCTGCTGTGATTGACAGACAGCAGCACTCACAGAGCTCCCCCGAGCTCACAGACCATCGTAATCTCAAGCCCCGTTCCCGGGGTAATAGCCTCTTCTCTCTCAACCAGAGCTTCCATCCTGCCAGTGTTTTTTCTCCTCCACGCTCCCCTTCCCCAGAGAGAATTGCCTACTGGAAGTAGTCCTGGGACATCAGGAGGATCCAACATGACACACCTGGCGCTCTGGTAAATTTAGTCTTGGGCATGTCGGGAGTTTGCTCCTCAGTGTCATCATTGCCCTCTCAGGTAAACCCCAGCCAGGATCATATTTCTCCTCTGAGGAGGCAGTCAGCCTCTTCACATTGCACAGTGGTGATAGCCAACCAGGCATATTCCTAGTGGTCGCCAGTCCCTGCTTCTAGTCTATCTAAATTTTGGTTTTATGGGGTTCTCCTAAAATGCTCCCCCAAAGCTGTTACATTCATTTTGGTTGTAAATTATGAAGGGGTGTGAGAGGGGAGGCAAAAGGCCCCCACAATACATCGCAAAACCCCGCCCAACACACCCTGGTACTCACAGCAGGGGTGAAGAGTGGCAGCTGTGGAGAAATGCCGACACAGGCTCGGCAGTTCTGGAGCGGCCTGAGCCTGTGAATCGGTGAGCCCCAGTGGCAGGACTTCGGAGAAGCGTGGGCTGCTCAAAGAGCAGCCGGAGAGGCAGTTAGGCAGCCGGAGAGACAGGAGCGGAACGGCGGCTGGGAGATGCTGACCTCAGAGCTAGGTGGCATCAGCCCCAAGCATGGGGAGAGGAGGCTGAACGTCTGCCGGGGAATCCTGGTACACGGGACAGGAAGCCCGGGCCCCGGGAACAGAGGATCACCGGGGAGCTCCAGCAGGGAAAGGCAGTTCTCCAGCATGCTTGAAAGTGGAGCCGCAGCTGCACCAGAGAGTACAGGTACCGTGGCAAGGAGTGGCAACGAGGGACTGCTGACACCCTCGGGCAGCACGGTGAAGAGGGCCGCACAGGAGGCAACGGAGCCCCGCATGGGAGTGGCAAGTGCCCCCAGGTGGTGGGACCAGGACAGATTGACTCCAGGTCAGCCAGGGAAGTTACACTGGGAGAAATGATGGAGGCTGCCCCCACGCCTGCTAGGAGGGAAGGGATGGATGAGTTTCCCCCCTCCTTTTTCAGGTGATCCAGTGGGTCCTGGGAGATGGAATCCCAGGTGCCCATTGGCAGACGACAGACACTTTTTCAGTTAAATTGCCTTAAGTTACAGTTAGCCCCAGCCGGGGCAGACTTGGTTGCCCAAAAACTGGCCCAAAGACAAGGGACCGACACAGGAAGAACTGATGGCCAGGAAGACCTGTGGTGAGCAGCATTTGCCCAGGCTGTGGATGTGGTAAGGGTGGGGTAAAGGGGAGGTTGGAGCCCCATGAAGAAAAGACCAGGGTCAAGACCTCTTTGGGCCACTGACAGGGAACTGCCTCCCCACAATTAATATCAAAGATGTGGCAGGAGAGTAGGAGCAGCGCCCGAACCATCTAGGTGGCACCAGAGCCCGGTCTCACCCTGATGTCACTAGGGATCAAGGGACTTGCCAAAAAGGGGCCAAAGCCTTATAACACTTACCAGCAACAAGGAGTCTTAGCTCACATGAAGTAAACAAGTAGCATGGGGCTCAGTAAAGACTGAGGTTAAAACAAAGTATGGTTGAAGCTGTTACTTGCAACCAGCAGGTTGTTACAGGCAACCAGGAGGTTGTTACAGGCAACCAGGAGGTTGTTGCCTATGAAAGCTCATGCTTTTGTGAACCAGTTGATCTCTGAAATACCACCTCACTCTGACTTCTACCTGACTATAGACTAACTTGGCTAAACACTAGGCCTGTACGAAGCAGCTAGTATTTGCTTCAGATTCGGATTCGGCCAATTCAGGGGAGCAATGATTCAATTCGGTGATCTGAATCGCTGTTCCAAATCAATTCGGCTAAATCTGATTCGGAGATTCAGCCACCGCTGAATCAGCCAGATCTCTAATTCAGACAGTCCCCATCCCCTGTCCGCTCTCAATGGCTGCCCTGCCTGCGCTTCTGGCTCCTTATGACAAAAAAAAGCCCCCAGTCACCGGCTGCTGCCAGGCACGGGGGTGATCCCTGCTCCCCCCCACTGCCCCATGCTGAATGGGGGGCTCTGCCTGCTGGGGGGCTGATTCCCTGCTGGGGCTCAGCCAGTTGGGTTGTTCACTTTCCCACTTTGATGGCATGCTAGCAGTGACTTTTCCAAAGTTTATTTCTTATGGTTTCATTAAGCAGTCCAAGTGGTGAGCTTTACTTAGAAGTTCTTGTTTAATAAGTGCTGAGCTTTGTTTTCTTAAAACAGCTGAAGAACATCCTGTGTGCTACTGTTCAATGGTAATCAGCCCCATGGTAGTAGTCAGCCCCCTGGTGGGCTCCCTCAGCCAATCAGAAGCATGGGAGAGCCCGCCTTGAAAAACGCCTGAAATTGGCTCCAGTGAGCCTGGAAGGAGCCGGCTTTTCCCCCTGAATTACAGTGGTTCCTACCTATGGGTGCAAACTGGACACACACAAATGTAGACTGGAAATGTAGAAGGTTTCTTCCATTAGAGAAATGGAGTTCTAGAATGCTCTTCCAAAAAATGTAGTGTAGGCAAAGAACCCAAATTCTTTCCTTCAATCTGGAGGTTGGTGATTGCTTGTGATTCTTGTTAGACCTTCTGTAGAATTTTATTTATATTAATTATTTCAAGTGAATTAATTTGTAATCAGAAACTAAAGCAAAAACAATAGTGTTAAGCAGCAACAAAGATTGGATCCATGTGCAGATCTGAACTTCCCCTAGTTCAAGAAGTTTTTGGCTCCAAGTCCTCTCTAATATAAAGAAGTGATCTCTGGGCTGAAGTTCTTTAGTTTAAGGGGATGTGATGTGTAGTTATAAGGTGAATAATGTGAAGGAAACAATTGCTGCCTGATGGAGGCCAAGCGGCAGGTTATCCTGTAGGCAAGCTTTGATCAAAATCAGTTTACACTAGAACAGGGTCCCTGATCCAAGATTAGGTTTGATAGCGGATCAAAGCATGAATAAACAATAACAAGACCACCAACACTGCTGGGACCGTTCCTCTGAACCTATAAAAATGTCACTGTAAGTTATAAACTTACAGAACTACTTTGCAAGAGGCCAAGTCTGCTTTAATAAGAAGCCTGGGCTTCCTGTTATTTTAAGAAAAAGCAGTAGTAGCACTTGGAGAGACAAACAAAGGGTAGCTGAAAAGGGATAAGCCAGGCTAAAAGCCATGTACAGCTGTGACAGGGAGGTGCTTGAACCACCAGTCACTCTCCCAGCTCAGGTCAACACTCCGCTGTCCTTTAGTTTCTCTCCTGCCATGACTTTGTTGATATTATTACAGACAGGAGGAAATGCAGGCCCATGATGGATCTTTTCTAGATTGTTTTTAGGACTGGTCCTTTTCCAGGGCTCCTTTTTCATTGGTAATGAGCTAGGGAATGCAGACAACTGTCTCATTTCTCTTCAGACAGGCAAAAGACCCATCAAAAGGGAACAATTTTGAACACAGATTTATCTGGGCTGGAATTGAACCAATGATACAGGATCATTGTCTTATCAGCAACCCATGAACATTTTGGGGAACTACAGAGGGAAAGGGAACCTAGCCGTGTTGGCTCTACAGTGCATCTATGACTAGCTAGGACTTTGACAGGCAGCCATGGGCAGATTAATACTAATTTTCTAAATTTTTAGGGGCCCTGCAGGCCAGAGAGAATGTCCTGGCAGGCCACATCTGGTCCACGGGCTGCATTTTGCCTACCCCTGCTCTAGACAAACCATAAACTGATCACTTGTTGTAGTCTAATAAAGGGAAGTGCTTGCTTTCAAGCTAAGCCTGGTCGCATGGTAATTGCAGGGACAATGGAGGAGAGGATTGAGAGTGGAGGTCCAGTAGTAACCAAAAGGCAACAGCTACTTAGAATAAAACAATTAATTAAGTGTAAGGTGACCGTATGGGAGAATAGGAAATCTGGGACACTCCCCTCGCCTTTACCCCATCCCCATATCTGTGGCACTGCTGCAGGCAGAAATGGGGCTGGGGCAGTGTGGTATGTCAAACAGGTGGGCAGCAGTGGTGCCTGCTGGGCACGCCGTGCCACTCCATACTGCTCCACCTCTAGTTTCACCCTGCTTATAAGAATTACTTGTTTGCCCTATTGCAATAGGAAATAGGGAAGTAGGTGCTAATGGTGTACTGGTATTTTGCTTTCTTCTCTGCTGTATTATTTCAGTTGTATCTGTGTGTTCTTTTGATTGGCTCTACCTCTCACTAATCTTTTCCCATTGGTCTAGGCTACCATTGATGTGGATACCCAGGACACCTTTCTTTCAGATATTAGATAGATAGGGATGGTCCATAGAAGACTCCATCCAGATACTTAGAGCATTGTGTAAAATTGTACCTTGGAAAAAGGTGAGACTTAGAATATGGGTACTGTTGTGGGCCACAACCAAGATTCATGTTCCATTTGGAAGTGATTGCTCCTGTGTTGTTAAGGGTGTCATCACACCTCTTACATATTGCTCAATTCATTGGGATTGGAAAACCCAGTACCACTTTTGTAGTCTGCATACACCTCTCTGATGAGAAACCATGTTCTTGCTCTGCAGGATTAAAGATTTTTCAGTAAGGGGAATGACTTCTTTTTCAGAAGCTGCTTCTGCGCCATAGATATTTAGGATAGCATCGAAACATGTAGTTAGTTCTTCAGGGAGATCAATTTGTGGCATTTCACAGCTGTGGGTTTCCTGCCACAGGTGGGCCTAAAATGAAAACAAAAAGGGTCTAAAAGGACAACAAAGCAAAGCAAAGAAAAGCAACTCTATAAGTAGCACAAAAGGGAAGTGGTTTCTGGTATTGCTTAGCCTAACAATTACCATTTCTGAGAAAAAGGTTACAGACTTTGCCATGTGCATTTTCCCCTTTTCATTTCCTCTGGGAACTTATTTTTGGGGCATGTGTAGACGAAATGGGGGCCCTAAATTGAAGCGGTAAACCCCATTTCAATTTAGGCCCTTTGAACCCCTGTGTCATGCACACACCTGCACTTATTTGTCACTCCAGCAGGGAGGAGAGGGCAAGCTGCCAGTGGGCGGAGCAGTCCCTGGGTTATGGTGGGGGGGCTGGTGTTTCCCTCCATGGCAGCAGCAGCCCGCCCCCCCCAGGAGACACCCTCCCGTGGGCACCTGGCTCAGGCAGTCCCGGGGGGCACTGCAGCCGCAGAGGGAAGCACTGGGCCCCTGTGCAGCTCAGGCAGGCTCCAGGGGAAAAAAAAAAGATCTTGGGCAAAGCGTGCCTTCCTGGGCTGGTGCCAGGTTGCCTGCACAGGCTTCCCGCAGAGCCCCCGAGCTCCACAGAACCCGGGGCTTTGTTCCGCGGCTCTAGAGCAGCAACCTAAAACTTAGAGGAGTTTTAGTTTGCTGTGCCCAAAGTCATTTAAGGCACGTTACACTACCGAATTTGCTGCAGTGTCTGGAATTACTGTGCAATACACTGTCAAAGCGTGCAAACACCAACACCATTAAAGCAGCACAAGAGCATTTAACCCACTTTCAAGTATCATGCACACACGCTCCTCATTTTGTCTACACATGGTTGGACATTTGTTTTCTCATCTATGTGGATTTTATCCAAACTGTATCTCTTTATAAATAAATGAATCATTTGGTAATGTGTGCAGTCTGTGGTTCTCTGTGGTTCAGGATTAGCCCAGTCACATGATTGCTAATAAGATTCAGTCATCATTGCCCATCTGATCCCACCCACTTCCTCCTGGCATGGAAATGGGATGTTTCTATACGCTGTGGCTGCAGAGACTTTGCCTACAAGAGCAACAGGTTAATTGGAAAACCCTTGAAATATTATTTTCCAATGGAAAAACTGTACATTGTATACACAGGCTTGCCACCTATATCCCTGTAGTGATGAAGGAGGAACAAAAAGCTTCATCCCACTTCATCCCACTTCTGGCCTTTACAGATCCTGTTCTGTACTGTAGCACAGGGCAGCTAGTAATACACTTCCTAGGAAGAATAGTGCTTCTTCACGGAAAAGGCGGTGGAGAGTCTTATCTGCAATTTCTTTTTGAGAAAAATAACTGGTTGAGCAGCAAACCACCACAAGATCTGTAGCAATCAGAACACGCTGCAGGCCAAGGTCTAGTTCCCAGCAGTACCAATTTTCACAGCATCATTCAAACCTCACAGATCCTTGCCTGGATTAACTTGACATCAACATGACAGTGGGAAATGAAGAACCTAAAAGGAATGTTAGTTTTCCCCTTAGCTGCTTGTTTAGCACGTGTGTGTAACGGTAGCCCAGTCACAGTGAAGTCCAGACCCAAATCCAGAGGCACTTGGCTCAGATGCAGCAGGAAACAAATAGTTGTTTTGTTTTTTGGCTCAGAGAACTGAACTTTTCTCTTAAATTAATTCAGAATTCCTTGTGCAGTTGCAAAACATTACCTTTTATGTGCATGGCATTAGGGAGACAGTTGCGGTGGAGGCATCTTGTTCTGCATCTCGGCATAGGAAAAAAGCCATCCTCATTGGTTCTAAGAGTGATGGGGAGAAGGAGCAGACCCCGAGCTGATGGATTCCTTTTTTGAGAAAAGTGTAGGCAGCTCAAGGGAACAGGAAAGAGCACCCGAATAGTCCTGATTGGCTGCAACATCTGGAGGTGGGTAGGCAGGCAACTGGAAATATGTTTCTCCCAGGCTGGCTATAATTGGTGTTAGACCTTGACTCCACGCGGCACACAGCGACTAGGGAGACAATGATCCAATTGCCCATGGATCCTGTTACGTATTAGCCAGAGCAAGCAGGGAGTAAACACCAGCACACATTGCTCACAACAGCTTTATTTGAAATGGAGACAGCTTTCGACTAGCTCCCAAAAAACCCAACAAACCGAGAAGCTGCACTGAACAATAGTTTTTTCCCACATTTATACACTTTGGTTTATGCTCATTACCATTCATTCTACCCTCGCTCCTCCTATGTTCCACCTACTTCTCCTCCCATTTCAAGCTCTGCCTCTGTTTACTGGTTGCATCATTAGCATGGAATTGCCTATGCATTTTACTCATTTACATGTCTTTTTGCTATGAGCGCATGTCTAAGACCTAGACTCCTTTTCTTCTGTCAATGGGGAGACTTTGATGAAAACCTGGAAGCTTCTGGAGGTTTCTTCACCAGTCACCATTCACTTTTTTGCATATGTTCTGTTACCAATTACGTGTTGTTTTTCACATTCCAGTCTGTTTTTCTGTCTCAGTTTGTACCATCTTCCTCATTCCTAAAACGTCACCTCATTCATAGCACATAGACTCACACAGATTCACTAGCTGCTTTTTCCTCAGAAAAAGGTTGACACAGTTAAGATGGTTACTTAGCATAAGAAAATGGCTAGCTTAGCTATCATTCTGCCTTGTGGTCAGCAGCTCTGCTAGGCCACAGGTCATGCCTTTATTCAGCTGCAAATCCAGTGCTCGCTAAGATCCAACTATTGTCACTCTAACCATTGCCAAGGGACTTCTTACATCATTTTTTGAGACCTGGCTTTAACCTCTGCTCCCCTCTCCTTTTGCCTTTATAATTTGTATAGCCAATTCAGGTGACGGTGGAGAATTTGCTGGGCTGAGATCCCCACCTGACAGAAGCACGTGGGACCAGAGAAAGAGGCGTGCTCATTTTTTAGTATAAGTACTGACAGTCAAAAAACCCAAGGCAGAATCAATTAAATCTAGGCAGCTTCCTTCAAGCTGTGTAGGTTGAACCAATAACCAATGTTCAGTTTTCAGTTGGGAAAGGCAGGGGGAGGCCTGTGCTGACCCCAAGCCAGTAGGCAGGGCACACTAGAGCAAATCTCCCAGCATGCTGGCCATTGCCAGCCTACCAAGTGTCCCAGACTGGCTCCCCAGTACATGCCCCCAACCCCCTGCTGTCCCACACAGGGGGTTAGGGACCCCCCTGTCTGGTGTGGACCCACCTTGGGGAGCTGAGGGGGATTCCCCTCCTCCTCCTTCCCAGCTGCTGATTGCTTCACTCGCTGCCACGGGAGGGAGGGAGAAGGAGTCATCCATACTGGGTGCCTGCCTGTGCACCCCAGTGTGGGGGCTCCCCCACCCCACCTCACCTCATGGTCCCCCACAGGGCTGTGCAAAGCTTCAGGTGCTGATTCGATTCGGAGGAGATTCGGCCCGATTCAGCGGCCAAATTTCTGAATCCAGATCAAATCAGGGGACCAATTAAAAGGTCCAAATTGATTGAAAGGTCTCTGAATTGATTCAGAAAAGATTCAGAGAGCTTTGGTGATTTGAGCAGTCCCCACCCACTGCAGCAGGGAGCTGGACCTGGACTCCATACTGGTAAGTAGGGGTGGGAGTGGGGAGGCTGGGGGAGGGGGGCCACCATGGGGGGACCCCTGCCAGGCCCCATCCCCTGCCTGCTCCCCCCTGAGTGCCCCCCTGAGCCCTGCCCACTATCCCAGCACCCCCCATGGCTTCCCTGCCCACCCCAGCTACCGGTGCTTTAAAAAAAAAGCCCCCAGTCACTGGCTGCTGCTGGGCAGGAGGCGATCTCCACTGCCCCACGCTGCATGGGGGGCACTGCACGAGCTCCCCGACCCCCACTCACTTTCCCAGCCTCACCCCATGGCTGCCCCGCCTGGCCCAGTTCCCGGCCCTTTAAAAAAATAGAAAGCATGTGCAACCAGCAGCTAATTCAAGGATGTTTCCTTAGCTAGCAGCCCTGCCAGATTATCAGTTTAGCCCAGGTTCCCCTACTCCGTCTGGGGGACTAGGTGGATTCTATAAGGGTAGGATACCTACATGAGTACTGCATACCAGAGAAATCCCTTACATACTTCATTCTTCTATTCAGTCTTCTGGGAGTTGTGCCTCATGCAGGTGATTCTCTTCACCAGATGGGTAAACTTCTAATCATATTTTCTCAGTGTCATTTGAGAGAGATTTAGAAGTACTCCAATCCTTGTCTCTAAGCTGAGGACCTCAGATACATGTTGAGAGTTATGTGACCTTTCCGGCTGATTGATTTGCATACCAATTTCAATTGTCTTTCTAGAGACTGGGTTCCTCTTGGATGTGTGAATAGCTATTGTCTAACTTAGGGCACTTCTGACACTTGATTCCATAATCGACTCACTGGCTATTTCAAGGCACACTATAAAAATACAAAAGTACATTGATCCCCAAACCCATGGTCCATACAAACATGAAAAATAAAACCAAACACAGTTTAGCAGTAGCTACAAATACAGAGCAAACACCACAGTGGTAAATCCAATTTAGGAAAATCCTTATGCGTGATAGGTGGTGAACTCCCAAATGAATTCTGAGTGTAGGTGAATCCATGACAAATGGATTGCAGGATTTTATTGAGGCTGGATACGTATCCATCATGCACAGAGGATGGACTCTTTCTTTCAATTCCCTTGCCCCTTGCAGTCTTCTCAAGGGCCTGAGGACGGATAGCCCTTTTCATTTTCCGCCCCCAAAATCCCAAAGGGTTAAAAATTATAGTAGAAGAAACAGACCAATCTTAATTAGTTTAAACCTCTTACTTATCCCATCCAGTACATAGGAAATGGCAGACAGAAATGTAAGGCCATTTCCTACGTACTGGAAAGGAGTAAAGCATCAATTGCATCATCAGCCGGAAGAGAGTCCAGCAGACACTCGGCCTTTTTATCTGCTATCCAAGGATGTTCAGCTGCTTGTTTTGTTTTGGCTTATGGAAATGCTCAGAAACTCAATAAAGTCACCAGAGAGAACCGAGTATCTGAGAACTGTTCAGCTGCTTGTGAGTCTCTGCATGATAATTCCTTTTTGTTTCCTAATGCTTATGGGACAGGGGAAGTTTTGCAATAGGACCCAAAGATAATGAGAGGCAACAATAATGACTGCAAAGAGCCTAACCCCCAGGGCTTTTTCTTATTATAATAATTGTCCCATAAGAGCTAAAAGGAATGTGTAGAAGCAAACAGTTCAAACACCATGTGCACAACATGCTGGAGGAAAATGTTGCTGTTATATCAGATAGGCTTGTCCCTCCGGAGGCCACAATAGCCCATGGGTGGGCTTTACCTGAGGTCTGGGAAAGATTGGGTGAGCTATGAATACCTCAAAACTCAAAAGCACCATCACATCATTTCTATCTGAACTACAAGAAAAAAACTTTGGACCCTGATCCCTCCACTACCCAACCAAAAGGCATTATATATGCTCCCTAAAATCCACAAACAAGGGAACCCCAGCAGACCTATCATTTCCAACCATGGAGTCCTAACTAAAGAAATATCAGCTTTCCTCAAATCCATCCTAAAACCTCTTGTCACCCAAAGACTGAGTTTTATCCAAGACACAACAGACTTTTTATGAAAACTCAAAAACACAGACCACCTTCCCAGCAATATCCAGCTTATATACCAACATCCCACACCAGGATGGCATCCAAGCCTGTTTCACAAGAACAAGATTACAACTCACAGTACAGACCTCAAGATATTACTGAAGTTGTATGTACAAGTGAACCTTACACACAACAACTTCAGTTTCAACAACCAACACTTCCTGCAGACCGTGGGCACAGATTTGGGCACCAAGATGGCCCCACAATATGCCAACCTTTTCATGGCCCACCTGGAAGAAGAATTCCTCAAAACCTGCACCATCAAACCTGTGCTATACCTGAGATATGTAGATGACATCATCATTTGGGCTGAAAACCTTCAGTCTCTGATTTCCATCACAAGTTCACCAATCACCACCTGTGCATCCAACTATCTCTTTAATACTCAAACACCAAATTTCTTTTTTGGATACCGTGTTCAATATTCAAAATGGTAAAATACAAACCACCACATACAAGAAATCCATGCAACATACATACCTACACAGAACAAGCAATCAAATCACCCTAAATATATTAAAAAAGCTGTAATTTACAGCCAAGCTCTGCGATACCACTGAATTTGCACCGAGGAGAATACCTGCAATCGTCACCTGAAAAATCTCAAAACAGCTTTCACCCAACAAGGACACTTCTCCAGAGGCATAGATTGCACTTTTGAAAAAGCCACCTGGATGCCACATGAAGTATTGCTGCAGTACAAAAAGAAAATCCCCTGAAATTGCACATCATTATGACATGCCATCCTGCCCTGGAACCTATATGGAGAGTGGTCAAACAGTTGTAACCCATACCTGAAGTAGACCCAGTTCTCAAAGAGATCTTTCCAGAACCACCCATCCTAGCTTTTAAACAAGCACCAAACTTTGCTAACCTCATCACCAGAAGAAAACTCCCTATGACCCAAACCACACCAAATGGATCCAGACCATGCCAGGAAAAGAAATGTAAAACCTGCCAACACATCTTCCTCCCACCCCACAATAACTGCACCCCACAACAGAACTATCATAATTCCTGGATCTTACACCTGCACCTCCAGAAAAGTTATATATCTCTTCCAATGCACCAAATGCCTTGATGGAAAATATGTAGGAGAAACCAAACAACAACTGCACACGAGAATGAATGCACACCGGAAATCCGTCAAGATAAAAACATCCAGTTACCTGTGGGTGCCCACTTCTCACAAGACAATCGCTCCCTCTCCAATTTCTCAGTTCTAATCCTCAAAGGGAAATTACAAAACCCCTTTCATAGACAAGCCTATGAACTTCACTTAATAAATCTGGATACAAAAAATCATGGATTTAATATAGACATTGGATTTATGAGTCATGATAAACCTGCCTGACATCTGACTCACCAGGTACCTGCCTGAAGCTGATCATTTACATTCCTTCACACATCTTCCCCCCTGCCCTTTTCCACTCCTATCTCTACCCATTGTCTTCCAAACTTCTGCTCATTTACATTTTTACAGACTTCTTGTCACACGTTTTGTTTCTTTTTTACCTTGGAGAACTCAGAACAACAGCAGTCTTCCAATGCCTGAAGAAGGGTGTTTGTGTGTGAAAAGCTTGCAAAGAACTTTTTTCCAACTATTTAGTTGGTCTAATAAAAGAGATCACATCTACCCAAAGAGCCTTGCCGGCCTATGTCCGTAGACCAACATGGCTACAAGCAATAACCCTGAAACTTGACATGTACCACTCTGGATTTTGAGAAGGAACATCTCCTTGGTACAGCCCTGGTAGAGGGCTCTTGGAAAATCCTGCTGGACACTGTTGCCAAGCCTGTTTATAATAAATGGAAATGGGCTTGTTTTTTAAAAAAGTTGCTTTAATTTTTAGAGAGGCATGGGTTGTGTTTTTGGGGGGCTTTTTTTATTTGCAGGTTGCTCATTTAGGGCTTTTTTGTAATGCAGTGGTTCCCAACCTGTGGGTTGCCGAAACAAGATGGGGTCGCGGAAGGACCTGGCCTGGGCAGCATGAAGCTTTCAGCTGGGGCTGCTGCTGCCACCCCAGGGACCTGCATGCCTTCCCCAGTGTCCAGCCTGCTCTGAGCAACAGATAGGGAGAGGACGGATGCCTGGGGAGGGGGCTGCAGCTGGGCGGGAACATGGTCCCCACACCCAGGGCAGCAGGGGGAGCATGGAGCTTGGGTGGGCAGGTTGTGGGTGTGAGGGAGGGTGGGAG
>NW_017728964.1:9945236-9947154 GCF_001723915.1 Gavialis gangeticus
CAGGTTGTGGGTGTGAGGGAGGGTGGGAGGGCATGGGGAGTCCCCCACACACTCCCCCTCATAGTGAACAACCCCTGCCACCAGCAGCAGCAGCTCTTGGGGTACTTGTGGCCTGCTCAGGTCCGGGCTCACAGCTCCAGCCGGAGCTGAACAGCGGGAGTGAGGAGCGCAGCCCTGCCAACCGCCTCTCTCGCACTGGGCGCCACACAGCACATGTGCAGCTCTGCACTACCGGAGAAAGCCTGGAGTTGGCTGTCTTCCCCACCCACTGCCATGTAGGTCCTTCGAAGCAGGGGATGGGGAAGGCAGCTGGCACCAGCCTGCACTGCTTCCCCCATCTTGCACATGGGCTGAGCAGAGCCCAATGTAAGAGAGGCAGCCGGCAGGGCTGCTCTCTTCACCACTGGCACTGGCCGGAGTCATACGACGTGGGGCGCTGATGCAGGCTCCTGTATGGGTCATGAGTGCCCCAAGGGCTGCTGTCACTGGCAGCAGCAAGGGCTATGTGTCATAGGGGGGAGTGTGTGGGGGGTCTCCAGACCTTGCCTCCACAACCCAGCTCCCACATATACAACCCAACATCCCATATTGACCCTCCACACTTCCTCACAGCCCCCTCCCACACACACATACCTCCCACCACCACTCCGCTCTCCTTGGCATTGGTTGGGCTTTTTCTAGGCTTGTTTTTAAAGGTAGTGCCACCTTTTACCTATCAGACTAGGCTACACTGCTGCTGGACTTACACCAGATGATTATGTTGAGTCCCAGTTCACTATTATGCCTACCCAAATCTGAACAGAATCCCACTGGCTGCAGTCTATCGGTGCTATGCCTCTTCTTTTGAAAGCAGAGACCGCTCAGATTCCTCTCTAATGCAAACACACTCACTCCCACATTGGAAAGAAAACACAGATTGGCTGCTTTCTCCAGGATTTGTTTTCTCTACTCTCTTCCTTCACCTAAATTTGCAGTGTACACAGCTGAAATGTGAAATGGTCAACATTTATTTTTAAAATAATGTTGGCAGATATCCCCCTCATGGCATATTTCTGTGCACTGGGATCAGACTGTTTCACCCGTCCGGGATGCAGCAGTACTTTTGCAAGATTCCAGGCCTTTCACTGATATTCTGGAAAGAAAAACTCAAGTATTCTCTGATTAGTTGTGGTGCTTTAGATCACAAGGGGCTGTCTTTTCCTTCATGGAGCTGACTCACGTGCTTTTTGCTAGCTTCTTCTCCACAGTTCTCAAAAACCCTACGGCCACTGGGTTTGATCCTGCTTACATCAGCAGGACATTCACTTGGGGAAAAAATGCAGGTTTGAGTTTATATAGATCTACCACCTTTTGTGACCCATTTTAGAGATGGGTAAACTGAGGCAGACAAGAGCCAATTGATATAGGATACAACACAATGGAGAAAAAAACCTAGGACCCCTGATTTCTCACTGTTGGTCAAGCTCTCAAGCTATGTTTTCTGTCCTAAGAGGAAATCTAAGACCCACTCTAAATCCACTCCAGAGCCACTCATGTCCACTGAGGGGAAAACAACACCCATACTTTAACTGTTTGTTCCCTTTCACTTTCAGAACTATTCTAGTTATGTTTCATTACCTCATAATGAAAATGAAAGTTTAATTAGGAGGAGCAAGATCACTGGATAACAAATGCAAACAGTGAGGAGCAAAGTGCACGGAAAGTCCCTTTCCCCCCACATTTGGCAGGGTCAGATCGAAATAGCAGGGGGTGGAGAATCCTCTGCTGAATAAATCCATAGTAGGAGGATTATCATCCCTTTTGCAAGGTTTTCAGCTCCTGGAAGTGCCATGACAAAGGGGCAAGATGCAGTCAAGGACCTGAGACTTCTCTTAGATGCACGTCGCCTTTCAGGTACTGTACTTCTCCCAGGCCCAGG